>NC_134405.1:310243950-310577873 GCF_038048845.1 Mixophyes fleayi | reverse complement strand
TTTAGTTAGAGGATAATGTAACACTTTTCCCGTTACCCCCATAGCAGGAATGGTTTTACTGGTCACCTGTAGATTGAAAGGAGAGGTTATCACAGATCGGGCCGCCCCTGTATCTACAAGAAAAGTTTTTTTCCTACCAGCTATGTCAACTATCATTGTTGGTTCTTCACTCTGACTCTCAGTTAACCTCACTGGCTGTAGACTACAGGTATGACCTGACCCCTAGCGCTGACTATTGATTTCCCGCGCAGCATTTGCTGCCGTAATATGCGCGGGTAGATGTGAGTCTTCTAGTCTATGTGAATCCCTCCTTGGAGGATATCTATGTGACCCACCCCTATGTGTATTGAGTCTTTCCTTTTTACAATCTTTCCTGTAATGTCCTTCCTCGTTACAGTTGAAACACCTGATCACTTTAGGTTTCTTGTTATATGGGTTGTATGCTGGTGGTCGTGTATGCACCCTTTCTAGAGCCTGTATACTTACCGTCATTAACCTATCACTTTTCTCCTCCCTTTTTCTAAAAAGGTTTTTGTCGTGTTCCACAGCAACTTCTCTAAGAGAATCTACCGTGCTGCCTCTCCAACCAGGGGTTGAGGTTTGTACTCTTGTTTTTAGATTTTATCTAAGGCCATCCATCAGTACCCCTACAGCTACCTCTCTGTGATGTGGGTCCTCACTTATGTTGGATATCCCAGTAAATCGTGTTATCGCTGCTATAGCTCTAGTGAAGTAATCTGCTGCTGTTTCACTATATTTTTGTTTAATGGTGAAAATCTTACTCCAATTTACTACTACTGGAAAATAGATGGCTAAGTGTTTGACAATTTGTTCTATATTCTTTTGGTTAATCTCATCAGTCAAGGTGTCATCTTCCTTCAACAAACAATCTTCAATGAATTTTTGTATGTTAGTATTGGGAGGAAGACACGCCCTCAACACTACACGCCAATCCTTATTGGTTGGTTCGTGGCCATTTCCTAAGTCTTTAACAAATTTCTGACACTTAGCCAACTCTTTTCTAGGATCTGGGAATTCAGTCATAATGGAACGTAATTCTGATCTAGTCCAGGGACAATGCATTGTAACATTTCTTAAAGGAACTACACCATCCTTATCCGGTTTCCCATTGGGAACTGATATTGTGCGGACCGGGAACACACCCTCTGGTGCACTGACTTCAGGGGACACTACAGGATTTGCTGGTTCTAGATTTAGAACGCTTTCACTCCTAGTGATCACGCTACTCTCACCTATCTCAGCCATTTTCTCGTACTTGCGCTGAGCCTCTAGTACACTAACAGCATGGGCAATGGCCGAAATCACAGTGGGTTCATCTTCACTTTCAGATACACTTGATTTAAACTGGCTTAAAACAGGATACAACTTAGCAATTTTTCTATTTTCAGTTTTAACAACGGCTGTACTTACCCCTCCCGCCACATAAGGTGGCGGGGGCGCGCTTGCGCTGAGTTCACCACGCTTCTCAATGGTTACATCCGCCTTGCGTGTGCTTTTCGTCATGCCTACTTCCGGTTTGCATTCCCTGCTCTGCCACGTGTTACCTTCCATTTGCCACAATTTTAAACAATCATTATGTTTATTCCTCACTTTCGTTGAGGTAATCAACCATACTTTATCTTTTACAGTATTTAGTACCTCTGCATTAAAACTTCCTATTGTTGGGAAAGGCCTATCACAAGCTTTGGTCATCTCGACCCACGTGTCACAATACACAGTTGCGTATGCACCATATTTCTTACACATGAGAAACCTCGCTGAACCAATAGGGCCTTCCTTAGGCAGTACACTGACCATCTCTAGCGTATGCTTAGCACCCATGATGAACAATATACCAACTCTTTTGCTACAATCACACCTTGAGATCTATAATGCTCGGTGAACGTATTTCCTTTAGCCGCGTTCACTCGCTTTTCTCGCACCCGGCGAGGATCCCTAATACAGAAATATCACTGTGGGCCCCAAGGGCTATCAGCTCCTCGATACCCTGGCTCAACCACAAAATCTGCTCAGTTTATTATAACTGGGAGAACAAAGTCAATACAATCAACCAGCCTTTCCAATATAATTTCTCCTAGCTGCTTCACCAATCCGCACTCAAGATGCGGTTAGATCGCACTGCCTACCAATACTAATTATTAGCAAACCTTGCGATCTCTTGGTAGCGCTTTTGCGAAAAAACACGTTTTCGCATTCGGTATACCTGCCCTGTATACCGTCCTTCAATTGGGCAATCCGCCTCGTCATACAGCAACTGAGTACAATGAATAATGAACAGTGTATCTACGTTACAACATCACACACTATACACCTTTTCTGCGCAGAAAATCAAAAGTTCCCAACAATAGTAATAATGTCTCAGAGGCTTTCACAAGTAATTATACTATACATGTACAATAACTATCAAAACGATTGTTTAACCACGTGGAAAGTCTACCGGAAGTTCACGTACGCACAGCAGGAAATACACATACGCTAAGTAATGCAATACAGTTAAAACGCACAATGACAGTAAAAAGAAACAGTTTTCTCTTTTGTCCCTAGGTTCTAGTTAGCGTGCCCTAGATAATGCAAAACGGACATTCAGTTTCGCAACACAGAGTAAAATTCAGGTTTTGAACACCATGCGTTCTTACCCGTTTATGACGCGTCTCCACCCTTTGTTGAGGAACCGAAATCCGTTGGTCTTGCGTATCATTGGCAACGAAACCTCCAAAGCTCACGAGCCCCCAAATTGTTATGTGCGTATTGTCGCTAACCAATAACGATTGTCGAACCTCGATTTGTGTTTCCAAAGCACAAAGATTTATTCGCAAATAGTAGAATAAATATGCTCAAGCGAAGTAAGAGTAAATACAGCCGTTACTTATCGCAGGCGCTCTGGATCCAGTGCAGTCATTCAATCCTGAAGTCTGGGGACAAGATGTCTGCACTCTGAATCACAAGCTGCTGCTTATATACACAATCAAATACAGTAATACAATGAAGATGGTATAGCTTGCATCTAATTGGTCCAGGTCTCAGGAATGTCCAAGGGGTCGTCAATCATTGGCTGGTTCATCCTAAGGAATCCAAAGGAGGGGGTCATCTCTGCAGGGGGTATGCTCTGCTCTTCCCGCCAGGATTCCTTAGTCTTAAGTAGTTCATAATTCCCTATCATTCATAACTTGCGTATGCACTCTGCGATTCCCTCGCAGAGTGAACCAAACAGTAGGATATGTAACAAGGTTCATTATGATACCACTCATGATGTTATTCCTTTAACCCGTTCCGTGTATTTCACTAATATGCATGTAACTCTGATATAAAATATAAATACTACTATATTTCGACATAACTGACTATGTGTTGCAACTACCATTAATGTGTACTATTGTATAAGTATGCGTGTTTGTGCGAATGTATGGTAAAAAAAACAATTACTGTTGCTGCCACGTGTAGTGGATGCGTACGCCCTTTCACGCCGTAGCGTGCCCTTGTACGTCGATGCGTACCGTACGCATCTTTTCAGACAAAGACAACCAAGTTTGCTAGACTTTAATTGAAATGACTTTATCCAATTTGCTGACTTCGACACTAGTGAAGGCGAAGAGTGAAATAGAACTAGCTGGGTCAGGTGTGCAGCAATGTAGTACTTAGAAATATTTGGAAGACCCAGTCCACCCTCCGAGGTCCGACGATGAAGCGTGCGAGCTTGGACCCGTGGTCGTTTACCTGCCCAAACAAACTGCGCAACTTGTTTCTGAAGGGTTTTTAGTGCCAATGAGGGGACCCGCATAGGGACCGTCTGAAATAGATAGAGAATTTGTGCTATTAGATTCATCTTTACGGCTGTCATGCGACCTAACCAAGAGATATATAGCTTATCCCATTTCTCAAGGTCTTGTTTAAGAACACTCAAGAGCCAAGGAAAATTAGCTGTATATAGCTGACTGCATTGACTTGTCAAGTAGATTCCCAAATATTTCAGTTTGTCGGTTGCCATCTAAAATTCGTTTGCCGTTTCAGAGATTCCAGGAGGTGGGGCGTTAAGTTAAGAGACAGGATTTCATATTTGTCCATATTGATTTTAAAGTTAGACAACTAAGTTCTTTCTGTATGGAAAGGAGTGAGGTAAGGGGTCACTGTCAGTAAGACATCATCCGCATATAAGGAGATCTTATAATCGGTCTTGACCGCTTGGATTCCTGTGATTGCTTCATTGGTCTGAACTCGAGAGGCTAATAGTTCCATCATTAGGGCGAACAATAGAGGGGAGAGCGGACATCCTTGTCGAGTGCCATTAGCAATTTGTAACACCGGCGATGCAGCTCCATTAGCCCATACAGTAGCAGAGGTATTGAAGTACAAAGAAGCTAGCCTAGTCATAAATTGACCCTCAAAGCCCATTACCTCAAGAGTGGCTCTCATGAAGGGCCAGGAGACCCTGTCAAAGGCCTTTTCTGCGTCGAGGGAGACCACCAGAGCAGGGGTGTGCTTCGAGTTAGCTGCTTCAATGAGATTGATTGCTCGCCTTGTATTGTCCGATCCCTGTCGAGCAGGAATAAATCCCACCTGGTCAGGATGGACCAGGGCAGGGATCACTTGAGCCAGCCCGTTCGCAAGTAGTTTAGCAAATAGTTTTAGGTCTACATTCAGCAGCGAGATAGGTCTGTAGCTCTCACATTAACTAGGTTCACCACCTTCCTTAGCTATAACAATGACATGTGCTCTGGTGGTATCCCTCTCGAAGCTTTCCCCATTTAGCACTGCCCTGAAAAGTGAAAGAAGCATCAGTGCCATATCAGGCGCAAATTTTTTATAATACGATGCAGTGAGCCCATCTGGTCCTGGTGAGGCCGAGTTTCCAAGTAACTTGATAGTCTCCTTTATCTCTTTCATCGTAATGTCCGCGTTGAGTATCGACAACTGTGCTTCCGTGAGACAGGCATCCCCGCTTTCATTTTAAAATTGGCAGCCGCCCGTATAGTTTAAAATAAGCAGCCCCTGTGTAGTTTAATATAGGCATCCCCCTAATTTTAGTGTGGGCAGTCCCCACCCCCATAGTTTAGAACAGACAGCCATCCCTCATAGTTTAGAATAGACAGCTCACCCCATAGTTTAGAGTAAGCAGCCCACCATAGTTTGGAATATGCAGCACCCTCCACATATTTTAGAATATGGCAGTATCCCCCATAAATTAGAATATTCAACATCCCCCTAGTTCAGAATAGACAGCCCACCTAAAGTTTAATATAGGCAACCCCCCTATAGTTTAGTATAGGCAGCTCCCCCCATAGATTAGAATAGGAGGCCATTCCCCATAGCTTAGAATAGGCAGCATCCCCCATAGTTTAGAATATGCAGCCCCCACCATAGTTTTGAATAGGGAGCCACCCCATAGTTTAGCATCGGCAACCCCACTATGAAGACAGCCCCCCTTCCTTCCCTCATATCACACAATATATTAAGACCTCCCCACTCCCTCATACATTATAGGAACATGCACCTCTTTTCCTCACACATTATAGCAGGCCCTCCTCACTATAGATTAATATAAGCAGCCCCCCTATAATTTAAATAGTTTAAAATAGAATGCCTCTCCTATAGTTTAATATAGGCAGCCTCCCTATAGGTTACATTAGGCAGCCCCCCCATAGTTTAGAATAGGCAGCCCCCCCATAGTTTAGAATAGGCAGCACCATCCATAGCTTAGAATAGGCAGCTGCCATAGATTATAATAGGTAGCCCTCCCACAGTTTAGAATATTCAGCGCCCTTATAGTTTAGAAAAGGGAGAACCCCCATAGTTTAGAGTTTGCAGTCCCCCCCATATAGTTTAAAATAGGTAACATCCCCCATAGTTTAGAATAGGCAGCAAACCATAGTCTAGAATATTGAGCCCCCCCCATAGTTTAGAAATGGTTGACCCCCATAGTTCATAATAGGCAGCCCCCCATAGTTAAGAATAGCCAACCACCCCTCACAGTATAGAATAGAAAGCCCCCTATGGTTTAGAATAGGCAGCCCCCCCATAGTTTATAATAGGCTGTCCCCCCATAGTTTTGAAAAGCCAGTATCCTCCATAATTTAGAATAGGCAGCCTTCTCCCATACTTTACAATAGGAAACATCCACCAAACTTTATAACAGGCAGCAAACCAAAGTTTTGATTAGGCAGCCCACGCACAGTTTAGAATAGGCAACCCACCAGAGTTTGGAATATGCAGCACCCTCAACATATTTTAAAATATGGAAGTATCCCCCATAATTTAGAATATGCAACATCCCCATAGTTTAGAATAGGCAGCCCCCCATAGTTTAGAATAGGCAGCCCTCCATAGTTTAGTATAGGCAGCCCCAACATAGTTTAGAGTAGGCATCCCCCCCATAGTTTAGTATAGGCAGCCCTCCCATAGTTTAGAATAGGCAGCCCCCCATAGTTTAGTATAGGCTGCCCTCCCATAGTTTAGAATAGGCAGCCCCCCCATAGTTTAAAATAGGCATCCCCCTATAGTTTAGAATAGGCAGCCCACATACAGTTTAATATAGGCAGTCCCCTATAGGTTAATCTAGGAAGCATTATTATAGTTTAATATAGGCAGCCACTCTATAGTTTATATAGGCATTACCCTATAGTTTAATATAGACAATTCCCCTTTAGTTTAATATAGGCAGCCACCCCATAGTTCAGTATAGGCAGCTTCCCCCTTAGATTAGAATAGGAAGCAATTCCCCATAGTTTAGAATAGGCAGCCCCAGCCATAGTTTAGAATAGGCAGACGCCATAGATTAAAATATGCAGCCCTCCCACTTTTTAGAATATGCAGCCCCCTGATAGTGTAGAAAAGGGAGTCCCCCCATAGTTTAGAATAGGCAGTCATCCCCCATAGTTTAGAATAGGCACCAAACCATAGATAAGAAAATTGAGCCCCTCCATATTTTAGAAATGGTAGCCCCCCATAGTTCAAAATAGGCAGCCCCCCATAGTTTAGAATAGGCAGTCCCCCCATAGTTTAGAACAGCCAGCATCCCCACATAATTTAGAATAGGCAGCCCCCTCCCTTACTTTACAATAGACAGCATCCCCATAGTTTGTAACAGGAAGCAAACCATAGTTTTGAATAGGCAGCAACCCCATAGTTTAGAATAGCCAGCATCCCCCATAGTTTATTATAGGCAGCCCTCCTATACTGTAATATAGGAAGCGCCCCTATTAATTAATATAGACAGCCACCTCTATTGTTTAATATAGGCAGCCCTCCTATAATTTATTATAGGCAGCCCACTCCCTATAGCTTAATATAGGCTGCCCTCCTATAGTTTACTATAGACAGCCCCCCTTTAGTTTAGTATAGGCAGCTCTCCCTATAGATTCGAATAGGAAGCCATTACCCATAGCTTAGAATAGGCAGCATCCCCCATAGTTTAGAATATGCAGCCCCCACCATAGTTTTGAACAGGGACCCCCGACTCCCTCACACACTATAGCAGGCCCTCCTCCTCATAGTTTAATATAGAATATATAATTTAAATTAGTTTAATATAGAATGCCACCCCATATAGTTTAATATAGGCAGCCCCCTCTATAGTTTAGAATAGTCTGCCCCCATAGTTTAGAATAGTCTGCCCCTCATAGTTTAGAATAGGCAGCCTCCCATAGTTTAGACTAGGCAGCTCTTCCACCCATAGTTTCAAATACGTAGCTTCCCCATAATTTATAATAGGCAGCGCCTCCACAGTACAGAATAGGTAGCCCCACATAGATTAAAATAGGCATCTTTTCCAGGGATAGTTCAGAATAGACAGACCCCCCATAGATTAATATAGGCAGCCCTCCCTATTGTTTAATATAGGCAGCCCTCCCTATTGTTTAATATAGGCAGCCCTCCCTATAGTTTAACGTAGGCAGCCCCCCTATAGTTTAATATAGGCAGCTCCTATATAGATCAATATAGGCTTCCCTTCCATAGTTTAGAATAGGCATCATTTCCACGGATAGTTCAGAATAGGCAGCCCCATCATAGATTAATATAGGCACTCCCCTATAGTTTAATACAGGCAGACCCCCAATAGTTTAATATAGGCAGCTCCCCTATAGATTAATATAGGCTGCTCCCCATAGTTTAGTATAGGCAGCCCTGCCCCCCCATAGTTTAGAAAACGAAGCCCCCCTATAGTTTAGTATAGGCAAAATCCCCAATAGTTTAGAATAGGCAGCATCCCCATACTTTAGAATTAGCAACCCACCCACAGTTTAGAATAGGCAGCCCCCCTCACAGAGTTTAGAATAGGCAGAATCCCCCATAGTTTAAAATAGACAGCCTCCCCCCATAGTTTATAGTAGCCAGCCCCCTCCATAGTTTAGAATAGGCAGGCCCCCATTGAAAAAAATAGGCAGCCCCCCACATAGTTTAGAATATGTAGCTATACCCTTAGTTTAGAATAGGCAGCCCCCATCCCATATTTTGCAATAAGCAAAATCACACATAGTTTAGAATAGGTAGCAAACCACAGTTTAGAATATTGAGCCCCCTCCATAGTTTATAAAAGGTAGCCCCCCTCATAGTTTAGAATAGTCATCCCCCTATAGTTTAGAATAGGCGGTACCCCCATAGTTTAGAATAGCCAGCATTCCCCATAGTTTAGAATAGGCAGCCCCCTCCTATACGTTACAATAGGCATCTAACCATAGTTTAGAAATGGTAGCCACCCAACATTGTGTTTAGAATAGGCAGCCTCCACCATATTTTTGAATAGGCAGCCCAGACATAGTTAGAATAGGCAGACCCCCCGTAGTTTAGAAAAGAAAGCCCACCATAATTTAGTATAGGCAGCCCTCCCATAGTTTAGTATAGGCAGCCCCTCTGTTAAGGCAGCCCCCCATTCATTTTAAAATTGGCAGCCCCCCGTATAGTTTAAAATAGGCAGCCCCTCTATAGTTTAATGTAGGCAGCCCCCACCCCCATAGTTTAGAACAGACAGCCATCCCTCATAGTTTAGAATAGGCAGCCCACCCCATAGTTTAGAGTAAGCATAGTTTGGAATATGCAGTACCCTCCATATATTTTAGACTATGGCAGAATTCCCCATAAATTAGAATATGCAACATTCCCATAGTTTAGAAAAGGCAGACCCCCCTAGTTTAAAATGGGCAGACCCCCTATAGTTTAATATAGGCAGCCCACTCACTATAGCTTAATATAGACTGCACCCCTATAGTTTAATATAGGCAGCCCCCCCCATGTAGTTTAATATAGGCAGCCCCTCCAATAGTTTAGAATAGGCAGCCCCCACTATAGTTTAGAATAGGCAGCCCCTCCATAGTTTAGAATAGGCAGACCCCCATAGTTTAGAATAGGCAGCGCTTCCACCCATAGTTTAGAATACGCAGCACACCCATAATTTAGAATAGGCAGCCCCTCCACAGTAAACAATAGGTAGCTCCCCATAGAATAGGCATCCCTTCCACTGATAGTTCAGAATAGGCAGTACCACCATAGTTTAGAATAGGCAGCCGGACCCATACCTTAATATAGGCAGCCCTCCCCATAATTCAATATAGGCAACATCTCTATAGTATGATATAGGCAGCCCCCTATAGATTAATATAGGCTGCCCCCCCCCATAGTTTAGTATAGGCAGCCCCCCATAATTTAGAATAGGCAGCCCCCCCTATAGTTTAGTACAGGCAGAATCCCATGTAGTTTAATATAGGCAGCCCCCTATAGTTTAATATAGGCTGCCCCCTCTCCCCATAGTTTAGCATGGGAAGTCCTGCCCCCCATAGTTTAGAATAGACAGCCCCTCTATAGTTTAGTATAGGCCGAATCCCCTATAGTTTAGAATAGACAGCATCCCCCATAAGTTAGAATATGCAACCCCCGATAGTTTAGAAAAGGAAGCCCCCCTATAGTTTAATGTAGGCAGCCCACTCCCTATAGCTTAATATAGACTGCACCCCTATAGTTTACTATAGACAACCCCCACTATAGTTTAATATCGGCAGAACCCTTTCAGTTTAAAATTGGCAGCCCACCGTATAGATAAAAACAGGCATCCCCCTATAGTTTAGTATAGGCAGCTCCCCCCATAGATTAGAATAGAAAGCCATTCTCCATAGCTTAGAATAGGCAGCATCCTCCATAGGTTAGAATAAGCAGTCCCCCTATAGTTTACCAAGGCAACCCCTCTATAGTTTAGAATAGGCAGTCTCACCCTATAGGTTAGAATAGACAGCCATCCCCCATAGTATAGAATAGGCAGCCCCCCATAGCATAAAATAGGCAGCCCCACTTTAGTTTAGAATAGGCAGTCTCACCCTATAGGTTCGAATAGACAGCCCCCAACAGTTTAGAAAAGGGAGTCCCCCCATAGATTAGAATATGCAGTACCCACACATAGTTTAGAATAGGCAGCCCCCTCCCAAAGATTACAATAGGTAACATCACCCATAGTTTAGAATAGGCAGCAAACCATAGTTTAGAATATTGAGCCCCCCCTAGTTTAGAAATGATAGCCCCTCATAGTTCAGAATAGTCATCCCCCCATAGTTCAGAATAGGCAGCTCCCCCATAGTTTAGAATTGGCAGCCCCCCTCATAGTTTAGAATAGGCAGCCCCACCATAATTTAGAATAGGCAGACCCACTATTAAGACTATTAAGACAGCCCCCCTCCCTTCCCTCATATCAAACAATATATTAAGACACCCCACTCCCTCACACATTATAGCAACATACACCCCTTTTCCCTCACACATTATAGCATGCCCTCTTCCCTATAGTTTAATATAAGCAGCCCCCTATAGTTTAAATAGTTTAATACAGAGAGCCTCCCCTAGAGTTTAATATAGGCAGTCCCCCTATAGTTTAGTATAGGGAGCCCCCACTATAGTTTAGGATAGGCAGCCCCCACTTTAGTTTAGAATAGGCAGCTCCCTATAGTTTAAAATAGGCAGCCCCCCTATAGCTTAAAATAGGCAGCCCCCTATAGTTTAATATAGGCAGCTCCACCTATAGTTTAATATAGGTAGCCCCACCTATAGTTTAATATATGCAGCCCCCACTATAGTTTAATATAGGCAGCCCCCACTATAGTTTAAAATTGGCAGCCCCCCGTATAGATTAAAATAGGCAGCCCCCCCCCCCGTAGTTTAGCATAGGCAGCCATCCCATATAGTTTAGAATAGGCAGCCCCTCATAGTTTAAAACAAGAAGCTCCCCCATAGTTTAGAATAGGCAGCCCTACATTGTATAGTATAGGCAGCCCCACCATAATTTAGAATAGACAGTCCCCTCCCATACTTTATAATATGCAGCATCCCCCAGAGTTCATAATAGGCAGCAAACCTTAGTTTATAATAGGCAGCCCCTCCATAGTTTAGAAAATGTAGCCCTCTCACATTGTATTTAGAATAAGCAGCCCTTACCATAGTATTGAATAGGCAGCCCGCCCATAATTTTAGAATAGGCAGCCCCACTATTAAGACTATTAAGACAGCCCCCCTCCCTTCCCTCATATCACACAATATATTAAGATTCCCCACTACCTCACACATTATACAACATACACCCTTTTTCCCTCACACATTATAGCAGCCCCCCCTCCATATAGTTTAATATAGGCAGCCCCTGTCACTTTAATTTAGGAAGCCCCCCAATAATTAAATATAGTCTGCCCCTCTTTAGTTTAATATAGGCAGCCGTGCCCCCCAATAAGTTACAATAGGCAACCCCCCACCCCCGGTAGTTTAGAATAGGCAGCCATTCCCCATAGTTTAGAATAGGCATTACCCTCTTATACTTTACAATAGGCAGCCCCACATATTGTGTTTAGAATAGGCAGCCCCCCATAGTGTAGAATAGGCAGCCCCCCCTTTTAGTTTAAAATAGGTAGTCCCCCTATAGTTTAGAACAGGCAGCCCCCCCATATTTTAGTATAGGCATCCCCTCATAGTTTAGTATAGGCAGCCCTCCAAATCATTTTGAATAGGCAGCTAGTCACTGCCCCATTGGAGCTTATAATCTAAATCCCCTGTCGAAGTCAGCAAATTGGATAAAGTCATTTCAATTAAAGTCTAGCAAACTTGGTTATCTTTGTCTGAAAAGATGCGTACGGTACGCATCGACGTACAAGGGCACGCTACGGCGTGAAAGGGCGTACGCATCCACTACACGCGGCAGCAACAGTAATTGGTCTTTTACCATACATTCGCACAAACACGCATACTTATAAAATAGTACACATTAATGGTAGTTGCAACACATAGTCAGTTATGTGGAAATATAGTAGTATTTATATGTTATATCAGAGTTACATGCATATTAGTGAAATACACGGAACGGGTTAAAGGAATAACATCATGAGTGGTATCATAATGAACCTTGTTACATATCCTACTGTTTGGTTCACTCTGCGAGGGAATCGCAGAGTGCATACGCAAGTTATGAATGATAGGGAATTATGAACTACTTAAGACTAAGGAATCCTGGCGGGAAGAGCAGAGCATACCCCCTGCAGAGATGACCCCCTCCTTTGGATTCCTTAGGATGAACCAGCCAATGATTGACGACCCCTTGGACATTCCTGAGACCCGGACCAATAGATGCAAGCTATACCATCTTCATTGTATTACTGTATTTGATTGTGTATATAAGCAGCAGCTTGTGATCCAGAGTGCAGACTTCTTGTCCCCAGACTTCAGGATTGAATGACTGCACTGGATCCAGAGCGCCTGCCATAAGTAACGGCTGTATTTACTATTACTTCGCTTGAGCATATTATTCTACTTATTTGCAAATAAATCTTTGTGCTTTGGAAACACAAATCGAGGTTCGACAATCGTTATTGGTTAGCGACAATACGCACATAACAATTTGGGGGCTCGTGAGCTTTGGAGGTTTCGTTGCCGATGATACGCAAGACCAACGGATTTCGGTTCCTCAACAAAGGGTGGAGACGCGTCATAAACGGGTAAGAACGCATGGTGTTCAAAACCTGAATTTTACTCTGTGTTGCAAAACCGAATGTCCGTTTTGCATTATCTAGGGCACGCTAACTAGAACCTAGGGACAAAAGAGAAAACTGTTTCTTTTTACTGTCATTGTGCGTTTTAACTGTATTGCATTGCTTAGCGTATGTGTATTTCCTGCTGTGCGTACGCGAACTTCTGGTAGACTTGCCACGTGGTTAAACAATCGTTTTGATAGTTATTGTACATGTATAGTATAATTACTTGTGAAAGCCTCTGAGACATTATTACTATTGTTGGGAACTTTTGATTTTCTGCGCAGAAAAGGTGTATAGTGTGTGATGTTGTAACGGAGATACACTGTTTATTATTCATTGGTTCTCAGTTGCTGTCTGACGAGGCGGATTGCCCAACTGAAGGACGGTATACAGGGCAGGTATACCGAATGCGAAAACGTGTTTTTCGCAAAGCGCTACCAATAGATCGCAAGGTTTGCTAATAATTAGTATTGGTAGGCAGTGCGATCCGATCGCACCGTTAGTGCAAATTGGTGAAGCAGCTAGGAGGAATTATACTGGAAAGGCAGGTTGATTGTATTAACTTGCGCTCCCAGCGATAATAAACTCAGCAGATTTTATGTGGTTGAGCCAGGGTATCGAGGAGCTGATAGCCCTTGGGGCCCACAGTGATATTTCTGTATTAGGGATCCTCGCCTGGTGCGAGAAAAGCGAGTGAACGCGGCTAAAGGAAATACGTTCACCGAGCATTATAGATCTCTAGCGGTGAGTATAGCAACAGAGTTGAAATTATTAGGTGGAAAGAACAGAGCATTGCGGTGTGTCTGTATTTCACATTTGGCCGGAAGGAACAGAGCATTGCGGTGTGTCTGTGTTCCGGGTAGAAGGTATATTGTTCAACATGGGTGCTAAGCATACGCTAGAGATGGTCAGTGTACTGCCTAAGGAAGGCCCTATTGGTTCAGCTAGGTTTCTCATGTGTAAGAAATATGGTGCATATGCAACTGTGTATTGTGACACGTGGGTCGGGATGACCAAAGCTTGTGATAGGCCTTTCCCAACAATAGGGAGTTTTAATGCAGAGGTACTAAATACTGTAAAAGATAAAGTATGGTTGATCAAGTCAACGAAAAAGAGAAATAGACATAATGATTGTTTAAAATTGTGGCAAATGGAAGGTAACACGTGGCAGAGCAGCGAATGCAAACCGGAAGTAGGCGTGGCGAAAAGCGTGCGCGAGGCGGATATAACCATTGAGAAGCGTGGCGAACTCAGCGCAAGCGCGCCCCCGCCACCTTATGTGGCGGGAGGGGTAAGTACAGCCGTTGTTAAAATAGAAAGATTGCTAAATTGTACCCTGTTTTAAGCCAGTTTCAATTAAGTGTATCTGAAAATGAAGATGAACCCACTGTGATTTCGGCCATTGCCCATGCTGTTAGTGCACTAGAGGCTCAGCGCAAGTATGAGAAAATGGCTGAGATAGGTGAGAGTAGCGTGATCACTAGGAGTGAAAGCGTTCTAAATCTAGGACCAGTAAATCCTGTAGTGTCTCCTGAAGTCAGTGTACCAGAGGGTGCGTTCCCGGTCCGCACAATATCAGTTCCCAATGGGAAACCGGATAAGGATGGTGTAGTTCCTTTAAGAAATGTTACAATGCATTGTCCCTGGACTAGATCAGAATTACGTTCCATTATGATTGAATTCCCGGACCCTAGAAAGGAGTTAGCTAAATGTCAGAAATTTGTTAAAGACTTAGGAAATGCTCACGAACCAACCAGTAAGGATTGGCGGGTAGTGTTGAGGGCGTGTCTTCCTCCCAATACTAACATACAAAAATTTATTGAAGATTGTTTGTTGGAGGAAGATGACACCTTGACTGATGAGATTAACCAATGGAATATAGAACAAATTGTCAAACACTTAGCCATCTGTTTTCCAGTAGTAGTAAATTGGAGTAAGATTTTCACCGTTAAACAAAAGGATAGTGAAACTGCCTCAGATTACTTTGCTAGAGCTATAACAGCGATCGCACGATTTACTGGGATATCCAACATAAGTGAGGATCCACATCACAGAGAGGTAGCTGTAGGAGTACTGATGGACGGCCTTAGAGAAAATTTAAAGACGAGGGTACAAACCACATTACCTAATTGGAGAGGCGTCACGGTAGACTCTCTTAGGGAGTCTGCTGTGGAGCATGACAAGAACCTTTTTAGAAAAAGGGAAGAGAAAAGTGATAAGTTAATGACGGTAAGTATACAGGCTCTAGAAGGGGTGCATACACGACCACCAGCATACAACCCATATAACAGGAAACCTAAAGTGATCAGGTGTTTCAACTGTAACGAGGAATGACATTACAGGAGAGATTGTAAAAAGGAAAGACTCAATACACATAGGGGTGGGTCACATAGATATCCTCCAAGGAGGGATTCACATAGACTAGAAGACTCACATCTACCCGCGCATATTACGGCAGCAAATGCTGCGCGGGAAATCAATAGTCAGCGCTAGGGGTCAGGTCATACCTGTAGTCTACAGCCAGTGAGGTTAACTGAGAGTCAGAGTGAAGAACCAACAATGATAGTTGACATAGCTGGTAGGAAACAAACTTTTCTTGTAGATACAGGGGCGGCCCGATCTGTGATAACCTCTCCTTTCAATCTACAGGTGACGAGTAAAACTATTCCAGCTATGGGGGTAACGGGAAAAGTGTTACGTTATCCTCTAACTAAACCCGCTGAAGTTACTATCGGCCCTCTGCATACTAAGCATTCGTTTCTCTTAGCTGCAGCGGCTCCTACTAACTTGCTAGGGAGAGACTTGTTATGTAAAATGGGATGTGTCATATACTGTACTTCAGATGGTGTGTTCCTAGATATACCCGAGAAGGTTGCACATGAGGTACAGGACATATTGGACACCCCTCAAAGGTTAATGTTACACTCTCCTGTTATAGAACAAAGTCCATCTCAAGTAAAGGGGATGTTGCTGGAAATACCAGGTTCCCTATGGACCAGAGATGGACAGGACACTGGACTGATGGCAAACGTAGCCCCTGTCATGGTCAATCTAAAAAGTGGTAGGATAGCTCCAAAAATCCCACAGTATCCATTAAAACCGGAGGTGGAACTAGGGGTATATCCTGTTATTGAGAGGCTGTTACAACAAGGGATTTTAATTCGTACAGCCAGTACAGCAAATAGTCCCATTTTCCCTGTGAAGAAGAATGGGGGGAGGGGCTATAGATTAGTCCAGGACTAATTAGTCCAGGAGGGGAATTAACAAAGTTGTTGAGAGCCAATTCCCCGTAGTGCCGAATCCAGCCGTCATCCTCATGCAGATTCCACCGTCTGCTAGTCATTTTACTGTCATTGATCTATGTTCTGCTTTCTTCTCAGTCCCTCTTCACCCTGACTGCCAATACCTTTTTGCATTCTCCTACAGGGGAGTGCAATACACATGGACCAGACTACCCCAGGGGTTCATTGACAGCCCCAGTATTTTCTCCCAAGCCTTACATGACTGTTTGCAATCCTTTCAATCCCACAATGGGTCTGTTCTAATTCAATATGTGGACGATTTGTTGTTGTGCTCTGATTCTTTTATATCATGTTTACATGATACTAAATTGTTGTTGCTTCATCTTTCACAAACAGGGCACAAGGTGGCAAAGGATAAATTACAGCCATGTCAGACTAAGGTCAAATACTTAGGACACTGCCTCACTAAGGGGCTAAGACACCTGACAACCGACAGAATTGAGGCCATACAACACATGACCCTGCCGCAGAGCCAGAAGCAGATTCGTACTTTCTTGGGGATGTGTGGATACTGTAGGTCCTGGATCCCAGGTTTTTCTATTCTGGCATTACCATTGCAGGAGCTAGTCTCTTCCTCAAAATCAGAACGTGTTGTACACAAAGAAGAGTCAGAGCAAGCGTTCTTTAATCTTAAAGATAGTCTGACTAGAGCACCTGCATTGGGAATACCTGATTATGAAAAGCCTTTTGAGCTATTTTGTACAGAAGCTGATGGCTGTGCAGCAGGTGTCCTCGCACAGAAACATGGTGACGCTAGCAGACCAGTAGCATACTACAGTGCACAATTAGACAATGTGGCAAGATCACTCCCAACATGTCTCAGAAGTGTAGCAGCAACGGCTCTTCTGGTGAGTAAGAGCAAGGACGTAGTATTAGGACATAATTCAACCATCTATACACCCCATGCTGTATCAGCTCTGTTAAATTCAGCCCAAACCAGACATATTTCTTCAGCTAGATTCACAAAGTGGGAACTAGCCCTGATGGCACCCTCAAACATCACCATCAAACAATGTAGCACCTTAAATCCAGCTACATACCTTCCATATGTGTCTCAAGAGACACAAAGGGTGGGAGATGAGGAGACCCTGGTTGATGATGAGTTAGGCAAGAATACTGACACGCATGACTGTATGGAACACCTGAACCAGACCTTTAGTGCAAGGCCCGACATACGTGACACCCCCTTAGAAAATGTAGATTTTACGTTTTATACAGACGGAAGTTGCCATAGACAAACAGAGACAGGAGAGCTATGTACTGGTTACACTGTTGTAGACGACCAGGATGTGGTAGAAGCTGAACCCCTTGGCCCACCTCACTCAGCCCAGGTGGCGGAACTAGTAGCACTAAGGAGAGCGTGTGAATTGACAGAGGGTAAATCAGCCAACATATATACTGACTCTAGGTACGCCTTCGGGGGAAGTGCACGATTTTGGGGCCCTTTGGCGTCTTAGAAACTTTACGACAGCAGCAGGTACACCAGTGGCACACTCACAACACATAAAAGGACTTCTGACAGCGATACAGTTACCCAGAACAGTAGCCGTCATAAAGTACAAAGCCCATACCTTTGAAGAAGACCCAGTGTCATTGGGCAACAACAGGGCAGACGAAACTGCTAAATGGGCAGCAGGGCAACCTATGACTGTATCGACCGAGACTATGATGGTTTTTCAGACATTAGACATGCAGAAATTAATTGAAATGCAAGATTTGTGTTCCCTGCAGGAAAAGGCGGTCTGGAAGGCGAAGGGATGTGGTCAAGAGTCCTCAGGACTCTGGAGGGACGGACAAGGTAAGCCTGTAGCTCCCCGAACATACTATCCAAGCCTGGCTGAAGCAGCACACGGCCTGACTCACCTGGGTAAAGAAGGTATGCGCAAACTGGTGAGAGCATACTGGTGTGCTCCCGGATTTTCCTCTCAGGCTGGTAAGAAAGCAATGTCATGTCTTACTTGTTTGAGGAGAAATGTTGGGAAAACTATTCCAAATGAGCCATCCCACATCCCTCCTACAGACGGACATTTTCAGGTAATACAAATTGACTATATCCAATTACCACCGTGCAGGAATCTAAAGTATGTGTTAGTGTGTATTGATGTGTTTTCCGGTTGGATAGAAGCATATCCGGCAGCCACTAATACTGCTGTGTTCACTGCAAAGAAAATTGTACAAGACTTTGTCTGTAGGTTCGGTATCCCTAGAATCATTGAAAGTGATAGGTATACCCATTTTACTGGTGATGTCTTCCAAAATATGTGTAAACTCATGGGAATCAGTAGCAGACTTCACACCCCATACCGACCACAAGCCAGTGGTAAGGTGGAGAGAGTAAACGGTACTATAAAGAACAAACTGGGTAAGATAATGGCTGAAACTGGGTTGGCATGGCCTGAGGCTTTGCCGTTGGTCCTCCATAGCATTCGAACCACTCCTAGACCTCCTCTTAATCTGTCCCCCTTTGAGATATTGTTCGGACGACAACCTCATTTGATCGTGAGTCCACAAGACGACTTAAAGTGTAATAATGAAGTGACTGTACAATATCTTATAAGAATGAGTAGACAGCTGAAACAACAACAACAAAAACTAAAAATGCTGTCACCTGGTATGCCAGAGACGAACTGTCATGATGTTGAACCTGGAGACTATGTTATGATCCGCAATTTCTTACGTTCAGGTTGTTTAACAGACCGTTGGGAAGGCCCGTACCAAGTGCTGCTGACCAGTACTACATCACTGAAGGTTGCAGAGAGAGACACTTGGGTCCATTCCACCCACTGCAGGAGAGTCCATAATCCGGAGAAAGTGCAAGACAAAACTCAGACCGACGACATAGAGCTGTCACTTGTGAGCCTGTTCCGGGAGACCTAAAGCCTGCAGTTGAGACACCTGAACCAGAGACGTTGCCTCAGAACTATCTTTCCAGCGATGGAGTGGCGGTTTTTGTTTTTCTTTTGTTCCAGGATTTTCCTTGTTTTTACTTTTTCTAGGACATTCTATTTTTGTGAAGGAGGATGGAGGACGGAGGAGAGTTCTGGGAGTGATACGGATGAAATGGAGGCCGAAGAAAAGTTAATAGGATATCCTGAGCAGCCCATTATCAAACTTGGTCCAGGGGTTATGAAAAGGTCTGCTAGCTCAGGAACTCGGAGGCAGTGTGAGGGGCTATTGTCTGATGAGTATTGTATCTGCAAGTTCTGCAACTCCCTAGTTGAAGAGAGATGCATCCAACGATGCCAGTCCCCCAGTACTCTGAATATAGGCGGGCATCCTTTGGAGGATTATCACTCCCTGGTGGGTAAGGTGCTAAACCAAACCGAGTGTTGGGTGTGCTCTCACGTGCCTCAAGGGCAGCATAACATAGGACTAGTGCCATTCCCTCTAAACATATCCGAAGTACTCGAATTAAGGGGTGGGAGGCCCATAGAAGGGAGGTACAATAACACTAAGTCCCCTAGTCTGACGCTTCGACAATACTCCATAGGCAGATCTTTGCTGTGCCTAAACATATCTCATGCAAAGCGCCTGGAGAATTGGGAGGCTGACCTATCAGATCAGACAACGGCTCGCCACTCTCATTTTAGAGAGAGACTCACAAGGTCACTACTAGGCAGGAATGTTGATGGAAGTCACAAGTTAGGGCGTATAACCAAACATAAGAAGGTATCCATTGGAAAAGTCTCTACAGATAAATGTGAAAATGTCATTAATGCCGACACGTGTCTAGAGCAGATGGAGACACTAGGCATGGGTAGTTTTATCAAAACTCTGTGTGATATAATTCATGGGCATACTGTTCCTTATGTTCTCCCTGATGATGTGTATTTTGTTTGTGGAAGGAAAGCTTATTCCTGGGTGACTCCGAGTTCCAAGGGCTTGTGTTTCTTAGCCAAACTGGTTCCTGAAATCATGACTATTACTCATGAAGAAATGGTTGGTATTCACAAGACTACATCACCACCATACATACACACACAGTATGAACACCGTGGCAAGAGAATTATGATTCCTGGTGAGGAACCCATAGCTACAAAATTGATTAGTGAAACTGCTGGTTTCCAAGTTATGGTTGCTCTAGATCCCACCAGGACCGCTCGGGGAACATTAAGCTTGAAATATATCCAAGACCTAGCTAAATTAGTAGATAATATCACCGAGATGTATGATGACACTTTCAGGTATACTGGAAGGGAGCTACAAGCGTACAAGAAGGAGTTGGTGCAACATAGACTGGTACTAAATTATCTCACCTCTATTACTGGTGGGTACTGTGTTACACTGGCCACCCAGTTCGGTGTCAAATGTTGCACGTACATTACTAATAATACTGATGACCCTAAAGAGGTTCTAGACCGGAAGATGGATGAAATTTTGCAGCTGAAATGGGAATTTTAAAAGAGCCATAATTCTTTGTTATATGAGGTCGGGGAAAAGGTGGCGGGTTGGTTCTCATGGTTGAACCCAGCAAAATGGTTCTCCGGTCTGGGGGAGTGGGTACAGGAAATAATTGCGAGTGTAGGTAAGCTCCTTCTCCTTATACTGGGTGTCATCTTAGCAATTGGTTTAGTTGTCAAATGTGTTCCTACTGTGTTGAAGTGTGGAAAATGGTCTCATAGGAGTCACACTGAGAAAGAGACTGAAAGGGTGGTACCAGATACCGAGATCATGGTCTGTGAAGAAGTATTGTATAATCCTGAACTCGAAACGGTGATTGGGTGATAGTTTATTACACTATCAAAGGGTGGAACTGTCGAAGTCAGCAAATTGGATAAAGTCATTTCAATTAAAAATGGTCTATACCCCGGCGCGGGGAGGGGAAGAGGGACAGGGAAAAAAGCTAACAGTTAAGGGACAAACCAACAACAACAAAAAATAAAAATCACAGAAAAACAACACAAAAACAAAAATGATTTCAGACAAGTAGGCCAATCCGCGTACTTGTATTTAATGCTGAAAATGGAGTACACTTACTTCATCATATAAAAGCAATGTAGGTGTAAGAAAAAAGAATTATTGTAGAAAAGTACAGTCTAATAGTAAAAACCTCTCAAGTTGGAAGTGAATAACTCCTAATATACAAAAAAGCCGGCTGAATAGCTGGATGATTCCAAACAAAAATCAGAAAGTTTGTATGGTGCTTGTAGTTCAGTCCGTGAACCAGACTGTCAAAATGAATGTATAAATCCGTATAAGAAATTGTCCAGAAACAACTGGCAGTATGGAGTATAGGTTTAAGGGCAGTGCACTTACCCTATCCGGGAAAAACATATATCATCCGGGTGTCCAGTTCCTTAAAGCTTTCCTCCCAGTCCGTTGCTCATACAGGGCGAGCCCGCCGGAAGTATGAGGAATTAAAGAGCCGGATTTCCGCGCATGCGCGCTGGAGGTGGTGGCACTGGAACGCCGCAGAGACAGAATAAATGTATAAATATAGAGATATCGCAAAAAGATGTAATTGTGTAAGTTCCTACGCGTTTCACCCAAATTAGGGCTTCTTCAGGGAAGGCTGGCAACACAGTAATGAGTGTGGTCAAAAACCAGGACCTAGATATGCTGTTCACGTTAGTAAATCTCCTTGTTGATAGGATAGATTCTTAATTGACATGCTGAGGACACGCCTCCAAAATTCGCTAATTGTCAAAAACAAGCAACCAACGAGATAAACAAACCAAACAAAAATTGTACAGTTATAGGAATGTATTTAATTCGAAATCAATATTCAAGCCACTTGGTACTAATGTCTTCAGGTTGTAAATGTATTTGGCTTCCTCCTGTGAGATTCTCTTGACATAATCCCCTCCTCTCCAGGGTTTGTTCACTTTATGTATGCCTATGAATCTCAAAAGGGAATGATCATGCTGATGGTACTTAGAAAAATGTTCGGGGACGCTATGCGTCTTCAACTCCTTTTTAATATTCCTTTGGTGCTCCGCTATTCTAGTGGAAAGCTTCCTGATCGTCCTCCCTACATATTGCTTCCCACACGGACACTCTAAAAGGTAAATAATTCCTGCCGTATCACAAGTCAATTTTTCTTTAATTTGAAATTCTTCACCAGTGCTATTTGAAATGTACGAGGTGATTGGTTTTGTGCTTATAAGCTTACTATTTTTACAGGCTGTGCATCTATTGCAAAAATAAAAACCTTTTTTATTTTCGTTAAGCCAAGTATCTTCTCCCTTCTTTTTTGGGGCAATAGTACTGCTTACAAGTTGGGCTTTTAAATTGTCCAATTTTCTGTAGACAAAATGTGGTTGCAGGGGTAGGATATTTCTCAGGTCTTTGTCTCCCAGCAGGATGTTCCAATGTTTCTTGAAAATATTCTCAACTTTTTTTGCATCTTTACTGGTAACAAAAGGAAGAATAGGTTTGTTGCTTAGGTTCTTGTTGGCTGGTGGTGCCTTTCTTTCAAGAAGGGTATCCCTATTCAAATTCCTAACTTGAATGTAAGCAGACACTATGTCCTCTGATCTATATTTTTTCTCTAGGAATCTCTCTTTTAGGGTAAGGGCCTGTTCATCGAATTGTGCCAGGTGTGTACAGTTACGTCTCAATCTCGTGTATTGTCCCTTTGGGATGTTTTTTAACCAATTAGGGTGATGACTACTGGATGTATGGATGTAGGAATTACAATCTACTTTTTTGAAGAAATTCTTAGTAGTAATCTGGCCATCTTCGATATAGATTTCAAGATCAAGAAATTCTACATTTGTGGCACTAGCATGGTAGGTAAATGCCATATTTAATTGGTTATCGTTAATGTATTGGAATGATTCAAGTGTAGTATGGTCTCCTTTCCAAATACAAAACACGTCATCTATATACCTCAGCCATAGATGGACATTATCACGAAAGGGGTTATTGTTGAAGATGTATGATTCTTCCCAGTGGGCTACAAACAGGTTTGCGTAACTTGGCGCAAATTTTGCGAACATAGCAGTCCCGCGAACCTGTCTGTAGTAGTTCCCATTGGTCCAGAAATAGTTATGATGAAGTACATAGGATATGCTATCAATAAGGAAATCTATCTGGTCTGGAGGAAGGTCTGATAATTTTTCTAGAATCGACCTAGTGTGCTCACAGCCCACCTTATGATCGATAATAGTATAGAGGGAAACTACATCACATGTTAGGAGTAGGAAGTCGTTTTCCCACTGAATATCTTTGAGGGCTTCTAAGAGATGGCCAGTATCTCTTAGATAGCTCTGTTGTTGAACAACTAGTGGTTGCAAATAACAGTCAATATAGCTGGATAAATTAGTTGTAAGGGATCCAATACCGGATACAATCGGTCGGCCAGGTGGGTTGTTGAGAGATTTATGTAACTTTGGCATATGGTATATAACTGGGATTCGTGGGTATTTTGTAGACAGAAATTGATATTCATTTTTGGTTAGAATACCTTTCAAAGCAGCTCCACTAAGGAGTGTTTCCAAATCTTTAAGGTATAGGGAAGTAGGGTCTGTGGTTAATATATAGTATAGATTAAAATAGGCAGCCCCCCCGTAGTTTAGCATAGGCAGCCATCCCATATAGTTTAGAATAGGCAGCCCCTCATAGTTTAAAACAAGAAGCACCCCCATAGTTTAGAATAGGCAGCCCTCCATAGTATAGTATAGGCAGCCCCACCATAATTTAGAATAGACAGTCCCCTCCCATACTTTATAATATGCAGCATCCCCCAGAGTTCATAATAGGCAGCAAACCTTAATTTATAATAGGCATCCCCCCATAGTTTAGAAAATGTAGCCCCCTCACATTGTATTTAGAATAAGCAGCCCCTACCATAGTATTGAATAGGCAGCCCGCCCATAATTTTAGAATAGGCAGCCCCACTATTAAGACTATTAAGACAGCCCCCCTCCCTTCCCTCATATCACACAATATATTAAGATTCCCCACTACCTCACACATTATACAACATACACCCTTTTTCCCTCACACATTATAGCAGCCCCCCCTCCATATAGTTTAATATAGGCAGCCCCTGTATACTTTAATTTAGGAAGCCCCCCTATAATTAAATATAGGCTGCCCCTCTTTAGTTTAATATAGGCAGCCGTGCCCCCCAATAAGTTACAATAGGCAGCCCCCCACCCCCGGTAGTTTAGAATGGGCAGCCATTCCCCATAGTTTAGAATAGGCATTACCCTCTTATACTTTACAATAGGCAGCCCCACATATTGTGTTTAGAATAGGCAGCCCCCCATAGTGTAGAATAGGCAGCCCCCCCTTTTAGTTTAAAATAGGTAGTCCCCCTATAGTTTAGAACAGGCAGCCCCCCCATATTTTAGTATAGGCATCCCCTCATAGTTTAGTATAGGCAGCCCTCCAAATCATTTTGAATAGGCAGCTAGTCACTGCCCCATTGGAGCTTATAATCTAAATCCCCTGTCGAAGTCAGCAAATTGGATAAAGTCATTTCAATTAAAGTCTAGCAAACTTGGTTATCTTTGTCTGAAAAGATGCGTACGGTACGCATCGACGTACAAGGGCACGCTACGGCGTGAAAGGGCGTACGCATCCACTACACGTGGCAGCAACAGTAATTGGTCTTTTACCATACATTCACACAAACACGCATACTTATAATATAGTACACATTAATGGTAGTTGCAACACATAGTCAGTTATGTCGAAATATAGTAGTATTTATATGTTATATCAGAGTTACATGCATATTAGTGAAATACACGGAACGGGTTAAAGGAATAACATCATGAGTGGTATCATAATGAACCTTGTTACATATCCTACTGTTTGGTTCACTCTGCGAGGGAATCGCAGAGTGCATACGCAAATTATGAATGATAGGGAATTATGAACTACTTAAGACTAAGGAATCCTGGCGGGAAGAGCAGAGCATACCCCCTGCAGAGATGACCCCCTCCTTTGGATTCCTTAGGATGAACCAGCCAATGATTGACGACCCCTTGGACATTCCTGAGACCCGGACCAATAGATGCAAGCTATACCATCTTCATTGTATTACTGTATTTGATTGTGTATATAAGCAGCAGCTTGTGATCCAGAGTGCAGACTTCTAGTCCCCAGACTTTAGGATTGAATGACTGCACTGGATCCAGAGCGCCTGCGATAAGTAACGGCTGTATTTACTATTACTTCGCTTGAGCATATTATTCTACTTATTTGCGAATAAATCTTTGTGCTTTGGAAACACAAATCGAGGTTCGACAATCGTTATTGGTTAGCGACAATACGCACATAACACCCCTAACATACACACACACAGATTGAGAGAGACTAAGGGCAATTTAATAGAAGCCAATTAACCTACCAGTATGTTTTTGGAGTGTGGGAGGAAACCGAAGCACCCGGAGGAAACCCACGCAAACACGGGGAGAACATACAAACTCCACACAGATAAGGCCATGGTTGGGAATCGATCTCATGACCCAAATGCTGTAAGGCAGAAGTGCTAACCACTAAGCCACCGTGCTGCCCACATAGCAAACCCACATTGTTTAGAATAGATAGCCCCCCAATGGTTTAGAAAATGTAGCCCCCTTACATTGTATTTAGAATAAGCAGCCCCTACAATAGTATTGAATAGGCAGCCCGCCCATATTTTAGAATAGGCAGCCCCACTATTAAGACTATTAAGACAGCCCCCCTCCCTTCCCTCATATCACAATATATTAAGATCCCCCAGTACCTCACACATTATACAACATACAACCCTTTTCCCTCACACATTATAGCAGCCCCCCTCCATATAGTTTAATATAGGCAGCCCCTGTATACTTTAATTTAGGAAGCCCCCCTATAATTAAATATAGGCTGCTCATCTTTAGTTTAATATAGGCAGCCGTGCCCCCCAATAAGTTAGAATAGGCAGCTCCCCCCAGTAGTTTAGAATAGGCAGCCATTCCCCATAGTTTAGAATAGGCAGCCGCCCCCTTTTAGTTTAGAAAAGGTAGTCCCCCTATAGTTTAGAACAGGCAGCCCCCCCCATATTTTAGTATAGGCAGCCTCTCATAGTTTAGTATAGCCAGCCCCTCATAGTTTGGTATAGGCAGCCCTCCCCATCATTTTGAATAGGCAGCTAGTCACTGCCCCATTGGAGCTTATAATCTAAATCCCCTAACATACACACACACAGATTGAGAGAGACTAAGGGCAATTTAATAGAAGCCACTTAACCTACCAGTATGTTTTTGGAGTGTGGGAGGAAACCGAAGCACCCGGAGGAAACCCACGCAAACACAGGGAGAACATACAAACTCCACACAGATAAGGCCATGGTTGGGAATCGATCTCATGACCCAAATGCTGTAAGGCAGAAGTGCTAACCACTAAGCCACCGTGCTGCCCACATAGCAAACCCACATTGTTTAGAATAGATAGCACCCCAATGGTTTAGAAAATGTAGCCCCCTCACATTGTATTTAGAATAAGCAGCCCCTACCATAGTATTGAAAAGGCAGCCCGCCCATATTTTAGAATAGGCAGCCCCACTATTAAGACTATTAAGACAGCCCCCCTCCCTTCCCTCATATCACAATATATTAAGATCCCCCAGTACCTCACACATTATACAACATACAACCCTTTTCCATCACACATTATAGCAGCCCCCCTCCATATAGTTTAATATAGGCAGCCCCTGTATACTTTAATTTAGGAAGCCCCCCTATAATTAAATATAGGCTGCTCATCTTTAGTTTAATATAGGCAGCCGTGCCCCCCAATAAGTTAGAATATGCAGCTCCCCCCAGTAGTTTAGAATAGGCAGCCATTCCCCATAGTTTAGAATAGGCAGCCTCTCATAGTTTAGTATAGCCAGCCCCTCATAGTTTGGTATAGGCAGCCCTCCCCATCATTTTGAATAGGCAGCTAGTCACTGCCCCATTGGAGTTTATAATCTAAATCCCCTAACATACACACACACAGATTGAGAGAGACTAAGGGCAATTTAATAGAAGCCACTTAACCTACCAGTATGTTTTTGGAGTGTGGGAGGAAACCGGAGCACCCGGAGGAAACCCACACAAACACGGGGAGAACATACAAACTCCACACAGATAAGGCCATGGTTGGGAATCGAACTCCTGACCCAAATGCTGTGAGGCAGAAGTGCTAACCACTAAGCCACCGTGCTGCCCACATAGCAAGCCCACATAGTTTAGAATAGATAGCCCCCCATAGTTTAGTATAGGCATCCCCCCTATAGTTTAGAATAGGCAGCCCCTGTTATAGTTTAGAATATTCAGCCCCCCATATTTTAGTATAGGCAGCATTTCCCATAGGTTAGAATAGGCAGGTCTCCTGGCTACTCACTTACCTTTAATTGAGCAGGCCAGCATTGCTTCTCACATCAGGCAAATATAGTTTAGTATAGTCAACCCCCCCCATAGTTTAGTATAAGTAGCCCCCTTTAGTATACTCAGCCCCCCATAGTTTAGTGTAGGTAGCCCCCTTTAGTTTAGTATAGGTAGCCCCCAATATTTTAGTATATGCAGCCCCCTCATAGTTTAGTATAGGCAGCCCCCCCATAGTTTAGAATAGTCAGACCCTCCCATAATTTAGAATAGGCAACCCCCCATAGTTTAGAAAAGGAAGCCCCCCATAGTTTAATGTTTAATGTAGGCAGCCCACTCCCTATAGCTTAATATAGACTGCACCCCTATAGTTTACTATAGACAACCCCCACTATAGTTTAATATCGGCAGAACCCTTTCAGTTTAAAATTGGCAGTCCACCGTATAGATTAAAATAGGTATCCTCCCTATAGTTTAGTATAGGCAGCTCCCCCCCATACATTAGAATAGAAAGCCATTCTCCATAGCTTAGAATAGGCAGCATCCCCCATAGGTTAGAATAAGCAGTCCCCCTATAGTTTACATTAGAATAGAAAGCCATTCTCCATAGTTTAGTATAGTCAACCCCCCCATAGTTTAGTATAAGTAGCCCCCTTTAGTATACTCAGCCCCCCATAGTTTAGTATAGGTAGCCCCCTTTAGTTTAGTATAGGTAGCCCCCCATATTTTAGTATATGCAGCCCCCTCATAGTTTAGTATAGGCAGCCCCCCCATAGTTTAGAATAGTCAGACCCTCCCATAGTTTAGAATAGGCAACCCCCCATAGTTTAGAAAAGGAAGCCCCCCTATAGTTTAATGTTTAATGTAGGCAGCCCACTCCCTATAGCTTAATATAGACTGCACCCCTATAGTTTACTATAGACAACCCCCACTATAGTTTAATATCGGCAGAACCCTTTCAGTTTAAAATTGGCAGTCCACCGTATAGATTAAAATAGGTATCCTCCCTATAGTTTAGTATAGGCAGCTCCCCCCCATACATTAGAATAGAAAGCCATTCTCCATAGCTTAGAATAGACAGCATCCCCCATAGGTTAGAATAAGCAGTCCCCCTATAGTTTACCAAGGCAACCCCTCTATAGTTTAGAATAGGCAGTCTCACCCTATAGGTTAGAATAGACAGCCATCCCACATAGTATAGAATAGGCAGCTCCCCATAGTATAAAATAGGCAGCCCCACTATAGTTTAGAATAGGCAGTCTCACCCTATAGGTTAGAATAGACAGCCCGCAATAGTTTTGAAAAGGGAGTCCCCCCATAGATTAGAATATGCAGTACCCACACATAGTTTAGAATAGGCAGCCCCCTCCCAAAGATTACAATACGTAACATCACCCATAGTTTAGAATAGGCAGCAAACCATAGTTTAGAATATTGAGCCCCCCCCCCATAGTTTTGAAATGGTAGCCCCTCATAGTTCAGAATAGTCATCCCCCCACATAGTTTAGAATTGGCAGCCCCCCTCATAGTTTAGAATAGGCAGCCCCACCATAATTTAGAATAGGCAGACCCACTATTAAGACTATTAAGACAGCCCCCCTCCCTTCCCTCATATCAAACAATATATTAAGACACCGCACTCCCTCACACATTATAGCAACATACACCCCTTTTCCCTCACACATTATAGCAGGCCCTCTTCCCTATAGTTTAATATAAGCAGCCCCCTATAGTTTAAATAGTTTAATATAGAAAGCCTCCCCTAGAGTTTAATATAGGCAGTCCCCCTATAGTTTAGTATAGGGAGCCCCCACTATAGTTTAGAATAGGCAGCCCCCTATAGTTTAAAATAGGCATCCCCCCAATAGTTTAAAATAGGCAGCCCCCTATAGTTTAATATAGGCAGCCCCACCTATAGTTTAATATAGGTAGCCCCACCTATAGTTTAATATATTCAGCCCCCCTATAGTTTAATATAGGCAGCCCCCCTCATAGTTTAGAATAGGCAGCCCCACCATAATTTAGAATAGGCAGACCCACTATTAAGACAGCCCCCCTCCCTTCCCTCATATCACAATATATTAAGATCCCCCACTACCTCACACATTATACAACATGCACCCCTTTTCCCTCACACATTATAGCAGCCCCCCTCCATATAGTTTAATATAGGCAGCCCCTGTATACTTTAATTTAGGAAGCCCCCTATAATTAAATATAGGCTGCCCCTCTTTAGTTTAATATAGACAGCCGTGCCCCCCAATAAGTTAGAATAGGCAGCTCCCCCCAGTAGTTTAGAATAGGCAGCCATTCCCCATAATTTAGAATAGGCAGCCGCCCCCTTTTAGTTTAGAATAGGTAGTCCCCCTATAGTTTAGAACAGGCAGCCCCCCCATATTTTAGTATAGGCAGCCTCTCATAGTTTAGTATAGCCAGCCCCTCATAGTTTAGTATAGGCAGCCCTCCCCATCATTTTTAATAGGCAGCTAGTCACTGCGCCATTGGATCTTATAATCTAAATCCCCTAACATACACACACACACAGATTGAGAGAGACTAAGGGCAATTTAATAGAAGCCACTTAACCTACCAGTATGTTTTTGGAGTGTGGGAGGAAACCGGAGCACCCGGAGGAAACCCACGCAAACACGGGGAGAACATACAAACTCCACACAGATAAGGCCATGGTTGGGAATCGAACTCATGACCCAAGTGCTGTGAGGCAGAAGTGCTAACCACTAAGCCACCGTGCTGCCCACATAGCAAGCCCACATAGTTTAGAATAGATAGCCCCCCATAGTTTAGTATAGTCAGCCCCACGTAGTTTAGTATAGGCAGTCCCCCTATTGTTTAGTATAGGCAGCCCCCTATAGTTTAATATAGGCATCCCGCATATAGTTTAATATAGGCAGCCCCTGTTATAGTTTAGAATATTCAGCCCCCCATATTTTAGTATAGGCAGCATTTCCCATAGGTTAGAATAGGCAGGTCTCCTGGCTACTCACTTAGCTTTAATTGAGCAGGCCAGCATTGCTTCTCACATCAGGCAAATATAGTTTAGTATAGTCAACCCCCCCATAGTTTAGTATAAGTAGCCCCCTTTAGTATACTCAGCCCCCCCATAGTTTAGTATAGGTAGCCCCCTTTAGTTTAGTATTGGTAGCCCCCCATATTTTAGTATATGCAGCCCCCTCATAGTTTAGTATAGGCAGCACCCCCCATAGTTTAGAATAGTCAGCCCCTCCCATAGTTTAGAATAGGCAACCCCCCATAGTTTAGAAAAGGAAGCCCCCCTAAAGTTTAATGTTTAATGTAGGCAGCCCACTCCCTATAGCTTAATATAAACTGCACCCCTATAGTTTACTATAGACAACCCCCACTATAGTTTAATTTAGGCAGCCCCCACTATACTTTAAAATTGGCAGCCCCCCATATAGATTAAAATAGGCAGCCCCCCCCCCCCGTAGTTTAGCATAGGCAGCCATCCCATATAGTTTAGAATAGGCAGCCCCCTATAGTTTAATATAGGCTGCCCCCTCCCCCCATAGTTTAGCATGGGAAGCCCTGCCCCCCATAGTTTAGAATAGACAGCCCCTCTATAGTTTAGTATAGGCCGAATCCCCTATAGTTTAGAATAGACAGCATCCCCCATAAGTTAGAATATGCAACCCCCGATAGTTTAGAAAAGGAAGCCCCCCTATAGTTTAATGTAGGCAGCCCACTCCCTATAGTTTAATATAGACTGCACCCCTACAGTTTACTATAGACAACCCCCACTATAGTTTAATATCGGCAGAACCCTTTCAGTTTAAAATTGGCAGTCCACCGTATAGATTAAAATAGGTATCCTCCCTATAGTTTAGTATAGGCAGCTCCCCCCCATAGATTAGAATAGTAAGCCATTCTCCATAGCTTAGAATAGGCAGCATCCCCCATAGGTTAGAATAAGCAGTCTCCCTATAGTTTACCAAGGCAACCCCTCTATAGTTTAGAATAGGCAGTCTCACCCTATAGGTTAGAATAGACAGCCATCCCCCATAGTATATAATAGGCAGCCCCCCATAGTATAAAATAGGCAGCCCCACTATAGTTTAGAATAGGTAGTCTCACCCTATAGGTTAGAATAGACAGCCCCCAATAGTTTTGAAAAGGGAGTCCCCCATAGATTAGAATATGCAGTACCCACACATAGTTTAGAATAGGCAGCCCCATCATAATTTAGAATAGGCAGACCCACTATTAAGACTATTAAGACAGCCCCCCTCCCTTCCCTCATATCAAGCAATATATTAAGACACCGCACTCCCTCACACATTATAGCAACATACACCCCTTTTCCCTCACACATTATAGCAGGCCCTCTTCCCTATAGTTTAATATAAGCAGCCCCCTATAGTTTAAATAGTTTAATATAGAAAGCCTCCCCTAGAGTTTAATATAGGCAGTCCCCCTATAGTTTAGTATAGGGAGCCCCCACTATAGTTTAGGATAGGCAGCCCCCACTTTAGTTTAGAATAGGCAGCCCCCTATAGTTTAAAATAGGCAGCCCCCAATAGTTTAAAATAGGCAGCTTCCTATGGTTTAATATAGGCAGCCCCACCTATAGTTTAATATAGGTAGCCCCACCTGCAGTTTAATATATTCAGCCCCCCTATAGTTTAATATAGGCTGCCCCCCCCCCCCCATAGTTCAGAATAGGCAGCATCCCCCATAATTTAGAATATTCAGATCCCCCATACTTTAGATAAGGCAGTGCCCCCATAGTTTAGAATAGGCAGCCCCACTATAGTTTAAAATAGGCAGCCCACTCACTATAGCTTAATATAGACTGCACCCCTATAGATTACTATAGACAGCCCCCACTATAGTTTAATATAGGCAGCCCCCACTATACTTTAAAATTGGCAGCCCCCATATAGATTAAAATAGGCAGCCCCCCCCCCGTAGTTTAGCATAGGCAGCCATCCCATATAGTTTAGAATAGGCAGCCCCTCATAGTTTAAAACAAGAAGCTCCCCCATAGTTTAGAATAGGCAGCCCTCCATAGTATAGTATAGGCAGCCCCACCATAATTTAGAATAGACAGTCCCCTCCCATACTTTATAATAGGCAGCATCCCCCATAGTTCATATTAGGCAGCAAACCTTAGTTTATAATAGGCATCCCCTCATAGTTTAGTATAGGCAGCCCTCCAAATCATTTTGAATAGGCAGCTAGTCACTGCCCCATTGGAGCTTATAATATAAATCCCCTAACATACACACACACAGATTGAGAGAGACTAAGGGCAATTTAATAGAAGCCAATTAACCTACCAGTATGTTTTTGGAGTGTGGGAGGAAACCGGAGCACCCGGAGGAAACCCGCGCAAACACGGGGAGAACATACAAACTTCACACAGATAAGGCCATGGTTGGGAATCGAACTCATGACCCAAGTGCTGTGAGGCAGAAGTGTTAACCACTAAGCCACCGTGCTGCCCACATAGCAAACCCACATAGTTTAGAATAGATAGCGCCCCAATGGTTTAGAAAATGTAGCCCCCTTACATTGTATTTAGAATAAGCAGCCCCTACCATAGTATTGAATAGGCAGCCCGCCCATATTTTAGAATAGGCAGCCCCACTATTAAGACTATTAAGACAGCCCCCCTCCCTTCCCTCATATCACAATATATTAAGATCCCTCAGTACCTCACACATTATACAACATACAACCCTTTTCCCTCACACATTATAGCAGCCCCCCTCCATATAGTTTAATATAGGCAGCCCCTGTATACTTTAATTTAGGAAGCCCCCCTATAATTAAATATAGGCTGCCCCTCTTTAGTTTAATATAGGCAGCCGTGCCCCCCAATAAGTTAAAATAAGCAGCTCCCCCTAGTAGTTTAGAATAGGCAGCCATTCCCCATAGTTTAGAATAGGCAGCCGCCCCCTTTTAGTTTAGAATAGGTAGTCCCCCTATAGTTTAGAACAGGCAGCCCCCCCCATATTTTAGAATAGGCAGCCTCTCATAGTTTAGTATAGCCAGCCCCTCATAGTTTAGTATAGGCAGCCCTCCCCATCATTTTGAATAGGCAGCTAGTCACTGCCCCATTGGAGCTTATAATCTAAATCCCCTAACATACACACACACAGATTGAGAGAGACTAAGGGCAATTTAATAGAAGCCACTTAACCTACCAGTATGTTTTTGGAGTGTGGGAGGAAACCGGAGCACCCGGAGGAAACCCACGCAAACACGGGGAGAACATACAAACTCCACACAGATAAGGCCATGGTTGGGAATCGAACTCATGACCTAAATGCTGTGAGGCAGAAGTGCTAACCACTAAGCCACCGTGATGCCCACATAGCAAGCCCACATAGTTTAGAATAGATAGCCCCCCATAGTTTAGTATAGTCAGCCCCACGTAGTTTAATATAGGCATCCCCCCTATAGTTTAGAATAGGCAGCTCCTGTTATAGTTTAGAATATTCAGCCCCCCATATTTTAGTATAGGCAGCATTTCCCATAGGTTAGAATAGGCAGGTCTCCTGGCTACTCACTTACCTTTAATTGAGCAGGCCAGCATTGCTTCTCACATCAGGCAAATATAGTTTAGTATAGTCAACCCCCCATAGTTTAGTATAAGTAGCCCCCTTTAGTATACTCAGCCCCCCCATAGTTTAGTATAGGTAGCCCTCTTTAGTATACTCAGCCCCCTCATAGTTTAGTATAGGTAGCCCCCTTTAGTTTAGTATAGGTAGCCCCCCATATTTTAGTATATGCAGCCCCCTCATAGTTTAGTATAGGCAGCCCCCCCATAGTTTAGAATAGTCAGCCCCTCCCATAGCTTAGAATAGGCAGCCCCTCCCATAGTTTAGAATAGACAGTACCCCCTATAGTTTAGAATAGGCAGCCCCTCCCATAGTTTAGAATAGACAGTACCCCCCATAGTTTAGAATAGTCAGCCCCCCCTTCGTTTAGAAAAGGCAGGTCCCCCCCTACTCACTTATCTTTAATTGAGTTGGCTGGAGTCGCTCCTCACATCAGGCAGACACCCCCTGGCGAGAAAAAAAAATTAGATAACAAAAAAGCCATATATGAGGCGGCCTTTGGGAATCTTCCCGGTATGTCCTACGCCCAATTGGCCCCTGGTTAGGGGTTTTAAAAGTTCATTGGTTGCTTCCTAAACAGATCTTTCTATATTTACAGAAGGTTTAATATTAATATATACGACTCCTGTACATCGCTAAGGTAAGCGGGCCAAAATCCATTCTCATCGTAATTGTTGATGTCTTCACCAAAATTGAATGTAAAGTCTAGCAGGATACACCACAGTTCTTTATCCATATATCTAGATCTGCACTGCTCAACAAACTTGGAAAAGGTGGTAGCTAAAGGCCATGTACTTCTCATCATTGTTAAAAATATGGATCTTGCTTTATCACATTCCAGACCTCGCTGCTCTAGGTCCCTTGCAAAATGTGAAACAAACTGATAGAAAGCCTTATAAATGATGTAGTATGTGAGCTGAGTGCAAAGATATTGACATTTTCCCTGTAACTTCTCAGGAAGGTCACACTGTAACAGGGTCATCCCGTGTAACCATTCCTCCTTTCTGATACAGCCCTTTTTCTTAGGCTCTAGTAAATAGTTCAGAGCCAACATGTTCATATCTTGGGCTTCAATCCCAACTTCCTCACAAAACTCTTGTATGCCTTTGGGCCCAATAACGTCCTCCGATCCTGCGTACTCCTGAAACCAAGCCAGGCAGCGCTTCCTAGAAAACTGATCTATCCCTATTATTCTGCCGGCTTTTCTACATTTCTTTTGGTCCACTCCATCAGTAGAGGAGGATTTCCTTTTCCTTTTCCCCGGCATATCGCTGTGAGATGAAGTATAAGGAAACAGAAGTCTGTTTCCTTATGTCTCACTGGTCGGCCGAATGATCAGATTATTCTACTTTCTATCCAACTTTGTTGCGTTCTAGAGATGCTGGAGAGCGGTCAGCAGACGTCTGTCCTCTCTCGCTGATCAACCAGAAGTGTGTAACTGTCATCATTTAAATGATGCACCTGGATTCTAAACTGCCAGTGAGTGGTCACATGACAGTATGAGAAAAACAAATCATTAAAGCTACAGTACACCTAATAAAAGGTGGTAGTGCCCCACCCCACAACTGGAGCGGCTACACGGCTACATGCAGCTGTATTTCCATATAAATTGATTTTATTAACTAACCTAATATGGCAGCGGAGGGAATGAGTTAGTGGAGTGAACAATCACAAACTGCCATTTCTTGATGGCAGCTTGTGATTGGTCCTCCCGCTCACATACCAGCCCTGTCCATGTTTTGGCTGGGGCTGTAAGAGGAGCAGATAAGTCATGAGAAATATGGTACATACTGGGATCTAGCTAGGAGAGACTAGGGGCTAGATCTACTAAGCTGAGGGTTTGAAAAAGTGGGGATGTTGCCTATAGCAACCAATCAGATTCTAGCTATCATTTTGTAGAAGGTACTAAATAAATGAAAGCTAGAATCTGATTGGTTGCTATAGGCAACATCCCCACTTTTTGAAACCCGCAGCTTAGTAAATCTAGCCCTAGGTGGTAGAGCAGCTCTAAAGATACAAACACCTATGCACTATTATAATAAGGTGTAGTAAAATTAAATATAGAAAATATATTACTAAGAGTAGAGAATGCTCCAACACTTGCATATTTATTTAGATGAATTAGGTACAGACTCAAGAACACAAGAGAAACATGGGGATATGTATTTGTCTCTTGTGCCCTAAAAGCACCACATACGTAGTGGAAAGTGTGTAATGTTATAATGAAACAGACACATTTTAAAAGCTGTGTGCAGGTAAGCCTTAAGTCCAGATAAAATAACATAGCATTTGATCATGTTAGGACTGACCAGAATGGGAAGACTTTGGCGTGAGTTGGTCAGCTTAACATTTACTGCAATATGTGGAACTAACATTCCCTGTCTTTAATATAGAACAGTATTTAGTTCAGCATTAACTATGTGTTTGGAGAGTGCAGAGTGTCCCTGTTTTTTTTGTCTACATATGTGTGTATATATATATATATATATACATATATATATATATTAATAATGGAACCAACAAATAAACGTTCATATTATGCCACACAGTAGTGTCCCAGTTCAATTTATGCCACATTGTTCAATTTATGCCACAAATCATATTTTGCCACACAGTGATGCCCCCAAATCATATTATGTCATACAATAGTGCCCCAGTTCAATTTATGCCACAAATCATATTGTGCCCCACAATAATGTCTCCAAATCATATTATGTTACAAATTAGGCCCCAAAACAATATTATGCCACAGAGTAGTGCCCCCAAACAATATTATGCCACAGATTAATGCCCCCAAACAATATTATGCCACAGAGTACTGTCCCCAATTCATATTATGCCAAGAACAGGCTAACCCCCTGAAAAATGGAACATTGTCAAGTTTGAAAAAAAAAGCAAAAAAAAAAATGACAATAAAATAAAGTAAATGTGACTTACCTTTACTTCATCTCCTCTCTGTGGTCGGCTGGGCTTGGCCCTCGCAGCTCCTGGATGCTGCCAGCATCGCAACGTCATGACGTGTGCAACTCTTGAAGGTGCACGTGACTTGCGCTTTACAAATTTTGGACATGGGTTGCTGCTTGTCTGGATCCTGCAATGTTGGGAGTCCTATCTGGAAAAAGAAAGGGTATATGACATTTAGAAAACTCCAACCAGCCTTGGCATTAAATAATTCACATTCACATTTAATAAGGGACAAGTGCAAGGAGGTATGGGCTTGGCTATGTAAGGTGCGCAGGTCGCTGTTCTCCCAGTTAGTCACCAGTGCAATGGAGTATGTAGAGGAATAGCAGAAGACCTGGGTACAATCCAGCAATGGCGAGGAACAAAAGGGAAAATACAGGAGAGTGGTCAGAGGTAGCCAAATTCAGGAACCACTCGGACAATATAGTACAGAATCACTTGAGCAGGAGGATAGTCACAAGACAAGCCAAGGGTCAGAATCCAAAACAGCAAACAATAGGAGCAGGGAACAGGACACAGGAACGCTGGAGATTGGTGACCCAAAATGCTGGCGAGGCATTGGTGAAAGTGGGGTCCTAATATAAGAGGAAGTGAGCCCTTGTAGAAGGAGAGTGATTTCTGAGCCACAAAACAAATGCCCCGATGCATAGCAATGGGACGCGGCTCGAATGCACATGCAGGTGCTGCGAGAGTGCTGAATACGTAAGAGTGTCCCGTTGCTAGGCAACAGGATGCGAGAAGGAATTAAGACAGGGGTCCGTTCCCCGGCACCTAGGAGAAGTGCAAGGACGGCATCTGACATATTTACTGAGAGTAAGAAAGTCTTATGATTATGAAAATGCTTTCTACTGGTTTTAAATCACACTTAAAGGAATAACAGGTAAAATAAGGGTAAAAAAGAGTCTACTGTATAAAACGTTACTACTAGTAATGATGTCTTCTCATGGTTATCAATATTTTCATGCATCATAATTGGGGATAACCCAAAACACTATCTGTTACTGTAAAAGAATAGAGGGTATCCTGAACACATGACAGTTTTAAAGTGTTAGACTTCATGGTTTACACCTGAAATTTGCAAGTTTGAAAGTTTTTGTTAATTATTCAGTGCAGACTTGTATTCCAAGTTTTGTAACCTATAAAACTGTGCTGCTTGTGCCATATTAAAGGGGATTCACTAATTCAAACTGTTTTCCCTTTTTTCCTTCACTCATATATGCCCCCCAGACTTCTAGTTGATCTTTTTATATGCACTTTCCTAGCTCCCAGGGTGCATGGTAATAGAACTGATAGCTCTACAGACCCACATCCCCCTAGTGACCCCATCTGCCGTCACCGGGGTCGGGTCTGTACTTGAGTAATGCTGGATGCGTTACAGGGTGTGCAGTGCATATGGACTTATGAGCTCAGGGTGCACTTTAACTTTTCCTTGACTTGTGTCCAGAGTGATTCAGGAAGGCAGAGCCGGATTAAAGGTGGACAGAGGCAATCTGCTCTTAGGGAGACCTGGTGTCCACTGTCTTACTTCTCCCTTCTCATTTGTCTTCCACTCATCGTTCGTCCTGTCCTGACTGTCTGTGTGACATGTGTCTAATCTACAAGGCCAAAATGGAACTACCACACTGCTAAAACACCCACCCACTGGTGAAAAGACAACTGTGAAAATAATAAAAAGAAGATAAAGTCCCAAGGGTGAGACATTGAACACGCAACCCATGTGAGGAATTCTGAATTTTCCTGTTGCAGAAAGTTGCCATCATGTTGTCCACATAATGGTGACTAAGCCAATCTACCTGAAGAATATGAGCTCCAGGAATACCGACCACTGATAAGCCTTTTAAATGTATTTTTACCAAATGGATTCTCTGTCTCAAACAACATCGATGTACTTCCATTTCCATCTGACTTTGCAATGTAAGGCATTTCTATTAAGTTGTCCAGAAGCAGTTAAAACATTTTACCCTGGATCTGAGGGCAGAGAGCGCTTTTAAATGCAGGTCTCTTCTCATGGAGCTGAGCCAAAGTCCCCGGGGTGTAATGACCCAATCAATGAGCTCCTCATCACTGGGCATCTGATGGGTTGTGAAACAAAGGTATTGTCACGCCAATAGGGTTTCTGGGATCCGTCTTGGGACGAAGGGTCCTGAGACAGGGATGAAGTGGAAACTAGGAGGCTGGATGAAGATCTTGCTCAGAAAGAGAGTATGTGCTCTTTTTGTATATGCCAGATGTCAGGAGGAGGAATGCTGGACTGGATTCCACATTGGAATAAGCAACTGGAATCTGGACTTGGTGGACTGGAACCTGGACGTAGGAACAGAGGGACTGAACCCACGAAAAGAGACTCAGTACCCGCAAGGATCCAGAAACTCAGAAGACTATAGTACCAAAACTGGGACTGAGAAGGCTCAGAACTCAGGCACCGGATTATCAGGGGTGACCACCTCCTGAGCTGTATAAGCTTGGAACTGGCCCCGGGTAACTCAGAACCTGCATCAAACCTGGATCTTGAAGCCGATACACAGAGACACAGAGATGGAAGAAGTTTAAAGACTCAGAGCAGTAACCTACTAAGAGCAGAAGCGAATAAGAAGGACATGGAGGGATTTGTATCGAGGTTACTCTAAGGATTAAGTTATGTACCTTTTGCCAAAATCTGACCATCTTAGGACAAGACCACTAAATGTGTAACAAAGAGCCTTCTTGCCCACAGGACCTCCAACAGGAATTGGGTGCATCTGGGAATATAGCTTTGAGATGAGTGGGGACCAGGTACCAGGTACCATCTATAAAGTAGCTTATACGCATTCTCTTTAGTCCTCACGAAAATAGAGCTTTTAGCGATTCGGGTCCTGATTTTGGCCCAATCATCAATTTCTAGTTAAATTCCCAAGTCTTCTTTCCACTTCAGCTCGTATCGATCCTTAATAGGTTGATGAAATGCCACAAGACTATAAAATGTTGAAATTAAACCGGTCGGTTGAGATCTATTCTGACAAAAAGTTTCCAAAGGGGTTAATTGGTAGAGTGTTTTAAACGCTAAGAGAGATTGAAATAAATGCCTTAGTTGAAGATATTAATAGAAACATTTATGGGGGATGTTGTGTATTCTCTGCAAATCTGCAAATTCCGGAAAGATTTGCATGGGTGCGATATCTGTCATAAACCAGAGCCCGCGATTAAACCAGTATTGAGAAAAGGATTTTGGCTGTCCAGGGGGAAAGGACGGGTTGTTCCACAATGGAAACATAATTTCAGGATTAGCTAATAATTGAAAGGCGCGAGTACTATAGTCCCAAATCTGGAGGGAGAAACGAGTAGAAGATGGAAGCAAAAGGAGTGGTGGACGATGTTTAATTGGAATCCACAAAAGGGTGTATGGCGAAAGCAACTGTATGGTATTTGCCTCTATGTCAGCCCATAGCCTAGTGTTATGTGCGTATTGTCGCTAACCAATAACGATTGTCGAACCTCGAGTTGTGTTTCCAAAGCACAAAGATTTATTCGCAAATAGTAGAATAAATATGTTCAAGCGAAGTAATAGTAAATACAGCCTTTACTTATCGCAGGCGCTCTGGATCCAGTGCAGTAATTCAATCCTGAAGTCTGGGGACAAGATGTCTGCACTCTGGATCACAAGCTGCTGCTTATATACACAATCAAATACAGTAATACAATGAAGATGGTATAGCTTGCATCTATTGGTCCGGGTCTCAGGAATGTCCAAGGGCTCATCAATCATTGGCTGGTTCATCCTAAGGAATCCAAAGGAGGGGGTCATCTCTGCAGGGGGTATGCTCTGCTCTTCCCGCCAGGATTCCTTAGTCTTAAGTAGTTCATAATTCCCTATCATTCATAACTTGCGTATGCACTCTGCGATTCCCTCGCAGAGTGAACCAAACAGTAGGATATGTAACAAGGTTCATTATGATACCACTCATGATGTTATTCCTTTAACCCGTTCCGTGTATTTCACTAATATGCATGTAACTCTGATATAAAATATTAAATACTACTATATTTCGACATAACTGACTATGTGTTGCAACTACCATTAATGTGTACTATTTTATAAGTATGCGTGTTTGTGCGAATATATGGTAAAAGACCAATTACTGTTGCTGCCACGTGTAGTGGATTCATACGCCCTTTCACGCCGTAGCGTGCCCTTGTACGTCGATGCGTACCGTACGCATCTTTTTTAGACAAAGACAACCAAGTTTGCTAGACTTTAATTGAAATGACTTTATATAATTTGCTGACTTAGACACTAGTGAAGGCGAAGAGTGAAATAGAACTAGCTGGGTCAGGTGTGCAGCAATGTAGTACTTAGAAATATTTGGAAGACCCAGTCCACCCTCCGAGGTCCGACGATGAAGCGTGCGAGCTTGGACCCGTGGTCGTTTACCTGCCCAAACAAACTGCGCAACTTGTTTCTGAAGGGTTTTTAGTGCCAATGAGGGGACCCGCATAGGGACCGTCTGAAATAGATAGAGAATTTGTGCTATTAGATTCATCTTTACGGCTGTCATGCGACCTAACCAAGAGATATATAGCTTATCCCATTTCTCAAGGTCTTGTTTAAGAACACTCAAGAGCCAAGGAAAATTAGCTGTATATAGCTGACTAAATTGACTTGTCAAGTAGATTCCCAAATATTTCAGTTTGTCTGGTTGCCATCTAAAATTCGTTTGCCGTTTCAGAGATTCCAGGAGGTGGGGCGTTAAGTTAAGAGACAGGATTTCATATTTGTCCATATTGATTTTAAAGTTAGACAACTAAGTTCTTTCTGTATGGAAAGGAGGGAGGTAAGGGGTCACTGTCAGTAAGACATCATCCGCATATAAGGAGATCTTATAATCGGTCTTGACCGCTTGGATTCCTGTGATTGCTTCATTGGTCTGAACTCGAGAGGCTAAAGGTTCCATCATTAGGGCGAACAATAGAGGGGAGAGCGGACATCCTTGTCGAGTGCCATTAGCAATTTGTAACACCGGCGATGCAGCTCCATTAGCCCATACAGTAGCAGAGGTATTGAAGTACAAAGAAGCTAGCCTAGTCATAAATTGACCCTCAAAGCCCATTACCTCAAGAGTGGCTCTCATGAAGGGCCAGGAGACCCTGTCAAAGGCCTTTTCTGCGTCGAGGGAGACCACCAGAGCAGGGGTGTGCTTCGAGTTAGCTGCTTCAATGAGATTGATTGCTCGCCTTGTATTGTCCAATCCCTGTCGAGCAGGAATAAATCCCACCTGGTCAGGATGGACCAGGGCAGGGATCACTTGAGCCAGCCTGTTCGCAAGTAGTTTAGCAAATAGTTTTAGGTCTACATTCAGCAGAGAGATAGGTCTGTAGCTCTCACATTAACTAGGTTCACCACCTTCCTTAGCTATAACAATGACATGTGCTCTGGTGGTATCCCTCTCGAAGCTTTCCCCATTTAGCACTGCACTGAAAAGTAAAAGAAGCATCAGTGCCATATCAGGCGCAAATTTTTTATAATACGATGCAGTGAGCCCATCTGGTCCTGGTGCGGCCGAGTTTCTAAGTGACTTGATAGTCTCCTTTATCTCTTTCATCGTAATGTCCACGTTGAGTATCGACAACTGTGCTTCCGTGAGACAGGCAGCCCCCCTTTCATTTTATAATTGGCAGCCACCAGTATAGTTTAAAATAAGCAGCCCCTGTGTAGTTTAATATAGGCATCCCCCTAATTTTAGTGTGGGCAGTCCCCACCCCCATAGTTTAGAACAGACAGCCATCCCTCATAGTTTAGAATAGACAGCTCACCCCATAGTTTAGAGTAAGCAGCCCACCATAGTTTGGAATATGCAGCACCCTCCACATATTTTAGAATATGGCAGTATCCCCCATAAATTAGAATATTCAACATCCCCCTAGTTCAGAATAGACAGCCCACCTAAAGTTTAATATAGGCAACCCCCTATAGTTTAGTATAGGCAGCACCCCCCATAGATTAGAATAGGAGGCCATTCCCCATAGCTTAGAATAGGCAGTATCCCCCATAGTTTAGAATATGCAGCCCCCACCATACTTTTGAATAGGGAGCCACCCCATAGTTTAGCATCGGCAACCCCACTATAAAGACAGCCCCCCTTCCTTCCCTCATATCACACAATATATTAAGACCTCCCCACTCCCTCATACATTATAGGAACATGCACATTATAGCAGGCCCTCCTCACTATAGATTAATATAAGCAGCCCCCCTATAATTTAAATAGATTAAAATAGAATGCCTCCCCTATAGTTTAATATAGGCAGCCTCCCTGTAGGTTACAATAGGCAGCCCCCCCATAGTTTAGAATAGGCAGCACCATCCATAGCTTAGAATAGGCAGCTGCCATAGATTATAATAGGTAGCCCTCCCACAGTTTAGATTATTCAGCGCCCTTATAGTTTAGAAAAGGGAGACCCCCCCATTGTTTAGAGTTTGCAGTCCCCCCATATAGTTTAAAATAGGCAACATCCCCCATAGTTTAGAATAGGCAGCAAACCATAGTCTAGAATATTGAGCCCCCCCATAGTTTAGAAATGGTTGACCCCCATAGTTTATAATAGGCAGCCCCCCTATGGTTTAGAATAGGCAGCCCCCCATAGTTTATAATAGGCTGTCCCCCCATAGTTTTGAAAAGCCAGTATCCTCCATACTTTAGAATAGGCAGCCTTCTCCCATACTTTACAATAGGAAACATCCACCATACTTTATAACAGGCAGCAAACCAAAGTTTTGATTAGGCAGCCCACGCACAGTTTAGATTAGGCAACCCACCAGAGTTTGGAATATGCAGCACCCTCAACATATTTTAAAATAAGGAAGTATCCCCCATAATTTAGAATATGCCACATCCCCATAGTTTAGAATAGGCAGCCCCCCATAGTTTAGAATAGGCAGCCCTCCATAGTTTAGTATAGGCAGCCCCAACATAGTTTAGAGTAGGCATCCCCCCCATAGTTTAGTATAGGCATCCCCCCATAGTTTAGAATAGGCAGCCCACATACAGTTTAATATAGGCAGTCCCCTATAGGTTAATATAGGAAGCATTATTATAGTTTAATATAGGCAGCCACTCTATAGTTAATATAGGCATTACCCTATAGTTTAATATAGACAATTCCCCTTTAGTTTAATATAGGCAGCCACCCCATAGTTCAGTATAGGCAGCTTCCCCCATAAATGAGAATAGGATGCAATTCCCCATAGTTTAGAATAGGCAGCCCCAGCCATAGTTTAGAATAGGCAGACGCCATAGATTAAAATATGCAGCCCTCCCACTTTTTAGAATATGCAGCCCCCTGATAGTTTAGAAAAGGGAGTCCCCCCATAGTTTAGAATAGGCAGCCATCCCCCATAGTTTAGAATAGGCAGCAAACCATAGATAAGAAAATTGAGCCCCTACATATTTTAGAAATGGTAGCCCCCCATAGTTCAAAATAGGCAGTCCCCCCATAGTTTAGAACAGCCAGCATCCCCACTTAATTTAGAATAGGCAGCCCCCTCCCTTACTTTACAATAGACAGCATCCCCATAGTTTGTAACAGGAAGCAAACCATAGTTTTGAATAGGCAGCCCCCCCCATAGTTTAGAATAGCCAGCATCCCCCATATTTTAGTATAGGCAGCCCTCCTATACTGTAAGCCCCCCTATTAATTAATATAGACAGCCACCTATATTGTTTAATATAGGCAGCCCTCCTATAATTTAATATAGGCAGCCCACTCCCTATAGCTTAATATAGGCTGCCCTCCTATAGTTTACTATAGACAGCCCCCCTTTAGTTTAGTATAGGCAGCTCTCCCCATAGATTATAATAGGAAGCCATTACCCATAGCTTAGAATAGGCAGCATCCCCCATAGTTTAGAATATGCAGCCCCCACCATAGTTTTGAACAGGGACCCCCCACTCCCTCACACACTATAGCACGCCCTCCTCCTCATAGTTTAATATAGAATATATAATTTAAATTAGTTTAATATAGAATGCCATCCCATATAGTTTAATATAGGCAGCCCCCTCTATAGTTTAGAATAGTCTGCCCCCATAGTTTAGAATAGTCTGCCCCTCATAGTTTAGAATAGGCAGCCTCCCATAGTTTAGAATAGGCAGCCCCCCATAGTTTAGAATAGGCAGCTCTTCCACCCATAGTTTTGAATACGTAGCTTCCCCATAATTTATAATAGGCAGCGCCTCCACAGTACAGAATAGGTAGCCCCACATAGATTAGAATAGGCATCTTTTCCAGGGATAGTTCAGAATAGACAGACCCCCCATAGATTAATATAGGCAGCCCTCCCTATTGTTTAATATAGGCAGCCCTCCCTATTGTTTAATATAGGCAGCCCTCCCTATAGTTTAATGTAGGCAGCCCCCCTATAGTTTAATATAGGCAGCTCCCATGTAGATCAATATAGGCTTCCCTTCCATAGTTTAGAATAGGCATCATTTCCTCGGATAGTTCAGAATAGGCAGCCCCATCATAGATTAATATAGGCAATCCCCTATAGTTTAATACAGGCAGCCCCCCCCCAATAGTTTAATATAGGCAGCTCCCCTATAGATTAATATAGGCTGCCCCCCATAGTTTAGTATAGGCAGCCCTGCTCCCCCATAGTTTAGAAAACGAAGCCCCCCTATAGTTTAGTATAGGCAAAATCCCCAATAGTTTAGAATAGGCAGCATCCCCCCTCACAGAGTTTAGAATAGGCAGAATCCCCCATAGTTTAAAATAGACAGCCTCCCCCCCATTGTTTATAGTAGCCAGCCCCCTCCATAGTTTAGAATAGGCAGCCCCCTCCCATATTTTGCAATAAGCAAAATCACACATAGTTTAGAATAGGTAGCAAACCATAGTTTAGAATATTGAGCCCCCTCCATAGTTTATAAAAGGTAGCCCCCCTCATAGTTTAGAATAGTCATCCCCCTATAGTTTAGAATAGGCGGTACCCCCATAGTTTAGAATAGCCAGCATTCCCCATAGTTTAGAATAGGCAGCCCCCTCCCATACGTTACAATAGGCATCTAACCATAGTTTAGAAATGGTAGCCACCCAACATTGTGTTTATAATAGGCAGCCTCCACCATATTTTTGAATAGGCAGCCCAGCCATAGTTAGAATAGGCAGACCCCCCGTAGTTTAGAAAAGAAAGCCCACCATAATTTAGTATAGGCAGCCCCCCCATAGTTTAGTATAGGCAGCCCCACTGTTAAGGCAGCCCCCCTTTCATTTTAAAATTGGCAGCCCCCCGTATAGTTTAAAATAGGCAGCCCCTCTGTAGTTTAATGTAGGCAGCCCCCACCCCCATAGTTTAGAACAGACAGCTATCCCTCATAGTTTAGAATAGGCAGCCCACCCCATAGTTTAGAGTAAGCATAGTTTGGAATATGCAGTACCCTCCATATATTTTAGAATATGGCAGAATTCCCCATAAATTAGAATATGCAACATTCCCATAGTTTAGAAAAGGCAGACTCCCCTAGTTTAAAATGGGCAGACCCCCTATAGTTTAATATAGGCAGCCCACCCACTATAACTTAATATAGACTGCACCCCTATAGTTTAATATAGGCAGCCCCCCATGTAGTTTAATATAGGCAGCCCCTCCAATAGTTTAGAATAGGCAGCCCCCACTATAGTTTAGAATAGGCAGCCCCTCCATAGTTTAGAATAGGCAGACCCCCATAGTTTAGAATAGGCAGCGCTTCCACCTATAGTTTAGAATACGCAGCACACCCATAATTTAGAATAGGCAGCCCCTCCACAGTAAACAATAGGTAGCTCCCCATAGTTTAGAATAGGCATCCCTTCCACTGATAGTTCAGAATAGGCAGTACCACCATAGTTTAGAATAGGCAGCCGGACCCATACCTTAATATAGGCAGCCCTCCCCATAATTCAATATAGGCAACATCTCTATAGTATGATATAGGCAGCCCCCTATAGATTAATATAGGCTGCCCCCCCCCCATAGTTTAGTATAGGCAGCCCCCCATAATTTAGAATAGGCAGCCCCCCCCTATAGTTTAGTACAGGCAGAATCCCCTGTAGTTTAATATAGGCAGCCCCCTATAGTTTAATATAGGCTGCCCCCTCTCCCCATAGTTTAGCATGGGAAGCCCTGCCCCCCATAGTTTAGAATAGACAGCCCCTCTATAGTTTAGTATAGGCCGAATCCCCTATAGTTTAGAATAGACAGCATCCCCCATAAGTTAGAATATGCAACCCCCGATAGTTTAGAAAAGGAAGCCCCCCTATAGTTTAATGTAGGCAGCCCACTCCCTATAGCTTAATATAGACTGCACCCCTATAGTTTACTATAGACAACCCCCACTATAGTTTAATATCGGCAGAACCCTTTCAGTTTAAAATTGGCAGCCCACCGTATAGATTTAAATAGGCATCCCCCTATAGTTTAGTATAGGCAGCTCCCCCCATAGATTAGAATAGAAAGCCATTCTCCATAGCTTAGAATAGGCAGCATCCCCGATAGGTTAGAATAAGCAGTCCCCCTATAGTTTACCAAGGCAACCCCTCTATAGTTTAGAATAGGCAGTCTCACCCTATAGGTTAGAATAGACAGCCATCCCCCATAGTATAGAATAGGCAGCCCCCCATAGTATAAAATAGGCAGCCCCACTATAGTTTAGAATAGGCAGTCTCACCCTATAGGTTAGAATAGACAGCCCCAAATAGTTTAGAAAAGGGAGTCCCCCCCATAGATTAGAGTATGGGGTACCCACACATAGTTTAGAATATTGAGCCCCCCCATAGTTTAGAAATGGTAGCCCCTCATAGTTCAGAATAGTCAGCCCCCCCCACATAGTTTAGAATAGGCAGCATCCCCATAGTTTAGAATTGGCAGCCCCCCTCATAGTTTAGAATAGGCAGCCCCACCATAATTTAGAATAGGCAGACCCACTATTAAGACAGCCCCCCTCCCTTCCCTCATATCAAACAATATATTAAGACACCTCACTACCTCAAACATTATAGCAACATACACCCCTTTTCCCTCACACATTTTAGCAGGCCCTCTTCCCTATGGTTTAATATAAGCAGCCCCCTATAGTTTAAATAGTTTAATATAGAAAGCCTCCCCTAGAGTTTAATATAGGCAGTCCCCCTATAGTTTAGTATAGGGAGCCCCCACTATAGTTTAGGATAGGCAGCCCCCACATTAGTTTAGAATAGGCAGCCCCCTATAGTTTAAAATAGACAGCCCCCTTTAGTTTAAAATAGGCAGCCCCCTATAGTTTAATATAGGCAGCCCCACCTATAGTTTAATATAGGTAGCCCCACCTATAGTTTAATATGTGCAGCCCCCCTATAGTTTAATATAGGTTGCCCCCCCCCATAGTTTAGAATAGGCAGCATCCCCATAAGTTAGAATATTCAGCTCCCCCATAGTTTAGATAAAGCAGTGCCCCCATAGTTTAGAATAGGCAGCCCCGCTATAGTTTAAAATGGGCAGCCCACTCACTATAGCTTAATATAGACTGCACCCCTATAGATTACTATAGACAGCCCCCACTATAGTTTAATATAGGCAGCCCCCACTATAGTTTAAAATTGGCAGCCCCCCGTATAGATTAAAATAGGCAGCCCCCCCCGTAGTTTAGCATAGGCAGCCATCCCATATAGTTTAGAATAGGCAGCCCCTCATAGTTTAAAACAAGAAGCTCCCCCATAGTTTAGAATAGGCAGCCCTCCATAGTATAGTATAGGCAGCCCCACCATAATTTAGAATAGACAGTCCCCTCCCATACTTTATAATATGCAGCATCCCCGATAGTTCATAATAGGCAGCAAACCTTAGTTTATAATAGGCAGCCCCCCCATAGTTTAGAAAATGTAGCCCCCTCACATTGTATTTAGAATTAGCAGCCCCTACCATAGTATTGAATAGGCAGCCCGCCCATAATTTTAGAATAGGCAACCCCACTATTAAGACTATTAAGACAGCCCCCCTCCCTTCCCTCATATCACACAATATATTAAGATTCCCCACTACCTCACACATTATACAACATACACCCTTTTTCCCTCACACATTATAGCAGCCCCCCCTCCCTATAGTTTAATATAGGCAGCCCCTGTATACTTTAATTTAGGAAGCCCCCTATAATTAAATATAGGCAGCTCCTCTTTAGTTTAATATAGGCAGCCGTGCCCCCCAATAAGTTACAATAGGCAGCCCCCCCCAATAGAATAGAATAGGCAGCCATTCCCCATAGTTTAGAATAGGCATCCCTTCCACTGATAGTTCAGAATAGGCAGTACCACCATAGTTTAGAATAGGCAGCCGGACCCATACCTTAATATAGGCAGCCCTCCCCATAATTCAATATAGGCAACATCTCTATAGTATGATATAGGCAGCCCCCTATAGATTAATATAGGCTGCCCCCCCCATAGTTTAGTATAGGCAGCCCCCCATAATTTAGAATAGGCAGCCCCCCCTATAGTTTAGTACAGGCAGAATCCCCTGTAGTTTAATATAGGCAGCCCCCTATAGTTTAATATAGGCTGCCCCCTCTCCCCATAGTTTAGCATGGGAAGCCCTGCCCCCCATAGTTTAGAATAGACAGCACCTCTATAGTTTAGTATAGGCCGAATCCCCTATAGTTTAGAATAGACAGCATCCCCCATAAGTTAGAATATGCAACCCCCGATAGTTTAGAAAAGGAAGCCCCCCTATAGTTTAATGTAGGCAGCCCACTCCCTATAGCTTAATATAGACTGCACCCCTATAGTTTACTATAGACAACCCCCACTATAGTTTAATATCGGCAGAACCCTTTCAGTTTAAAATTGGCAGCCCACCGTATAGATTAAAATAGGCATCCCCCTTATAGTTTAGTATAGGCAGCTCCCCCCATAGATTAGAATAGAAAGCCATTCTCCATAGCTTAGAATAGGCAGCATCCCCGATAGGTTAGAATAAGCAGTCCCCCTATAGTTTACCAAGGCAACCCCTCTATAGTTTAGAATAGGCAGTCTCACCCTATAGGTTAGAATAGACAGCCATCCCCCATAGTATAGAATAGGCAGCCCCCCATAGTATAAAATAGGCAGCCCCACTATAGTTTAGAATAGGCAGTCTCACCCTATAGGTTAGAATAGACAGCCCCAAATAGTTTAGAAAAGGGAGTCCCCCCATAGATTAGAGTATGGGGTACCCACACACAGTTTAGAATATTGAGCCCCCCCCCAAAGTTTAGAAATGGTAGCCCCTCATAGTTCAGAATAGTCAGCCCCCCCCATAGTTTAGAATAGGCAGCATCTCCATAGTTTAGAATTGGCAGCCCCCCTCATAGTTTAGAATAGGCAGCCCCACCATAATTTAGAATAGGCAGACCCACTATTAAGACAGCCCCCCTCCCTTCCCTCATATCAAACAATATATTAAGACACCTCACTACCTCAAACATTATAGCAACATACACCCCTTTTCCCTCACACATTTTAGCAGGCCCTCTTCCCTATGGTTTAATATAAGCAGCCCCCTATAGTTTAAATAGTTTAATATAGAAAGCCTCCCCTAGAGTTTAATATAGGCAGTCCCCCTATAGTTTAGTATAGGGAGCCCCCACTATAGTTTAGGATAGGCAGCCCCCACATTAGTTTAGAATAGGCAGCCCCCTATAGTTTAAAATAGACAGCCCCCTAATATTTAAAATAGGCAGCCCCCTATAGTTTAATATAGGCAGCCCCACCTATAGTTTAATATAGGTAGCCCCACCTATAGTTTAATATGTGCAGCCCCCCTATAGTTTAATATAGGCTGCCCCCCCCCCATAGTTTAGAATAGGCAGCATCCCCATAAGTTAGAATATTCAGCTCCCCCATAGTTTAGATAAAGCAGTGCCCCCATAGTTTAGAATAGGCAGCCCCGCTATAGTTTAAAATAGGCAGCCCACTCACTATAGCTTAATATAGACTGCACCCCTATAGATTACTATAGACAGCCCCCACTATAGTTTAATATAGGCAGCCCCCACTATAGTTTAAAATTGGCAGCCCCCATATAAATTAAAATAGGCAGCCCCCCCCGTAGTTTAGCATAGGCAGCCATCCCATATAGTTTAGAATAGGCAGCCCCTCATAGTTTAAAACAAGAAGCTCCCCCATAGTTTAGAATAGGCAGCCATCCCATATAGTTTAGAATAGGCAGCCCCTCATAGTTTAAAACAAGAAGCTCCCCCATAGTTTAGAATAGGCAGCCCTCCATAGTATAGTATAGGCAGCCCCACCATAATTTAGAATAGACAGTCCCCTCCCATACTTTATAATATGCAGCATCCCCGATAGTTCATAATAGGCAGCAAACCTTAGTTTATAATAGGCAGCCCCCCCATAGTTTAGAAAATGTAGCCCCCTCACATTGTATTTAGAATAAGCAGCCCCTACCATAGTATTGAATAGGCAGCCCGCCCATAATTTTAGAATAGGCAGCCCCACTATTAAGACTATTAAGACAGCCCCCCTCCCTTCCCTCATATCACACAATATATTAAGATTCCCCACTACCTCACACATTATACAACATACACCCTTTTTCCCTCACACATTATAGCAGCCCCCCCTCCATATAGTTGAATATAGGCAGCCCCTGTATACTTTAATTTAGGAAGCCCCCTATAATTAAATATAGGCAGCCCCTCTTTAGTTTAATATAGGCAGCCGTGCCCCCCAATAAGTTACAATAGGCAGCCCCCCCCGGTAGTTTAGAATAGGCAGCCATTCCCCATAGTTTAGAATAGGCATTACCCTCTTATACTTTACAATAGGCAGCCCCACATATTGTGTTTAGAATAGGCAGCCCCCCATAGTTTAGAACAGGCAGCCCCCCATATTTTACTATAGGCATCCCCTCATAGTTTAGTATAGGCAGCCCTCCAAATCATTTTGAATAGGCAGCTAGTCACTGCCCCATTGGAGCTTATAATCTAAATCCCCTAACATACACACACACAGATTGAGAGAGACTAAGGGCAATTTAATAGAAGCCAATTAACCTACCAGTATGTTTTTGGAGTGTGGGAGGAAACCGGAGCACCCGGAGGAAACCCACGCAAACACGGGGAGAACATACAAACTCCACACAGATAAGGCCATGGTTGGGAATCGAACTCATGACCCAAGTGCTGTGAGGCAGAAGTGCTAACCACTAAGCCACCGTGCTGCCCACATAGCAAACCCACATAGTTTAGAATAGATAGCCCCCCAATGGTTTAGAAAATGTAGCCCCCTCACATTGTATTTAGAATAAGCAGCCCTACCATAGTATTGAATAGGCAGCCCGCCCATATTTTAGAATAGGCATCCCCACTATTAAGACTATTAAGACAGCCCCCCTCCCTTCCCTCATATCACAATATATTAAGATCCCCCACTACCTCACACATTATACAACATACAACCCTTTTCCCTCACACATTATAGCAGCCCCCCTCCATATAGTTTAATATAGGCAGCCTCTGTATACTTTAATTTAGGAAGCCCCCCTATAATTAAATATAGGCTGCCCCTCTTTAGTTTAATATTGGCAGCCGTGCCCCCCAATAAGTTAGAATAGGCAGCTACCCCCAGTAGTTTAGAATAGGCAGCCATTCCCCATAGTTTAGAATAGGCAGCCGCCCCCTTTTAGTTTAGAATAGGTAGTCCCCCTATAGTTTAGAATATTCAGCCCCACATATTTTAGTATTGGCAGCATTTCCCATAGGTTAGAATAGGCAGGTCTCCTGGCTACTCACTTACCTTTAATTGAGCAGGCCAGCATTGCTTCTCACATCAGGCAAATATAGTTTAGTATAGTCAACCCCCCATAGTTTAGTATAAGTAGCCTCCTTTAGTATACTCAGCCCCCCCATAGTTTAGTATAGGTAGCCCCCTTTAGTTTAGTATAGGTAGCCCCCCATATTTTAGTATATGCAGCCCCCTCATAGTTTAGTATAGGCAGCCCCCCCATAGTTTAGAATAGTAAGCCCCTCAAATAGTTTAGAATAGGCAACCCCCCATAGTTTAGAAAAGGAAGCCCCCCTAAAGTTTAATGTTTAATGTAGGCAGCCCACTCCCTATAGCTTAATATAGACTGCACCCCTATAGTTTACTATAGACAACCCCCACTATAGTTTAATATCGGCAGAACCCTTTCAGTTTAAAATTGGCAGTCCACCGTATAGATTAAAATAGGCCTCCCTCTATAGTTTAGTATAGGCAGCTCCCCCCATAGATTAGAATAGAAAGCCATTCTCCATAGCTTAGAATAGGCAGCATCCCCGATAGGTTAGAATAAGCAGTCCCCCTATAGTTTACCAAGGCAACCCCTCTATAGTTTAGAATAGGAAGTCTCACCCTATAGGTTAGAATAGACAGCCATCCCCCATAGTATAGAATAGGCAGCCCCCCATAGTATAAAATAGGCAGCCCCACTATAGTTTAGAATAGGCAGTCTCACCCTATAGGTTAGAATAGACAGCCCCCAATAGTTTTGAAAAGGGAGTCCCCCCATAGATTAGAATATGCAGTACCCACACATAGTTTAGAATAGGCAGCCCCCTCCCAAAGATTACAATAGGTAACATCACCCATAGTTTAGAATAGGCAGCAAACCATAGTTTAGAATATTGAGCCCCCCCCCATAGTTTAGAAATGGTAGCCCCTCATAGTTCAGAACAGTCATCCCCCCACATAGTTTAGAATTGGCAGCCCCACCATAATTTAGAATAGGCAGACCCACTATTAAGACAGCCCCCCTCCCTTCCCTCATATCAAACAATATATTAAGACACCACACTCCCTCACACATTATAGCAACATACACCTCTTTTCCCTCACACATTATAGCAGGTCCTCTTCCCTATAGTTTAATATAAGCAGCCGCCTATAGTTTAAATAGTTTAATATAGAAAGCCTCCCCTAGAGTTTAATATAGGCAGTCCCCCTATAGTTTAGTATAGGGAGCCCCCACTATAGTTTAGGATAGGCAGCCCCCACTTTAGTTTAGAATAGGCAGCCCCCTATAGTTTAAAATAGGCAGCCCCCAATAGTTTAAAATAGGCAGCCCCCCAATAGTTTAATATAGGCAGCCCAACCTATAGTTTAATATAGGTAGCCCCACCTATAGTTTAATATATTCAGCCCCCCTATAGTTTAATATAGGCTGCCCCCCATAGTTTAGAATAGGCAGCCCCGCTATAGTTTAAAATAGGCAGCCCACTCACTATAGCTTAATATAGACTGCACCCCTATAGATTACTATAGACAGCCCCCACTATAGTTTAATATAGGCAGCCCCCACTATACTTTAAAATTGGCAGCCCCCCATATAGATTAAAATAGGCAGCCCCCCCCGTAGTTTAGCATAGGCAGCCATCCCATATAGTTTAGAATAGGCAGCCCCTCATAGTTTAAAACAAGAAGCTTCCCCATAGTTTAGAATAGGCAGCCCTCCATAGTATAGTATAGGCAGCCCCACCATAATTTAGAATAGACAGTCCCCTCCCATACTTTATAATAGGCAGCATCCCCCATAGTTCATATTAGGCAGCAAACCTTAGTTTATAATAGGCATCCCCTCATAGTTTAGTATAGGCAGCCCTCCACATCATTTTGAATAGGCAGCTAGTCACTGCCCCATTGGACCTTATAATCTAAATCCCCTAACATACACACAAACAGATTGAGAGAGACTAAGGGCAATTTAATAGAAGCCAATTAACCTACCAGTATGTTTTTGGAGTGTGGGAGGAAACCGGAGCACTCGGAGGAAACCCACGCAAACACGGGGAGAACATACAAACTCCACACAGATAAGGCCATGGTTGGGAATCGAACTCATGACCCAAGTGCTGTGAGGCAGAAGTGCTAACCACTAAGCCACCGTGCTGCCCACATAGCAAACCCACATAGTTTAGAATAGATAGCCACCCAATGGTTTAGAAAATGTAGCCCCCTCACATTGTATTTAGAATAAGCAGCCCCTACCATAGTATTGAATTGGCAGCCCGCCCATATTTTAGAATAGGCAGCCCCACTATTAAGACTATTAAGACAGCCCCCCTCCCTTCCCTCATATCACAATATATTAAGATCCCCCACTACCTCACACATTATACAGCATACAACCCTTTTCCCTCACACATTATAGCAGCCCCCCCCCTATAATTAAATATAGGCTGCCCCTCTTTAATTTAATATAGGCAGCCGTGCCCCCCAATAAGTTAGAATAGGCAGCTCCCCCCAGTAGTTTAGAATAGGCAGCCATTCCCCATAGTTTAGAATAGGCAGCCGCCCCCTTTTAGTTTAGAATAGGTAGTCCCCCTATAGTTTAGAACAGACAGCCCCCCCATATTTTAGTATAGGCATCCCCTCACAGTTTAGTATAGGCAGCCCTCCCCATCATTTTGAATAGGCAGCTAGTCACTGCCCCATTGGAGCTTATAATCTAAATCCCCTAACATACACACACACAGATTGAGAGAGACTAAGGGCAATTTAATAGAAGCCACTTAACCTATCAGTATGTTTTTGGAGTGTGGGAGGAAACCGGAGCACCCGGAGGAAACCCACGCAAACACGGGGAGAACATACAAACTCCACACAGATAAGGCCATGGTTGGGAATCGAACTCATGACCCAAATGCTGTGAGGCAGAAGTGCTAACCACTAAGCCACCGTGCTGCCCACATAGCAAGCCCACATAGTTTAGAATAGATAGCCCCCCATAGTTTAGTATAGTCAGCCCCACATAGTTTAATATAGGCATCCCCCCTATAGTTTAGAATAGGCAGCCCCTGTTATAGTTTAGAATATTTAGCCCCTCATATTTTAGTATAGGCAGCATTTCCCATAGGTTAGAATAGGCAGGTCTCCTGGCTACTTACTTACCTTTAATTGAGCAGGCCAGCATTGCTTCTCACATCAGGCAAATATAGTTTAGTATAGTCAACCCATCATAGTTTAGTATAAGTAGCCCCCTTTAGTATACTCAGCCCCCCCATAGTTTAGTATTGGTAGCCCCCTTTAGTTTAGTATAGGTAGCCCCCCATATTTTAGTATATGCAGCCCCCTCATAGTTTAGTATAGGCAGCCCCCCCATAGTTTAGAATAGTTAGCACCTCCCATAGTTTAGAATAGGCAGCCCCTCCCATAGTTTAGAATAGACAGTACCCCCCATCGTTTAGAATAGACAGTACCCCCTATAGTTTATAATAGGCAACCCCTCCCATAGTTTAGAATAGACAGTACCCCACATAATTTAGAATAGGCAGCCCCTCCCATCGTTTAGAATAGACAGTACCCCCCATAGTTTAGAATAGGCAGCCCCCCCATAGTTTAGAATAGACAGTACCCCCCATAGTTTAGTATAGGCAGCCCCCCCATAGTTTAGAATAGGCAGCCCCACTATTAAGACTATTAAGACAGCCCCCCTCCCTTCCCTCATATCACAATATATTAAGATCCCCCAGTACCTCACACATTATACAACATACAACCCTTTTCCCTCACACATTATAGCAGCCCCCCTCCATATAGTTTAATATAGGCAGCCCCTGTATACTTTAATTTAGGAAGCCCCCCTATAATTAAATATAGGCTGCCCCTCTTTAGTTTAATATAGGCAGCCGTGCCCCCCAATAAGTTAAAATAAGCAGCTCCCCCTAGTAGTTTAGAATAGGCAGCCATTCCCCATCGTTTAGAATAGGCAGCCGCCCCCTTTTAGTTTAGAATAGGTAGTCCCCCTATAGTTTAGAACAGGCAGCCCCCCCCATATTTTAGAATAGGCAGCCTCTCATAGTTTAGTATAGCCAGCCCCTCATAGTTTAGTATAGGCAGCCCTCCCCATCATTTTGAATAGGCAGCAAGTCACTGCCCCATTGGATCTTATAATCTAAATCCCCTAACATACACACACACAGATTGAGAGAGACTAAGGGCAATTTAATAGAAGCCACTTAACCTACCAGTATGTTTTTGGAGTGTGGGAGGAAACCGGAGCACCCGGAGGAAACCCACGCAAACACGGGGAGAACATACAAACTCCACACAGATAAGGCCATGGTTGGGAATCGAACTCATGACCCAAATGCTGTGAGGCAGAAGTGCTAACCACTAAGCCACCGTGCTGCCCACATAGCAAGCCCACATAGTTTAGAATAGATAGCCCCCCATAGTTTAGTATAGTCAGCCCCACGTAGTTTAATATAGGCATCCCCCCTATAGTTTAGAATAGGCAGCCCCTGTTATAGTTTAGAATATTCAGCCCCCCATATTTTAGTATAGGCAGCATTTCCCATAGGTTAGAATAGGCAGGTCTCCTGGCTACTCACTTACCTTTAATTGAGCAGGCCAGCATTGCTTCTCACATCTGGCAAATATAGTTTAGCATAGTCAACCCCCCATAGTTTAGTATAAGTAGCCCCCTTTAGTATACTCAGCCCCCCCATAGTTTAGTATAGGTAGCCCTCTTTAGTATACTCAGCCCCCTCATAGTTTAGTATAGGTAGCCCCCTTTAGTTTAGTATAGGTAGCCCCCCATATTTTAGTATATGCAGCCCCCTCATAGTTTAGTATAGGCAGCCCCCCCATAGTTTAGAATAGTCAGCCCCTCCCATAGTTTAGAATAGGCAGCCCCTCCCATAGTTTAGAATAGACAGTACCCACTATAGTTTAGAATAGGCAGCCCCTCCCATAGTTTAGAATAGACAGTACCCCCTATAGTTTAGAATAGGCAGCCCCTCCCATAGTTTAGAATAGACAGTACCCCCCATAGTTTAGAATAGGCAGCCCCCCCATAGTTTAGAATAGTCAGCCCCCCCTTCGTTTAGAAAAGGCAGGTCCCCCCCTACTCACTTATCTTTAATTTAGTTGGCTGGAGTCGCTCCTCACATCAGGCAGACACCCCCTGGCGAGAAAAAAAAATTAGATAACAAAAAAGCCATATATGAGGCGGCCTTTGGGAATCTTCCCGGTATGTCCTACGCCCAATTGGCCCCTGGTTAGGGGTTTTAAAAGTTCATTGGTTGCTTCCTAAACAGATCTTTCTATATTTACAGAAGGTTTAATATTAATATATACGACTCCTGTACATCGCTAAGGTAAGCGGGCCAAAATCCATTCTCATCGTAATTGTTGATGTCTTCACCAAAATTGAATGTAAAGTCTAGCAGGATACACCACAGTTCTTTATCCATATATCTAGATCTGCACTGCTCAACAAACTTGGAAAAGGTGGTAGCTAAAGGCCATGTACTTCTCATCATTGTTAAAAATATGGATCTTGCTTTATCACATTCCAGACCTCGCTGCTCTAGGTCCCTTGCAAAATGTGAAACAAACTGATAGAAAGCCTTATAAATTATGTAGTATGTGAGCTGAGTGCAAAGATATTGACATTTTCCCTGTAACTTCTCAGGAAGGTCACACTGCAACAAGGTCATCCCGTGTAACCATTCCTCCTTTCTGATACAGCCCTTTTTCTTAGGCTCTAGTAAATAGTTCAGAGCCAACATGTTCATATCTTGGGCTTCAATCCCAACTTCCTCACAAAACTCTTGTATGCCTTTGGGCCCAATAACGTCCTCCGATCCTGCGTACTCCTGAAACCAAGCCAGGCAGCGCTTCCTAGAAAACTGATCTATCCCTATTATTCTGCCGGCTTTTCTACATTTCTTTTGGTCCACTCCATCAGTAGAGGAGGATTTCCTTTTCCTTTTCCCCGGCATATCGCTGTGAGATGAAGTATAAGGAAACAGAAGTCTGTTTCCTTATGTCTCACTGGTCGGCCGAATGATCAGATTATTCTACTTTCTATCCAACTTTGTTGCGTTCTAGAGATGCTGGAGAGCGGTCAGCAGACGTCTGTCCTCTCTCGCTGATCAACCAGAAGTGTGTAACTGTCATCATTTAAATGATGCACCTGGATTCTAAACTGCCAGTGAGTGGTCACATGACAGTATGAGAAAAACAAATCATTAAAGCTACAGTACACCTAATAAAAGGTGGTAGTGCCCCACCCCACAACTGGAGCGGCTACACGGCTACATGCAGCTGTATTTCCATATAAATTGATTTTATTAACTAACCTAATATGGCAGCGGAGGGAATGAGTTAGTGGAGTGAACAATCACAAACTGCCATTTCTTGATGGCAGCTTGTGATTGGTCCTCCCGCTCACATACCAGCCCTGTCCATGTTTTGGCTGGGGCTGTAAGAGGAGCAGATAAGTCATGAGAAATATGGTACATACTGGGATCTAACTAGGAGAGACTAGGGGCTAGATCTACTAAGCTGCGGGTTTGAAAAAGTGGGGATGTTGCCTATAGCAACCAATCAGATTCTAGCTATCATTTTGTAGAAGGTACTAAATAAATGAAAGCTAGAATCTGATTGGTTGCTATAGGCAACATCCCCACTTTTTGAAACCCGCAGCTTAGTAAATCTAGCCCTAGGTGGTAGAGCAGCTCTAAAGATACAAACACCTATGCACTATTATAATAAGGTGTAGTAAAATTAAATATAGAAAATATATTACTAAGAGTAGAGAATGCTCCAACACTTGCATATTTATTTAGATGAATTAGGTACAGACTCAAGAACACAAGAGAAACATGGGGATATGTATTTGTCTCTTGTGCCCTAAAAGCACCACATACGTAGTGGAAAGTGTGTAATGTTATAATGAAACAGACACATTTTAAAAGCTGTGTGCAGGTAAGCCTTAAGTCCAGATAAAATAACATAGCATTTGATCATGTTAGGACTGACCAGAATGGGAAGACTTTGGCGTGAGTTGGTCAGCTTAACATTTACTGCAATATGTGGAACTAACATTCCCTGTCTTTAATATAGAACAGTATTTAGTTCAGCATTAACTATGTGTTTGGAGAGTGCAGAGTGTCCCTGTTTTTTTTGTCTACATATGTGTGTATATATATATATATATATACATATATATATATATTAATAATGGAACCAACAAATAAACGTTCATATTATGCCACACAGTAGTGTCCCAGTTCAATTTATGCCACATTGTTCAATTTATGCCACAAATCATATTTTGCCACACAGTGATGCCCCCAAATCATATTATGTCATACAATAGTGCCCCAGTTCAATTTATGCCACAAATCATATTGTGCCCCACAATAATGTCTCCAAATCATATTATGTTACAAATTAGGCCCCAAAACAATATTATGCCACAGAGTAGTGCCCCCAAACAATATTATGCCACAGATTAATGCCCCCAAACAATATTATGCCACAGAGTACTGTCCCCAATTCAAATTATGCCAAGAACAGGCTAACCCCCTGAAAAAAGGAACATTGTCAAGTTTGAAAAAAAAAGCAAAAAAAAAAATGACAATAAAATAAAGTAAATGTGACTTACCTTTACTTCATCTCCTCTCTGTGGTCGGCTGGGCTTGGCCCTCGCAGCTCCTGGATGCTGCCAGCATCGCAACGTCATGACGTGTGCAACTCTTGAAGGTGCACGTGACTTGCGCTTTACAAATTTTGGACATGGGTTGCTGCTTGTCTGGATCCTGCAATGTTGGGAGTCCTATCTGGAAAAAGAAAGGGTATATGACATTTAGAAAACTCCAACCAGCCTTGGCATTAAATAATTCACATTCACATTTAATAAGGGACAAGTGCAAGGAGGTATGGGCTTGGCTATGTAAGGTGCGCAGGTCGCTGTTCTCCCAGTTAGTCACCAGTGCAATGGAGTATGTAGAGGAATAGCAGAAGACCTGGGTACAATCCAGCAATGGCGAGGAACAAAAGGGAAAATACAGGAGAGTGGTCAGAGGTAGCCAAATTCAGGAACCACTCGGACAATATAGTACAGAATCACTTGAGCAGGAGGATAGTCACAAGACAAGCCAAGGGTCAGAATCCAAAACAGCAAACAATAGGAGCAGGGAACAGGACACAGGAACGCTGGAGATTGGTGACCCAAAATGCTGGCGAGGCATTGGTGAAAGTGGGGTCCTAATATAAGAGGAAGTGAGCCCTTGTAGAAGGAGAGTGATTTCTGAGCCACAAAACAAATGCCCCGATGCATAGCAATGGGACGCGGCTCGAATGCACATGCAGGTGCTGCGAGAGTGCTGAATACGTAAGAGTGTCCCGTTGCTAGGCAACAGGATGCGAGAAGGAATTAAGACAGGGGTCCGTTCCCCGGCACCTAGGAGAAGTGCAAGGACGGCATCTGACATATTTACTGAGAGTAAGAAAGTCTTATGATTATGAAAATGCTTTCTACTGGTTTTAAATCACACTTAAAGGAATAACAGGTAAAATAAGGGTAAAAAAGAGTCTACTGTATAAAACGTTACTACTAGTAATGATGTCTTCTCATGGTTATCAATATTTTCATGCATCATAATTGGGGATAACCCAAAACACTATCTGTTACTGTAAAAGAATAGAGGGTATCCTGAACACATGACAGTTTTAAAGTGTTAGACTTCATGGTTTACACCTGAAATTTGCAAGTTTGAAAGTTTTTGTTAATTATTCAGTGCAGACTTGTATTCCAAGTTTTGTAACCTATAAAATAGGGATGAGCGCGCTCGGATTTCTGAAATCCGAGCCCACCCGAACGTTGCGGATCCGAGTCGGATCCGAGACAGATCCGGGTATTGGCGCCAAATTCAAAAGTGAAACTGAGGCTCTGACTCATAATCCCGTTGTCGGATCTCGCGATACTCGGATCCTATAAATTCCCCGCTAGTCGCCGCCATCTTCACTCGGGCATTGATCAGGGTAGAGGGAGGGTGTGTTAGGTGGTCCTCTGTGCTGTTTAGTTCTGTGCTGTTTAGTTCTGTGCTGTTTAGTTCTGTGCTGTTTAGTTCTGTGCTGTTTAGTTCTGTGCTGTGCTGTGCTGTGCTGTGCTGTGCTGTGCTGTGCTGTGCTGTGTTCTGCAGTATCAGTCCAGTGGTGCTGTGTGCTGTGCTCTGTCCTTCTGAGGTCAGTGGTGCTGCTGGGTCCTGTGCTGTGTCCTGTTCAGTCCAGTGGTGCTGTGTCCTGTGCTCTGTCCTTCTAAGGGCATAGTTATTTCCCCACTATTCCCAAGTTTCTAAAAAATAAAAAAAAAGTAAAAAATAATAAAAAATTTAAAAAAAAAAAAATATATAATAATTATAACCAAATTTGCAAAACCAATCCAGCATTATAAGTCCATTGGTACTGCAATATTACCAAGTTCACACATTCTGCAGTATCAGTCCAGTGGTGCTGTGTCCTGTGCTCTGTCCTGCTGAGTTCCGTAGTGCTGCTGGGTCCTGTGCCGTGTCCTGTTCAGTCCAGTGGTGCTGTGTCCTGTGCTCTGTGCTTCTAAGGGCATAGTTATTTCCCCACTATTCCCAAGTTTCTAAAAAATAAAAAAAAAGTAAAAAATAATAAAAAATTTAAAAAAAAAAAAATATATAATAATTATAACCAAATTTGCAAAACCAATCCAGCATTATAAGTCCATTGGTACTGCAATATTACCAAGTTCACACATTCTGCAGTATCAGTCCAGTGGTGCTGTGTCCTGTGCTCTGTCCTGCTGAGTTCCGTAGTGCTGCTGGGTCCTGTGCCGTGTCCTGTTCAGTCCAGTGGTGCTGTGTCCTGTGCTCTGTGCTTCTAAGGGCATAGTTATTTCCCCACTATTCCCAAGTTTTTAAAAAATAAAAAAAAAGTAAAAAATAATAAAAAATGTAAAAAAAAAAAATATATAATAATTATAACCAAATTTGCAAAACCAATCCAGCATTATAAGTCCATTGGTACTGCAATATTACCAAGTTCACACATTCTGCAGTATCAGTCCAGTGGTGCTGTGTCCTGTGCTCTGTCCTGCTGAGTTCCGTAGTGCTGCTGGGTCCTGTGCCGTGTCCTGTTCAGTCCAGTGGTGCTGTGTCCTGTGCTCTGTGCTTCTAAGGGCATAGTTATTTCCCCACTATTCCCAAGTTTTTTAAAAATAAAAAAAAAGTAAAAAAAAAAAATAAAAAAAATAAAAATATATAATAATTATAACCAAATTTGCAAAACCAATCCAGCAGTATAAGTCCATTGGTACTGCAATATTACCAAGTTCACACATTCTGCAGTATCTTGTGCTACATATAATGGAGACCAAAAATTTGGAGGATAAAGTAGGGAAAGATTAAGACCCACTTCCTCCTAATGCTGAAGCTGCTGCCACTAGTCATGACATAGACGATGAAATGCCATCAACGTCGTCTTCCAAGCCCGATGCCCAATCTCGTAGTACCGGGCATGTAAAATCCAAAAAGCCCAAGTTAAGAAAAAGTAGCAAAAAGAGAAACTTAAAATCATCTGAGGAGAAACGTAAAGTTGCCAATATGCCATTTACGACACGGAGTGGCAAGGAACGGCTTAGGCCCTGGCCCGTGTTCATGACTAGTGGTTCAGCTTCACCCACGGATCTTAGCCCTCCTCCTCCTCCCCCCCCCTACAAAAAATTGAAGAGAGTTATGCTGTCAGCAACAAAACAGCAAACAACTCTGCCTTCTAAAGAGAAATTATCACAAATCCCCAAGGCGAGTCCAAGGGTGTTGGTGGTTGTCAAGCCTGACCTTCCCATCACTGTACGGGAAGAGGTGGCTCGGGAGGAGGCTATTGATGATGTAGCTGGCGCTGTGGAGGAACTTGATGATGAGGATGGTGATGTGGTTATTGTAAATGAGGCACCAGGGGGGGAAACAGCTGATGTCCATGGGATGAAAAAGCCCATCGTCATGCCTGGTCAGAAGACCAAAAAATGCACCTCTTCGGTCTGGAGTTATTTTTATCCAAATCCAGACAACCAATGTATGGCAATATGTAGCTTATGTAAAGCTCAAATAAGCAGGGGTAAGGATCTTGCCCACCTAGGAACATCCTCCCTTATACGTCACCTGAATAACCTTCATAGTTCAGTGGTTAGTTCAGGAACTGGGGCTAGGACCCTCATCGGTACAGGGACACCTAAATCCCGTGGTCCAGTTGGATACACACCAGCAACACCCTCCTCGTCAACTTCCTCCACAATCTCCATCAGATTCAGTCCTGCAGCCCAAGTCACCAGCCAGACTGAGTCCTCCTCAATACGGGATTCATCCGAGGAATCCTGCAGCGGTACACCTACTACTGCCACTGCTGCTGTTGCTGCTGTTAGTCGGTCATCTTCCCAGAGGGGAAGTCGTAAGACCGCTAAGTCTTTCACCAAACAATTGACCGTCCAACAGTCGTTTGCCATGACCACCAAATACGATAGTAGTCACCCTATTGCAAAGCGTATAACTGCGGCTGTAACTGCAATGTTGGTGTTAGACGTGCGCCCGGTGTCCGCCATCAGTGGAGTGGGATTTAGAGGGTTGATGGAGGTATTGTGTCCCCGGTACCAAATCCCCTCGAGATTCCACTTCACTAGGCAGGCGATACCAAAAATGTACAGAGAAGTACGATCAAGTGTTCTCAGTGCTCTTAAAAATGCGGTTGTACCCACTGTCCACTTAACCACGGACATGTGGACAAGTGGTTCTGGGCAAACGAAGGACTATATGACTGTGACAGCCCACTGGGTAGATGCATCCCCTTCCGCAGCAACAGCAACAGCTGCATCAGTAGCAGCATCTACAAAATGGCTGCTCATGCAAAGGCAGGCAACATTGTGCATTACAGGCTTTAATAAGAGGCACAACGCTGACAACATATTAGAGAAAATGAGGGAAATTATCTCCCAGTGGCTTACCCCACTTAGACTCTCATGGGGATTTGTGGTGTCAGACAATGCCAGTAACATTGTGCGGGCATTAAATATGGGCAATTTCCAGCACGTCCCATGTTTTGCCCACACCATTAATTTGGTGGTGCAGCATTACCTCAAGAGTGACAGGGGTGTGCAGGAGATGCTTGCGGTGGCCCGCAAAATTGCTGGACACTTTCGGCATTCAGCCAGTGCCTACCGCAGACTAGAGGCACATCAAAAAAGCTTGAACCTGCCCTGCCATCACCTCAAACAAGAGGTTGTGACGCGCTGGAACTCCACCCTCTATATGCTGCAGAGGATGGAGGAGCAGCAAAAGGCCATTCAGGCCTACACAGCCACCTACGACATAGGCAAAGGAGTGGGGATGCGCCTGAGTCAAGCGCAGTGGAGACTGATTTCCGTGTTGTGCAAGGTTCTGCAGCCATTTGAACTTGCCACACGAGAAGTCAGTTCCGACACTGCCAGCTTGAGTCAGGTCATTCCCCTGATCAGGCTGTTGCAGAAGCAGCTGGAGAAAGTGAGGGAGGAGCTGGTAAGCCATTGCGATTACAGCAAGCATGTAGCTCTTGTGGATGTAGCCCTTCGTACGCTTTGCCAGGATCCGAGGGTGGTCACTCTTTTAAAGTCAGAGGAATACATTCTGGCCACCGTGCTCGATCCTCGGTTTAAAGCGTATGTTGTGTCTCTGTTTCCGGCGGACACAAATCTACAGCGGTGCAAAGACCTGCTGGTCAGGAGATTGTCCTCTGAAGAGGACCGTGACATGCCAACAGCTCCACCCTCATTTTCTTCCACATCTATGGCTGCGAGGAAAAAGCTCAGTTTTCCCAAAAGAGGCACTGGCGGGGATGCTGATAACATCTGGTCCGGACTGAAGGACCTGCCAACCATTGCAGACATGTCTACTCTCGCTGCATTGGATGCTGTCACAATTGAAAAAATTGTGGAGGATTACTTTGCTGACACCATCCAAGTAGACATGTCAGACAGTCCATATTGTTACTGGCAGGAAAAAAAGGCAGTTTGGAAGCCCCTGTACAAACTGGCTCTATTTTACCTGAGTTGTCCCCCCTCCAGTGTGTACTCGGAAAGAGTTTTTAGTGCAGCGGGGAACCTGGTCAGTGAGCGGCGAAGGAGGTTGCTTCCTCACAACGTTGAAAAAATGATGTTTATAAAAATGAATAATCAATTCCTCAATGAAGTACAGCACTGCCCTCCAGATACTACAGAGGGACCTGTGGTTGTGGAGTCCAGCGGGGACGAATTGATAATGTGTGATGAGGAGGAAGTACACACTGTAGGGGGAGAGGAATCAGAGGTTGAGGATGAGGACGACATCTTGCCTCAGTAGAGCCTGTTTAGTCTGTACAGGGAGAGATGAATAGCTTTTTTGGTGTGGGGGCCCAAACAAACCAATCATTTCAGTCAAAGTTGTTTGGTAGGCCCTGTCGCTGAAATGATTGGTTTGTTAAAGTGTGCATGTCCTATTTCAACAACAGACCTCTCAACTGCAGCTCATCCCTCCTCTGCGGGGATAATGTCTCCTGTGCTCTGACACGTCACTCTGTGTACTCTCAGCCTCAGGATCTGACACTACAGCTACCATGCCTCTTGTAGCAGCCCTCACTCCAGGGCCTCTTCCATGTGCAGTGTCCCCCTCTCTCTTGGGTTCACTATAGTGGCATGGAGTTCTCCCCCTCATCCAGGGCACACATTCCTTGCCCTGGCTCAGTCACCACGCTCAGACTTCCAGGCAATGCTGGGGGAGCCTGGGAGCTTCCACCCCAGGTCCCCAGCTACAACTCTCCTCTCCTGTGTCTTCTCTCTCTTTCTGACACTTTAAAGATCGTGCCTTTAAATGAAAAAGTCAGTCTTCATTGCACGACTATGTGCAAGTGCAACAGGGACATTTTTTTGGGTTTACAAAGTCAAACAATAACACTACGACCCTGTCTGTCTGGGGTCTGTCAATGACGAATTGTCTGGAGCATGTTTGGAGGAGGTATTGTGGCCCCGGTATCAAATTTACTACCGGGGCCACCCCACTATGCAGTCCAGATACTTGTTTGGTGGAATTCCGACACGTGGAGGGTTTTTTAATTATATTGTGGCCTCGGTACCAAATTGTGTACCGGGGCCACCACACTACGCAGTCAAGATACTTGTTTGGTGGAATTCAGACCAGTTGAGGGTTTTATTATTATATTGTGTGGACCACTCTATCTATACCACACTAAAACTCTATACCACTCTATTTCCTACTTTAATTCTATTTAATTCTATTTCCTACTTTAATTCTATTACTAATTAATTAACATAAAGAGGAACAAAAAAAACCAATTTTACCAAAAGTATAATATGACTTAGACTTACAAACACTACACTTGAAAGATCGTGCCTTTAAATGAAAAAGTCAGTCTTCATTGCACGACTATGTGCAAGTGCAACAGGGACATTTTTTTGGGTTTACAAAGTCAAACAATAACACTACGACCCTGTCTGTCTGGGGTCTGTCAATGACGAATTGTCTGGAGCATGTTTGGAGGAGGTATTGTGGCCCCGGTATCAAATTGGGTACCGGGGCCACCCCACTATGCAGTCCAGATACTTGTTTGGTGGAATTCCGACACATGGAGGGTTTTTTAATTATATTGTGGCCTCGGTACCAAATTGTGTACCGGGGCCACCACACTACGCAGTCAAGATACTTGTTTGGTGGAATTCAGACCAGTTGAGGGTTTTATTATTATATTGTGTGGACCACTCTATCTATACCACACTACAACTCTATACCACTCTATTTCCTACTTTAATTCTATTTAATTCTATTTCCTACTTTAATTCTATTACTAATTAATTAACATAAAGAGGAACAAAAAAAACCAATTTTACCAAAAGTATAATATGACTTAGACTTACAAACACTACACTTGAAAGATCGTGCCTTTAAATGAAAAAGTAAGTCTTCATTGCACGACTATGTGCAACAGGGACAGTTTTTTTCTTTACAAAGTCAACTAATAACACTTGGACCCTGTCTGTCTTTAACATACTTGATGGGATCTCAATGACGAATTGTCTGTAGCATGTTTGGAGGAGGTATTGTGGCCCCGGTATCAAGTTGGGTACCGGGGCCACCCCACTACGCAGTCCAGATACTTGTTTGGTGGAATTCTGACACGTGGAGGGTGTATTTATTTTATTGTGGCCCCGGTATCAAATTGGGTACCGGGGCCACCCCACTACGCAGTCCAGATACTTGTTTGGTGGAATTCTGACACGTGGAGGGTGTATTTATTTTATTGTGGCCCCGGTATCAAATTGGGTACCGGGGCCACCCCACTACGCAGTCCAGATACTTGTTTGGTAGAATTCTGACACGTGGAGGGTTTTTTAATTATATTGTGGCCTTGGTACACAATTGTGTACCGGGGCCACCACACTACGCAGTCAAGATAGATAGATGCGTATCATAGATAAAGTACATTCAGTGGTGTGGGGCAAATTGAAAAATATTCAAAATGCACTGACATTATCAAAAACAAGAGGTTGTCACACGCTAAAACTCCAACATGTATATGATGGAGAGGATGGAGGAGCAGCCGTATGTGTAGTGTAATGCAGACCTGTTGAAGGTTTTTTATATATTTTATTGTGGTGCCCAGTGCCCACTCCTCTAGGCAGTCCAGGTACATTTATTGGTGCGATTCATAAAAGTTCAGGGTTTTTAATATATTGTGGTGACCCACTCCTCTACGCAGTCCAGGTACATTTATTGGTGCGAATCAAACAAGTTGATGGTTTTCTTATTATATATATTGTGGTGACCCACTCCTCTACGCAGTCCAGGTACATTTATTGGTGCGAATCAAACAAGTTGATGGTTTTCTTATTATATATATTGTGGTGACCCACTCCTCTACGCAGTCCAGGTACAATTATTGGTGCGAATCATAAAAGTTCAGGGTTTTTAATATATTGTGGTGACCCACTCCTCTACGCAGTCCAGGTACAATTATTGGTGCGAATCATAAAAGTTCAGGGTTTTTAATATATTGTGGTGACCCACTCCTCTACGCAGTCCAGGTACAATTATTGGTGCGAATCATAAAAGTTCAGGGTTTTTAATATATTGTGGTGACCCACTCCTCTACGCAGTCCAGGTACAATTATTGGTGCGAATCATAAAAGTTCAGGGTTTTTAAGATATTGTGGTGACCCACTCCTCTACGCAGTCCAGGTACAATTATTGGTGCGAATCATAAAAGTTCAGGGTTTTTAATATATATTGTGGTGACCCACTCCTCTACGCAGTCCAGAAAGATACCTTTTTGCAACGTTTTGGACTAATAACTATATTGTGAGGTGTTCAGAATACACTGTAAATTAGTGGAAATGCTTGTTATTGAATGTTATTGAGGTTAATAATAGCCTAGGAGTGAAAATAAGCCCAAAAACTTGATTTTTAAACTTTTAATGTTTTTTTCAAAAAAAATCCGAATCCAATACCTTAAATCCGAACCGAGACCTTTCGTCAAGTGTTTTGCGAGACAAATCCGAACCTCAAAAATAACGAAAATCCGGATCCAAAACACAAAACACGAGACCTCAAAAGTCGCCGGTGCACATCCCTACTATAAAACTGTGCTGCTTGTGCCATATTAAAGGGGATTCACTAATTCAAACTGTTTTCCCTTTTTTCCTTCACTCATATATGCCCCCCAGACTTCTAGTTGATCTTTTTATATGCACTTTCCTAGCTCCCAGGGTGCATGGTAATAGAACTGATAGCTCTACAGACCCACATCCCCCTAGTGACCCCATCTGCCGTCACCGGGGTCGGGTCTGTACTTGAGTAATGCTGGATGCGTTACAGGGTGTGCAGTGCATATGGACTTATGAGCTCAGGGTGCACTTTAACTTTTCCTTGACTTGTGTCCAGAGTGATTCAGGAAGGCAGAGCCGGATTAAAGGTGGACAGAGGCAATCTGCTCTTAGGGAGACCTGGTGTCCACTGTCTTACTTCTCCCTTCTCATCTGTCTTCCACTCATCGTTCGTCCTGTCCTGACTGTCTGTGTGACATGTGTCTAATCTACAAGGCCAAAATGGAACTACCACACTGCTAAAACACCCACCCACTGGTGAAAAGACAACTGTGAAAATAATAAAAAGAAGATAAAGTCCCAAGGGTGAGACATTGAACACGCAACCCATGTGAGGAATTCTGAATTTTCCTGTTGCAGAAAGTTGCCATCATGTTGTCCACATAATGGTGACTAAGCCAATCTACCTGAAGAATATGAGCTCCAGGAATACCGACCACTGATAAGCCTTTTAAATGTATTTTTACCAAATGGATTCTCTGTCTCAAACAACATCGATGTACTTCCATTTCCATCTGACTTTGCAATGTAAGGCATTTCTATTAAGTTGTCCAGAAGCAGTTAAAACATTTTACCCTGGATCTGAGGGCAGAGAGCGCTTTTAAATGCAGGTCTCTTCTCATGGAGCTGAGCCAAAGTCCCCGGGGTGTAATGACCCAAGCAATGAGCTCCTCATCACTGGGCATCTGATGGGTTGTGAAACAAAGGTATTGTCACGCCAATAGGGTTTCTGGGATCCGTCTTGGGACGAAGGGTCCTGAGACAGGGATGAAGTGGAAACTAGGAGGCTGGATGAAGATCTTGCTCAGAAAGAGAGTATGTGCTCTTTTTGTATATGCCAGATGTCAGGAGGAGGAATGCTGGACTGGATTCCACATTGGAATAAGCAACTGGAATCTGGACTTGGTGGACTGGAACCTGGACGTAGGAACAGAGGGACTGAACCCACGAACAGAGACTCAGTACCCGCAAGGATCCAGAAACTCAGAAGACTATAGTACCAAAACTGGGACTGAGAAGTCTCAGAACTCAGGCACCGGATTATCAGGGCTGACCACCTCCTGAGCTGTATAAGCTTGGAACTGGCCCCGGGTAACTCAGAACCTGCATCAAACCTGGATCTTGAAGCCGATACACAGAGACACAGAGATGGAAGAAGTTTAAAGACTCAGAGCAGTAACCTACTAAGAGCAGAAGCGAATAAGAAGGACATGGAGGGATTTGTATCGAGGTTACTCTAAGGATTAAGTTATGTACCTTTTGCCAAAATCTGACCATCTTAGGACAAGACCACTAAATGTGTAACAAAGAGCCTTCTTGCCCACAGGACCTCCAACAGGAATTGGGTGCATCTGGGAATATAGCTTTGAGATGAGTGGGGACCAGGTACCAGGTACCATCTATAAAGTAGCTTATACGCATTCTCTTTAGTCCTCACGAAAATAGAGCTTTTAGCGATTCGGGTCCTGATTTCGGCCCAATCATCAATTTCTAGTTAAATTCCCAAGTCTTCTTTCCACTTCAGCTCGTATCGATCCTTAATAGGTTGATGAAATGCCACAAGACTATAAAATGTTGAAATTAAACCGGTCGGTTGAGACCTATTCTGACAAAAAGTTTCCAAAGGGGTTAATTGGTAGAGTGTTTTAAACGCTAAGAGAGATTGAAATAAATGCCTTAGTTGAAGATATTAATAGAAACATTTATGGGGGATGTTGTGTATTCTCTGCAAATCTGCAAATTCCGGAAAGATTTGCATGGGTGCGATATCTGTCATAAACCAGAGCCCGCGATTAAACCAGTATTGAGAAAAGGATTTTGGCTGTCCAGGGGGAAAGGACGGGTTGTTCCACAATGGAAACATAATTTCAGGATTAGCTAATAATTGAAAGGCGCGAGTACTATAGTCCCAAATCTGGAGGGAGAAACGAGTAGAAGATGGAAGCAAAAGGAGTGGTGGACGATGTTTAATTGGAATCCACAAAAGGGTGTATGGCGAAAGCAACTGTATGGTATTTGCCTCTATGTCAGCCCATAGCCTAGTGTTATGTGCGTATTGTCGCTAACCAATAACGATTGTCGAACCTCGAGTTGTGTTTCCAAAGCACAAAGATTTATTCGCAAATAGTAGAATAAATATGTTCAAGCGAAGTAATAGTAAATACAGCCATTACTTATCGCAGGCGCTCTGGATCCAGTGCAGTCATTCAATCCTGAAGTCTGGGGACAAGATGTCTGCACTCTGGATCACAAGCTGCTGCTTATATACACAATCAAATACAGTAATACAATGAAGATGGTATAGCTTGCATCTATTGGTCCGGGTCTCAGGAATGTCCAAGGGGTCGTCAATCATTGGCTGGTTCATCCTAAGGAATCCAAAGGAGGGGGTCATCTCTGCAGGGGGTATGCTCTGCTCTTCCCGCCAGGATTCCTTAGTCTTAAGTAGTTCATAATTCCCTATCATTCATAACTTGCGTATGCACTCTGCGATTCCCTCGCAGAGTGAACCAAACAGTAGGATATGTAACAAGGTTCATTATGATACCACTCATGATGTTATTCCTTTAACCCGTTCCGTGTATTTCACTAATATGCATGTAACTCTGATATAAAATATAAATACTACTATATTTCGACATAACTGACTATGTGTTGCAACTACCATTAATGTGTACTATTTTATAAGTATGCGTGTTTGTGCGAATATATGGTAAAAGACCAATTACTGTTGCTGCCACGTGTAGTGGATGCGTACGCCCTGTCACGCCGTAGCGTGCCCTTGTACGTCGATGCGTACCGTACGCATCTTTTCAGACAAAGACAACCAAGTTTGCTAGACTTTAATTGAAATGACTTTATCCAATTTGCTGACTTCGACACTAGTGAAGGCGAAGAGTGAAATAGAACTAGCTGGGTCAGGTGTGCAGCAATGTAGTACTTAGAAATATTTGGAAGACCCAGTCCACCCTCCAAGGTCCGACGATGAAGCGTGCGTGCTTGGACCCGTGGTCGTTTACCTGCCCAAACAAACTGCGCAACTTGTTTCTGAAGGGTTTTTAGTGCCAATGAGGGGACCCGCATAGGGACCGTCTGAAATAGATAGAGAATTTGTGCTATTAGATTCATCTTTACGGCTGTCATGCGACCTAACCAAGAGATATATAGCTTATCCCATTTCTCAAGGTCTTGTTTAAGAACACTCAAGAGCCAAGGAAAATTAGCTGTATATAGCTGACTGCATTGACTTGTCAAGTAGATTCCCAAATATTTCAGTTTGTCCGGTTGCCATCTAAAATTCGTTTGCCGTTTCAGAGATTCCAGGAGGTGGGGCGTTAAGTTAAGAGACAGGATTTCAGATTTGTCCATATTGATTTTAAAGTTAGACAACTAAGTTCTTTCTGTATGGAAAGGAGGGAGGTAAGGGGTCACTGTCAGTAAGACATCATCCACATATAAGGAGATCTTATAATCGGTCTTGACCGCTTGGATTCCTGTGATTGGTTCATTGGCCCTCCCCATAATTCAATATAGGCAACATCTCTATAGTATGATATAGGCAGCCCCCTATAAATTAATATAGGCTGCCCCCCCCCATAGTTTAGTATAGGCAGCCCCCCATAATTTAGAATAGGCAGCGCTTCCACCTATAGTTTAGAATACGCAGCACACCCATAATTTAGAATAGGCAGCCCCTCCACAGTAAACAATAGGTAGCTCCCCATAGTTTAGAACAGGCATCCCTTCCACTGATAGTTCAGAATAGGCAGTACCACCATAGTTTAGAATAGGCAGCCGGACCCATACCTTAATATAGGCAGCCCTCCCCATAATTCAATATAGGCAACATCTCTATAGTATGATATAGGCGGCCCCATTATAGATTAATATAGGCTGCCCCCCCCATAGTTTAGTATAGGCAGCCCCCCATAATTTAGAATAGGCAGCCCCCCCGTATAGTTTAGTACAGGCAGAATCCCCTGTAGTTTAATGTAGGCAGCCCCCACCCCCATAGTTTAGAACAGACAGCCATCCCTCATAGTTTAGAATAGGCAGCCCACCCCATAGTTTAGAGTAAGCATAGTTTGGAATATGCAGTACCCTTCTTATATTTTAGAATATGGCAGAATTCCCCATAAATTAGAATATGCAACATTCCCATAGTTTAGAAAAGGCAGACCCCCCTAGTTTAAAATGGGCAGACCCCCTATAGTTTAATATAGGCAGCCCACTCACTATAACTTAATATAGACTGCACCCCTATAGTTTAATATAGGCAGCCCCCCCATGTAGTTTAATATAGGCAGCCCCTCCAATAGTTTAGAATAGGCAGCCCCCACTATAGTTTAGAATAGGCAGCCCCTCCATAGTTTAGAATAGGCAGACCCCCATAGTTTAGAATAGGCAGCGCTTCCACCTATAGTTTAGAATACGCAGCACACCCATAATTTAGAATAGGCAGCCCCTCCACAGTAAACAATAGGTAGCTCCCCATAGTTTAGAACAGGCATCCCTTCCACTGATAGTTCAGAATAGGCAGTACCACCATAGTTTAGAATAGGCAGCCGGACCCATACCTTAATATAGGCAGCCCTCCCCATAATTCAATATAGGCAACATCTCTATAGTATGATATAGGCAGCCCCCTATAGATTAATATAGGCTGCCCCCCCCCATAGTTTAGTATAGGCAGCCCCCCATAATTTAGAATAGGCAGCCCCCCCCCTATAGTTTAGTACAGGCAGAATCCCCTGTAGTTTAATATAGGCAGCCCCCTATATTTTAATATAGGCTGCCCCCTCTCCCCATAGTTTAGCATGGGAAGCCCTGCCCCCCATAGTTTAGAATAGACAGCCCCTCTATAGTTTAGTATAGGCCGAATCCCCTATAGTTTAGAATAGACAGCATCCCCCATAAGTTAGAATATGCAACCCCCGATAGTTTAGAAAAGGAAGCCCCCCTATAGTTTAATGTAGGCAGCCCACTCCCTATAGCTTAATATAGACTGCACCCCTATAGTTTACTATAGACAACCCCCACTATAGTTTAATATCGGCAGAACCCTTTCAGTTTAAAATTGGCAGCCCACCGTATAGATTAAAATAGGCATCCCCCTTATAGTTTAGTATAGGCAGCTCCCCCCATAGATTAGAATAGAAAGCCATTCTCCATAGCTTAGAATAGGCAGCATCCCCGATAGGTTAGAATAAGCAGTCCCCCTATAGTTTACCAAGGCAACCCCTCTATAGTTTAGAATAGGCAGTCTCACCCTATAGGTTAGAATAGACAGCCATCCCCCATAGTATAGAATAGGCAGCCCCCCATAGTATAAAATAGGCAGCCCCACTATAGTTTAGAATAGGCAGTCTCACCCTATAGGTTAGAATAGACAGCCCCAAATAGTTTAGAAAAGGGAGTCCCCCCATAGATTAGAGTATGCAGTACCCACACATAGTTTAGAATATTGAGCCCCCCCCCCCAAAGTTTAGAAATGGTAGCCCCTCATAGTTCAGAATAGTCAGCCCCCCCCATAGTTTAGAATAGGCAGCATCCCCATAGTTTAGAATTGGCAGCCCCCCTCATAGTTTAGAATAGGCAGCCCCACCATAATTTAGAATAGGCAGACCCACTATTAAGACAGCCCCCCTCCCTTCCCTCATATCAAACAATATATTAAGACACCTCACTACCTCAAACATTATAGCAACATACACCCCTTTTCCCTCACACATTTTAGCAGGCCCTCTTCCCTATGGTTTAATATAAGCAGCCCCCTATAGTTTAAATAGTTTAATATAGAAAGCCTCCCCTAGAGTTTAATATAGGCAGTCCCCCTATAGTTTAGTATAGGGAGCCCCCACTATAGTTTAGGATAGGCAGCCCCCACATTAGTTTAGAATAGGCAGCCCCCTATAGTTTAAAATAGACAGCCCCCTATAATTTAAAATAGGCAGCCCCCTATAGTTTAATATAGGCAGCCCCACCTATAGTTTAATATAGGTAGCCCCACCTATAGTTTAATATGTGCAGCCCCCCTATAGTTTAATATAGGCTGCCCCCCCCCCATAGTTTAGAATAGGCAGCATCCCCATAAGTTAGAATATTCAGCTCCTCCATAGTTTAGATAAAGCAGTGCCCCCATAGTTTAGAATAGGCAGCCCCGCTATAGTTTAAAATAGGCAGCCCACTCACTATAGCTTAATATAGACTGCACCCCTATAGATTACTATAGACAGCCCCCACTATAGTTTAATATAGGTAGCCCCACCTATAGTTTAATATGTGCAGCCCCCCTATAGTTTAATATAGGCTGCCCCCCCCCATAGTTTAGAATAGGCAGCATCCCCATAAGTTAGAATATTCAGCTCCCCCATAGTTTAGATAAAGCAGTGCCCCCATAGTTTAGAATAGGCAGCCCCGCTATAGTTTAAAATAGGCAGCCCACTCACTATAGCTTAATATAGACTGCACCCCTATAGATTACTATAGACAGCCCCCACTATAGTTTAATATAGGCAGCCCCCACTATAGTTTAAAATTGGCAGCCCCCGTATAGATTAAAATAGGCAGCCCCCCCCCGTAGTTTAGCATAGGCAGCCATCCCATATAGTTTAGAATAGGCAGCCCCTCATAGTTTAAAACAAGAAGCTCCCCCATAGTTTAGAATAGGCAGCCCTCCATAGTATAGTATAGGCAGCCCCACCATAATTTAGAATAGACAGTCCCCTCCCATACTTTATAATATGCAGCATCCCCCAGAGTTCATAATAGGCAGCAAACCTTAGTTTATAATAGGCAGCCCCCCCATAGTTTAGAAAATGTAGCCCCCTCACATTGTATTTAGAATAAGCAGCCCCTACCATAGTATTGAATAGGCAGCCCGCCCATAATTTTAGAATAGGCAGCCCCACTATTAAGACTATTAAGACAGCCCCCCTCCCTTCCCTCATATCACACAATATATTAAGATTCCCCACTACCTCACACATTATACAACATACACCCTTTTTCCCTCACACATTATAGCAGCCCCCCCTCCATATAGTTTAATATAGGCAGCCCCTGTATACTTTAATTTAGGAAGCCCCCTATAATTAAATATAGGCAGCCCCTCTTTAGTTTAATATAGGCAGCCGTGCCCCCCAATAAGTTACAATAGGCAGCCCCCCCCGGTAGTTTAGAATAGGCAGCCATTCCCCATAGTTTAGAATAGGCATTACCCTCTTATACTTTACAATAGGCAGCCCCACATATTGTGTTTAGAATAGGCAGCCCCCCATAGTTTAGAACAGGCAGCCCCCCATATTTTACTATAGGCATCCCCTCATAGTTTAGTATAGGCAGCCCTCCAAATCATTTTGAATAGGCAGCTAGTCACTGCCCCATTGGAGCTTATAATCTAAATCCCCTAACATACACACACACAGATTGAGAGAGACTAAGGGCAATTTAATAGAAGCCAATTAACCTACCAGTATGTTTTTGGAGTGTGGGAGGAAACCGGAGCACCCGGAGGAAACCCACGCAAACACGGGGAGAACATACGAACTCCACACAGATAAGGCCATGGTTGGGAATCGAACTCATGACCCAAGTGCTGTGAGGCAGAAGTGCTAACCACTAAGCCACCGTGCTGCCCACATAGCAAACCCACATAGTTTAGAATAGATAGCCCCCCAATGGTTTAGAAAATGTAGCCCCCTCACATTGTATTTAGAATAAGCAGCCCCTACCATAGTATTGAATAGGCAGCCCGCCCATATTTTAGAATAGGCAGCCCCACTATTAAGACTATTAAGACAGCCCCCCTCCCTTCCCTCATATCACAATATATTAAGATCCCCCACTACCTCACACATTATACAACATACAACCCTTTTCCCTCACACATTATAGCAGCCCCACTCCATATAGTTTAATATAGGCAGCCCCTGTATACTTTAAAATAGGCTGCCCCTCTTTAGTTTAATATAGGCAGCCGTGCCCCCCAATAAGTTAGAATAGGCAGCTCCCCCCAGTAGTTTAGAATAGGCAGCCATTCCCCATAGTTTAGAATAGGCAGCCGCCCCCTTTTAGTTTAGAATAGGTAGTTCCCCTATAGTTTAGAATATTCAGCCCCACATATTTTAGTATAGGCAGCATTTCCCATAGGTTAGAATAGGCAGGTCTCCTGGCTACTCACTTACCTTTAATTGAGCAGGCCAGCATTGCTTCTCACATCAGGCAAATATAGTTTAGTATAGTCAACCCCCCATAGTTTAGTATAAGTAGCCCCCTTTAGTATACTCAGCCCCCCCATAGTTTAGTATAGGTAGCCCCCTTTAGTTTAGTATAGGTAGCCCCCCATATTTTAGTATATGCAGCCCCCTCATAGTTTAGTATAGGCAGCCCCTCCATAGTTTAGAATAGTCAGCCCCTCCCATAGTTTAGAATAGGCAGCCCCTCCCATAGTTTAGAATAGACAGTACCCCCCATCGTTTAGAATAGACAGTACCCCACATAATTTAGAATAGGCAGCCCCTCCCATAGTTTAGAATAGACAGTACCCCCTATAGTTTAGAATAGGCAGCCCCTCCCATAGTTTAGAATAGACAGTACCCCCCATAGTTTAGAATAGGCAGCCCCCCCATAGTTTAGAATAGACAGTACCCCCCATAGTTTAGTATAGGCAGCCCCCCCATAGTTTAGAATAGTCAGCCCCTCCCATAGTTTAGAATAGACAGTACCCCCTATAGTTTAAAATAGGCAGCCCCTCCCATAGTTTAGAATAGACAGTACCCCCCATAGTTTAGAATAGGCAGCCCCCCCATAGTTTAGAATAGTCAGCCCCCCCTTCGTTTAGAAAAGGCAGGTCCCCCCCTACTCACTTATCTTTAATTGAGTTGGCTGGAGTCGCTCCTCACATCAGGCAGACACCCCCTGGCGAGAAAAAAAAATTAGATAACAAAAAAGCCATATATGAGGCGGCCTTTGGGAATCTTCCCGGTATGTCCTACGCCCAATTGGCCCCTGGTTAGGGGTTTTAAAAGTTCATTGGTTGCTTCCTAAACAGATCTTTCTATATTTACAGAAGGTTTAATATTAATATATACGACTCCTGTACATCGCTAAGGTAAGCGGGCCAAAATCCATTCTCATCGTAATTGTTGATGTCTTCACCAAAATTAAATGTGAAGTCTAGCAGGATACACCACAGTTCTTTATCCATATATCTAGATCTGAACTGCTCAACAAACTTGGAAAAGGTGGTAGCTAAAGGCCATGTACTTCTCATCATTGTTAAAAATATGGATCTTGCTTTATCACATTCCAGACCTCGCTGCTCTAGGTCCCTTGCAAAATGTGAAACAAACTGATAGAAAGCCTTATAAATTATGTAGTATGTGAGCTGAGTGCAAAGATATTGACATTTTCCCTGTAACTTCTCAGGAAGGTCACACTGTAACAGGGTCATCCCGTGTAACCATTCCTCCTTTCTGATACAGCCCTTTTTCTTAGGCTCTAGTAAATAGTTCAGAGCCAACATGTTCATATCTTGGGCTTCAATCCCAACTTCCTCACAAAACTCTTGTATGCCTTTGGGCCCAATAACGTCCTCCGATCCTGCGTACTCCTGAAACCAAGCCAGGCAGCGCTTCCTAGAAAACTGATCTATCCCTATTATTCTGCCGGCTTTTCTACATTTCTTTTGGTCCACTCCATCAGTAGAGGAGGATTTCCTTTTCCTTTTCCCCGGCATATCGCTGTGAGATGAAGTATAAGGAAACAGAAGTCTGTTTCCTTATGTCTCACTGGTCGGCCGAATGATCAGATTATTCTACTTTCTATCCAACTTTGTTGCGTTCTAGAGATGCTGGAGAGCGGTCAGCAGACGTCTGTCCTCTCTCGCTGATCAACCAGAAGTGTGTAACTGTCATCATTTAAATGATGCACCTGGATTCTAAACTGCCAGTGAGTGGTCACATGACAGTATGAGAAAAACAAATCATTAAAGCTACAGTACACCTAATAAAAGGTGGTAGTGCCCCACCCCACAACTGGAGCGGCTACACGGCTACATGCAGCTGTATTTCCATATAAATTGATTTTATTAACTAACCTAATATGGCAGCGGAGGGAATGAGTTAGTGGAGTGAACAATCACAAACTGCCATTTCTTGATGGCAGCTTGTGATTGGTCCTCCCGCTCACATACCAGCCCTGTCCATGTTTTGGCTGGGGCTGTAAGAGGAGCAGATAAGTCATGAGAAATATGGTACATACTGGGATCTAGCTAGGAGAGACTAGGGGCTAGATCTACTAAGCTGCGGGTTTGAAAAAGTGGGGATGTTGCCTATAGCAACCAATCAGATTCTAGCTATCATTTTGTAGAAGGTACTAAATAAATGAAAGCTAGAATCTGATTGGTTGCTATAGGCAACATCCCCACTTTTTGAAACCCGCAGCTTAGTAAATCTAGCCCTAGGTGGTAGAGCAGCTCTAAAGATACAAACACCTATGCACTATTATAATAAGGTGTAGTAAAATTAAATATAGAAAATATATTACTAAGAGTAGAGAATGCTCCAACACTTGCATATTTATTTAGATGAATTAGGTACAGACTCAAGAACACAAGAGAAACATGGGGATATGTATTTGTCTCTTGTGCCCTAAAAGCACCACATACGTAGTGGAAAGTGTGTAATGTTATAATGAAACAGACACATTTTAAAAGCTGTGTGCAGGTAAGCCTTAAGTCCAGATAAAATAACATAGCATTTGATCATGTTAGGACTGACCAGAATGGGAAGACTTTGGCGTGAGTTGGTCAGCTTAACATATACTGCAATATGTGGAACTAACATTCCCTGTCTTTAATATAGAACAGTATTTAGTTCAGCATTAACTATGTGTTTGGAGAGTGCAGAGTATCCCTGTTTTTTTTGTCTACATATGTGTGTATATATATATATATATATATATATATATATATATATATATATATATATTAATAATGGAACCAACAAATAAACGTTCATATTATGCCACACAGTAGTGTCCCAGTTCAATTTATGCCACATTGTTCAATTTATGCCACAAATCATATTTTGCCACACAGTGATGCCCCCAAATCATATTATGTCATACAATAGTGCCCCAGTTCAATTTATGCCACAAATCATATTGTGCCCCACAATAATGTCTCCAAATCATATTATGTTACAAATTAGGCCCCAAAACAATATTATGCCACAGAGTAGTGCCCCCAAACAATATTATGCCACAGATTAATGCCCCCAAACAATATTATGCCACAGAGTACTGTCCCCAATTCATATTATGCCAAGAACAGGCTAACCCCCTGAAAAAAGGAACATTGTCAAGTTTGAAAAAAAAAGCAAAAAAAAAAATGACAATAAAATAAAGTAAATGTGACTTACCTTTACTTCATCTCCTCTCTGTGGTCGGCTGGGCTTGGCCCTCGCAGCTCCTGGATGCTGCCAGCATCGCAACGTCATGACGTGTGCAACTCTTGAAGGTGCACGTGACTTGCGCTTTACAAATTTTGGACATGGGTTGCTGCTTGTCTGGATCCTGCAATGTTGGGAGTCCTATCTGGAAAAAGAAAGGGTATATGACATTTAGAAAACTCCAACCAGCCTTGGCATTAAATAATTCACATTCACATTTAATAAGGGACAAGTGCAAGGAGGTATGGGCTTGGCTATGTAAGGTGCGCAGGTCGCTGTTCTCCCAGTTAGTCACCAGTGCAATGGAGTATGTAGAGGAATAGCAGAAGACCTGGGTACAATCCAGCAATGGCGAGGAACAAAAGGGAAAATACAGGAGAGTGGTCAGAGGTAGCCAAATTCAGGAACCACTCGGACAATATAGTACAGAATCACTTGAGCAGGAGGATAGTCACAAGACAAGCCAAGGGTCAGAATCCAAAACAGCAAACAATAGGAGCAGGGAACAGGACACAGGAACGCTGGAGATTGGTGACCCAAAATGCTGGCGAGGCATTGGTGAAAGTGGGGTCCTAATATAAGAGGAAGTGAGCCCTTGTAGAAGGAGAGTGATTTCTGAGCCACAAAACAAATGCCCCGATGCATAGCAATGGGACGCGGCTCGAATGCACATGCAGGTGCTGCGAGAGTGCTGAATACGTAAGAGTGTCCCGTTGCTAGGCAACAGGATGCGAGAAGGAATTAAGACAGGGGTCCGTTTCCCGGCACCTAGGAGAAGTGCAAGGACGGCATCTGACATATTTACTGAGAGTAAGAAAGTCTTATGATTATGAAAATGCTTTCTACTGGTTTTAAATCACACTTAAAGGAATAACAGGTAAAATAAGGGTAAAAAAGAGTCTACTGTATAAAACGTTACTACTAGTAATGATGTCTTCTCATGGTTATCAATATTTTCATGCATCATAATTGGGGATAACCCAAAACACTATCTGTTACTGTAAAAGAATAGAGGGTATCCTGAACACATGACAGTTTTAAAGTGTTAGACTTCATGGTTTACACCTGAAATTTGCAAGTTTGAAAGTTTTTGTTAATTATTCAGTGCAGACTTGTATTCCAAGTTTTGTAACCTATAAAACTGTGCTGCTTGTGCCATATTAAAGGGGATTCACTAATTCAAACTGTTTTCCCTTTTTTCCTTCACTCATATATGCCCCCCAGACTTCTAGTTGATCTTTTTATATGCACTTTCCTAGCTCCCAGGGTGCATGGTAATAGAACTGATAGCTCTACAGACCCACATCCCCCTAGTGACCCCATCTGCCGTCACCGGGGTCGGGTCTGTACTTGAGTAATGCTGGATGCGTTACAGGGTGTGCAGTGCATATGGACTTATGAGCTCAGGGTGCACTTTAACTTTTCCTTGACTTGTGTCCAGAGTGATTCAGGAAGGCAGAGCCGGATTAAAGGTGGACAGAGGCAATCTGCTCTTAGGGAGACCTGGTGTCCACTGTCTTACTTCTCCCTTCTCATCTGTCTTCCACTCATCGTTCGTCCTGTCCTGACTGTCTGTGTGACATGTGTCTAATCTACAAGGCCAAAATGGAACTACCACACTGCTAAAACACCCACCCACTGGTGAAAAGACAACTGTGAAAATAATAAAAAGAAGATAAAGTCCCAAGGGTGAGACATTGAACACGCAACCCATGTGAGGAATTCTGAATTTTCCTGTTGCAGAAAGTTGCCATCATGTTGTCCACATAATGGTGACTAAGCCAATCTACCTGAAGAATATGAGCTCCAGGAATACCGACCACTGATAAGCCTTTTAAATGTATTTTTACCAAATGGATTCTCTGTCTCAAACAACATTGATGTACTTCCATTTCCATCTGACTTTGCAATGTAAGGCATTTCTATTAAGTTGTCCAGAAGCAGTTAAAACATTTTACCCTGGATCTGAGGGCAGAGAGCGCTTTTAAATGCAGGTCTCTTCTCATGGAGCTGAGCCAAAGTCCCCGGGGTGTAATGACCCAAGCAATGAGCTCCTCATCACTGGGCATCTGATGGGTTGTGAAACAAAGGTATTGTCACGCCAATAGGGTTTCTGGGATCCGTCTTGGGACGAAGGGTCCTGAGACAGGGATGAAGTGGAAACTAGGAGGCTGGATGAAGATCTTGCTCAGAAAGAGAGTATGTGCTCTTTTTGTATATGCCAGATGTCAGGAGGAGGAATGCTGGACTGGATTCCACATTGGAATAAGCAACTGGAATCTGGACTTGGTGGACTGGAACCTGGACGTAGGAACAGAGGGACTGAACCCACGAACAGAGACTCAGTACCCGCAAGGATCCAGAAACTCAGAAGACTATAGTACCAAAACTGGGACTGAGAAGGCTCAGAACTCAGGCACCGGATTATCAGGGGTGACCACCTCCTGAGCTGTATAAGCTTGGAACTGGCCCCGGGTAACTCAGAACCTGCATCAAACCTGGATCTTGAAGCCGATACACAGAGACACAGAGATGGAAGAAGTTTAAAGACTCAGAGCAGTAACCTACTAAGAGCAGAAGCGAATAAGAAGGACATGGAGGGATTTGTATCGAGGTTACTCTAAGGATTAAGTTATGTACCTTTTGCCAAAATCTGACCATCTTAGGACAAGACCACTAAACGTGTAACAAAGAGCCTTCTTGCCCACAGGACCTCCAACAGGAATTGGGTGCATCTGGGAATATAGCTTTGAGATGAGTGGGGACCAGGTACCAGGTACCATCTATAAAGTAGCTTATACGCATTCTCTTTAGTCCTCACGAAAATAGAGCTTTTAGCGATTCGGGTCCTGATTTCGGCCCAATCATCAATTTCTAGTTAAATTCCCAAGTCTTCTTTCCACTTCAGCTCGTATCGATCCTTAATAGGTTGATGAAATGCCACAAGACTATAAAATGTTGAAATTAAACCGGTCGGTTGAGACCTATTCTGACAAAAAGTTTCCAAAGGGGTTAATTGGTAGAGTGTTTTAAACGCTAAGAGAGATTGAAATAAATGCCTTAGTTGAAGATATTAATAGAAACATTTATGGGGGATGTTGTGTATTCTCTGCAAATCTGCAAATTCCGGAAAGATTTGCATGGGTGCGATATCTGTCATAAACCAGAGCCCGCGATTAAACCAGTATTGAGAAAAGGATTTTGGCTGTCCAGGGGGAAAGGACGGGTTGTTCCACAATGGAAACATAATTTCAGGATTAGCTAATAATTGAAAGGCGCGAGTACTATAGTCCCAAATCTGGAGGGAGAAACGAGTAGAAGATGGAAGCAAAAGGAGTGGTGGACGATGTTTAATTGGAATCCACAAAAGGGTGTATGGCGAAAGCAACTGTATGGTATTTGCCTCTATGTCAGCCCATAGCCTAGTGTTATGTGCGTATTGTCGCTAACCAATAACGATTGTCGAACCTCGAGTTGTGTTTCCAAAGCACAAAGATTTATTCGCAAATAGTAGAATAAATATGTTCAAGCGAAGTAATAGTAAATACAGCCATTACTTATCGCAGGCGCTCTGGATCCAGTGCAGTCATTCAATCCTGAAGTCTGGGGACAAGATGTCTGCACTCTGGATCACAAGCTGCTGCTTATATACACAATCAAATACAGTAATACAATGAAGATGGTATAGCTTGCATCTATTGGTCCGGGTCTCAGGAATGTCCAAGGGGTCGTCAATCATTGGCTGGTTCATCCTAAGGAATCCAAAGGAGGGGGTCATCTCTGCAGGGGGTATGCTCTGCTCTTCCCGCCAGGATTCCTTAGTCTTAAGTAGTTCATAATTCCCTATCATTCATAACTTGCGTATGCACTCTGCGATTCCCTCGCAGAGTGAACCAAACAGTATGATATGTAACAAGGTTCATTATGATACCACTCATGATGTTATTCCTTTAACCCGTTCCGTGTATTTCACTAATATGCATGTAACTCTGATATAAAATATAAATACTACTATATTTCGACATAACTGACTATGTGTTGCAACTACCATTAATGTGTACTATTTTATTAGTATGCGTGTTTGTGCGAATGTATGGTAAAAGACCAATTACTGTTGCTGCCACGTGTAGTGGATGCGTACGCCCTTTTACGCCGTAGCGTGCCCTTGTACATCGATGCGTACCGTACGCATCTTTTCAGACAAAGACAACCAAGTTTGCTAGACTTTAATTGAAATGACTTTATCCAATTTGCTGACTTCGACACTAGTGAAGGCGAAGAGTGAAATAGAACTAGCTGGGTCAGGTGTGCAGCAATGTAGTACTTAGAAATATTTGGAAGACCCAGTCCACCCTCCGAGGTCCGACGATGAAGCGTGCGAGCTTGGACCCGTGGTCGTTTACCTGCCCAAACAAACTGCGCAACTTGTTTCTGAAGGGTTTTAAGTGCCAATGAGGGGACCCGCATAGGGACCGTCTGAAATAGATAGAGAATTTGTGCTATTAGATTCATCTTTACCGCTGTCATGCGACCTAACCAAGAGATATATAGCTTATCCCATTTCTCAAGGTCTTGTTTAAGAACACTCAAGAGCCAAGGAAAATTAGCTGTATATAGCTGACTGCATTGACTTGTCATGTAGATTCCCAAATATTTCAGTTTGTCTGGTTGCCATCTAAAATTCGTTTGCCGTTTCAGAGATTCCAGGAGGTGGGGCGTTAAGTTAAGAGACAGGATTTCAGATTTGTCCATATTGATTTTAAAGTTAGACAACTAAGTTCTTTCTGTATGGAAAGGAGGGAGGTAAGGGGTCACTGTCAGTAAGACATCATCCGCATATAAGGAGATCTTATAATCGGTTTTGACCGCTTGGATTCCTGTGATTGCTTCATTGGTCTGAACTCGAGAGGCTAAAGGTTCCATCATTAGGGCGAACAATAGAGGGGAGAGCGGACATCCTTGTCGAGTGCCATTAGCAATTTGTGACACCGGCGATGCAGCTCCATTAGCCCATACAGTAGCAGAGGTATTGAAGTACAAAGAAGCTAGCCTAGTCATAAATTGACCTTTAAAGCCCATTACCTCAAGAGTGGCTCTCATGAAGGGCCAGGAGACCCTGTCAAAGGCCTTTTCTGCGTCGAGGGAGACCACCAGAGCAGGGGTGTGCTTCGAGTTAGCTGCTTCAATGAGATTGATTGCTCGCCTTGTATTGTCTGATCCCTGTCGAGCAGGAATAAATCCCACCTGGTCAGGATGGACCAGGGCAGGGATCACTTGAGCCAGCCTGTTCGCAAGTAGTTTAGCAAATAGTTTTAGGTCTACATTCAGCAGAGAGATAGGTCTGTAGCTCTCACATTAACTAGGTTCACCACCTTCCTTAGTAATAACAATGACATGTGCTCTGGTGGTATCCCTCTCGAAGCTTTCCCTATTTAGCACTGCACTGAAAAGTGAAAGAAGCATCAGTGCCATATCAGGCGCAAATTTTTTATAATACGATGCAGTGAGCCCATCTGGTCCTGGTACGGCCGAGTTTCTAAGTGACTTGATAGTCTCCTTTATCTCTTTCATCGTAATGTCCGCGTTGAGTATCGACAACTGTGCTTCCGTGAGACAGGCAGCCCCGCTTTCATTTTAAAATTGGCAGCCGCCCGTATAGTTTAAAATAAGCAGCCCCTGTGTAGTTTAATATAGGCATCCCCCTAATTTTAGTGTGGGCAGTCCCCACCCCCATAGTTTAGAACAGACAGCCATCCCTCATAGTTTAGAATAGACAGCTCACCCCATAGTTTAGAGTAAGCAGCCCACCATAGTTTGGAATATGCAGCACCCTCCACATATTTTAGAATATGGCAGTATCCCCCATAAATTAGAATATTCAACATCCCCCTAGTTCAGAATAGACAGCCCACCTAAAGTTTAATATAGGCAACCCCCCTATAGTTTAGTATAGGCAGCTCCCCCCATAGATTAGAATAGGAGGCCATTCCCCATAGCTTAGAATAGGCAGCATCCCCCATAGTTTAGAATATGCAGCCCCCACCATAGTTTTGAATAGGGAGCCACCCCATAGTTTAGCATCGGCAACCCCACTATAAAGACAGCGCCCCTTCCTTCCCTCATATCACACAATATATTAAGACCTCCCCACTCCCTCATACATTATAGGAACATGCACCTCTTTTCCTCACACATTATAGCAGGCCCTCCTCACTATAGATTAATATAAGCAGCCCCCCTATAATTTAAATAGATTAAAATAGAATGCCTCCCCTATAGTTTAATATAGGCAGCCTCCCTATAGGTTACAATAGGCAGCCCCCCCCATAGTTTAGAATAGGCAGCACCATCCATAGCTTAGAATAGGCAGCTGCCATAGATTATAATAGGCAGCCCTCCCACAGTTTAGAATATTCAGCGCCCTTATAGTTTAGAAAAGAGAGACCCCCCATAGTTTAGAGTTTGCAGTCCCCCCCATATAGTTTAAAATAGGTAACATCCCCCATAGTTTAGAATAGGCAGCAAACCATAGTTTAGAATATTGAGCCCCCCCCATAGTTTAGAAATGGTTGACCCCCATAGTTCATAATAGGCAGTCCCCCATAGTTAAGAATAGCCAACCACCCCTCACAGTATAGAATAGACAGCCCCCTATGGTTTAGAATAGGCAGCCCCCCCATAGTTTATAATAGGCTGTCCCCCCATAGTTTTGAAAAGCCAGTATCCTCCATAATTTAGAATAGGCAGCCTTCTCCCATACTTTACAATAGGAAACATCCACCAAACTTTATAACAGGCAGCAAACCAAAGTTTTGATTAGGCAGCCCACGCACAGTTTAGAATAGGCAACCCACCAGAGTTTGGAATATGCAGCACCCTCAACATATTTTAAAATATGGAAGTATCCCCCATAATTTAGAATATGCAACATCCCCATAGTTTAGAATAGGCAGCCCCCCATAGTTTAGAATAGGCAGCCCTCCATAGTTTGGTATAGGCAGCCCCAACATAGTTTAGAGTAGGCATCCCCCCATAGTTTAGTATAGGCAGCCCTCCCATAGTTTAGAATAGGCAGCCCCCCATAGTTTAGTATAGGCTGCCCTCCCATAGTTTAGAATAGGCAGCTCCCCCATAGTTTAAAATAGGCATCCCCCTATAGTTTAGAATAGGCAGCCCACATACAGTTTAATATAAGCAGTCCCCTATAGGTTAATATAGGAAGCATTATTATAGTTTAATATAGGCAGCCACTCTATAGTTTATATAGGCATTACCCTATAGTTTAATATAGACAATTCCCCTTTAGTTTAATATAGGCAGCCACCCCATAGTTCAGTATAGGCAGCTTCCCCCTTAGATTAGAATAGGAAGCAATTCCCCATAGTTTAGAATAGGCAGCCCCAGCCATAGTTTAGAATAGGCAGACGCCATAGATTAAAATATGCAGCCCTCCCACTTTTTAGAATATGCAGCCCCCTGATAGTGTAGAAAAGGGAGTCCCCCCATAGTTTAGAATAGGCAGTCATCCCCCATAGTTTAGAATAGGCACCAAACCATAGATAAGAAAATTGAGCCCCTCCATATTTTAGAAATGGTAGCCCCCCATAGTTCAAAATAGGTGGCCCCCCATAGTTTAGAATAGGCAGTCCCCCCATAGTTTAGAACAGCCAGCATCCCCACATAATTTAGAATAGGCAGCCCCCTCCCTTACTTTACAATAGACAGCATCCCCATAGTTTGTAACAGGAAGCAAACCATAGTTTTGAATAGGCAGCCCCCCCATAGTTTAGAATAGCCAGCATCCCCCATAGTTTATTATAGGCAGCCCTCCTATACTGTAATATAGGAAGCCCCCCTATTAATTAATATAGACAGCCACCTCTATTGTTTAATATAGGCAGCCCTCCTATAATTTATTATAGGCAGCCCACTCCCTATAGCTTAATATAGGCTGCCCTCCTATAGTTTACTATAGACAGCCCCCCTTTAGTTTAGTATAGGCAGCTCTCCCCATAGAGTCGAATAGGAAGCCATTACCCATAGCTTAGAATAGGCAGCATCCCCCATAGTTTAGAATATGCAGCCCCCACCATAGTTTTGAACAGGGACCCCCGACTCCCTCACACACTATAGCAGGCCCTCCTCCTCATAGTTTAATATAGAATATATAATTTAAATTAGTTTAATATAGAATGCCACCCCATATAGTTTAATATAGGCAGCCCCCTCTATAGTTTAGAATAGTCTGCCCCCATAGTTTAGAATAGTCTGCCCCTCATAGTTTAGAATAGGCAGCCTCCCATAGTTTAGACTAGGCAGCTCTTCCACCCATAGTTTCAAATACGTAGCTTCCCCATAATTTATAATAGGCAGCGCCTCCACAGTACAGAATAGGCATCTTTTCCAGGGATAGTTCAGAATAGACAGACCCCCCATAGATTAATATAGGCAGCCCTCCCTATTGTTTAATATAGGCAGCCCTCCCTATTGTTTAATATAGGCAGCCCTCCCTATAGTTTAACGTAGGCAGCCCCCCTATAGTTTAATATAGGCAGCTCCTATATAGATCAATATAGGCTTCCCTTCCATAGTTTAGAATAGGCATCATTTCCACGGATAGTTCAGAATAGGCAGCCCCATCATAGATTAATATAGGCACTCCCCTATAGTTTAATACAGGCAGCCCCCCCAATAGTTTAATATAGGCAGCTCCCCTATAGATTAATATAGGCTGCCCCCCATAGTTTAGTAAAGGCAGCCCTGCCCCCCCATAGTTTAGAAAACGAAGCCCCCCTATAGTTTAGTATAGGCAAAATCCCCAATAGTTTAGAATAGGCAGCATCCCCATACTTTAGAATTAGCAACCCACCCACAGTTTAGAATAGGCAGCCCCCCCTCACAGAGTTTAGAATAGGCAGAATCCCCCATAGTTTAAAATAGACAGCCTCCCCCCCCCCATAGTTCATAGTAGCCAGCCCCCTCCATAGTTTAGAATAGGCAGGCCCCCATTGAAAAAAATAGGCAGCCCCCCACATAGTTTAGAATATGTAGCTATACCCTTAGTTTAGAATAGGCAGCCCCCTCCCATATTTTGCAATAAGCAAAATCACACATAGTTTAGAATAGGTAGCAAACCACAGTTTAGAATATTGAGCCCCCTCCATAGTTTATAAAAGGTAGCCCCCCTCATAGTTTAGAATAGTCATCCCCCTATAGTTTAGAATAGGCGGTACCCCCATAGTTTAGAATAGCCAGCATTCCCCATAGTTTAGAATAGGCAGCCCCCTCCTATACGTTACAATAGGCATCTAACCATAGTTTAGAAATGGTAGCCACCCAACATTGTGTTTAGAATAGGCAGCCTCCACCATATTTTTGAATAGGCAGCCCAGCCATAGTTAGAATAGGCAGACCCCCCATAGTTTAGAAAAGAAAGCCCACCATAATTTAGTATAGGCAGCCCTCCTATAGTTTAGTATAGGCAGCCCCACTGTTAAGGCAGCCCCCCATTCATTTTAAAATTGGCAGCCCCCCGTATAGTTTAAAATAGGCAGCCCCTCTGTAGTTTAATGTAGGCAGCCCCCACCCCCATAGTTTAGAACAGACAGCCATCCCTCATAGTTTAGAATAGGCAGCCCACCCCATAGTTTAGAGTAAGCATAGTTTGGAATATGCAGTACCCTCCATATATTTTAGAATATGGCAGAATTCCCCATAAATTAGAATATGCAACATTCCCATAGTTTAGAAAAGGCAGACTCCCCTAGTTTAAAATGGGCAGACCCCCTATAGTTTAATATAGGCAGCCCACTCACTATAGCTTAATATAGACTGCACCCCTATAGTTTAATATAGGCAGCCCCCCCATGTAGTTTAATATAGGCAGCCCCTCCAATAGTTTAGAATAGGCAGCCCCCACTATAGTTTAGAATAGGCAGCCCCTCCATAGTTTAGAATAGGCAGACCCCCATAGTTTAGAATAGGCAGCGCTTCCACCCATAGTTTAGAATACGCAGCACACCCATAATTTAGAATAGGCAGCCCCTCCACAGTAAACAATAGGTAGCTCCCCATAGAATAGGCATCCCTTCCACTGATAGTTCAGAATAGGCAGTACCACCATAGTTTAGAATAGGCAGCCGGACCCATACCTTAATATAGGCAGCCCTCCCCATAATTCAATATAGGCAACATCTCTATAGTATGATATAGGCAGCCCCCTATAGATTAATATAGGCTGCCCCCCCCATAGTTTAGTATAGGCAGCCCCCCATAATTTAGAATAGGCAGCCCCCCCCCTATAGTTTAGTACAGGCAGAATCCCATGTAGTTTAATATAGGCAGCCCCCTATAGTTTAATATAGGCTGCCCCCTCTCCCCATAGTTTAGCATGGGAAGTCCTGCCCCCCATAGTTTAGAATAGACAGCCCCTCTATAGTTTAGTATAGGCCGAATCCCCTATAGTTTAGAATAGACAGCATCCCCCATAAGTTAGAATATGCAACCCCCGATAGTTTAGAAAAGGAAGCCCCCCTATAGTTTAATGTAGGCAGCCCACTCCCTATAGCTTAATATAGACTGCACCCCTATAGTTTACTATAGACAACCCCCACTATAGTTTAATATCGGCAGAACCCTTTCAGTTTAAAATTGGCAGCCCACCGTATAGATAAAAACAGGCATCCCCCTATAGTTTAGTATAGGCAGCTCCCCCCATAGATTAGAATAGAAAGCCATTCTCCATAGCTTAGAATAGGCAGCATCCCCGATAGGTTAGAATAAGCAGTCCCCCTATAGTTTACCAAGGCAACCCCTCTATAGTTTAGAATAGGCAGTCTCACCCTATAGGTTAGAATAGACAGCCATCCCCCATAGTATAGAATAGGCAGCCCCCCATAGCATAAAATAGGCAGCCCCACTATAGTTTAGAATAGGCAGTCTCACCCTATAGGTTCGAATAGACAGCCCCCAACAGTTTAGAAAAGGGAGTCCCCCCATAGATTAGAATATGCAGTACCCACACATAGTTTAGAATAGGCAGCCCCCTCCCAAAGATTACAATACGTAACATCACCCATAGTTTAGAATAGGCAGCAAACCATAGTTTAGAATATTGAGCCCCCCCTAGTTTAGAAATGGTAGCCCCTCATAGTTCAGAATAGTCATCCCCCCATAGTTCAGAATAGGCAGCTCCCCCATAGTTTAGAATTGGCAGCCCCCCTCATAGTTTAGAATAGGCAGCCCCACCATAATTTAGAATAGGCAGACCCACTATTAAGACTATTAAGACAGCCCCCCTCCCTTCCCTCATATCAAACAATATATTAAGACACCCCACTCCCTCACACATTATAGCAACATACACCCCTTTTCCCTCACACATTATAGCATGCCCTCTTCCCTATAGTTTAATATAAGCAGCCCCCTATAGTTTAAATAGTTTAATATAGAGAGCCTCCCCTAGAGTTTAATATAGGCAGTCCCCCTATAGTTTAGAATAGGGAGCCCCCACTATAGTTTAGGATAGGCAGCCCCCACTTTAGTTTAGAATAGGCAGCTCCCTATAGTTTAAAATAGGCAGCCCCCCTATAGCTTAAAATAGGCAGCCCCCTATAGTTTAATATAGGCAGCCCCACCTATAGTTTAATATAGGTAGCCCCACCTATAGTTTAATATATGCAGCCCCCACTATAGTTTAATATAGGCAGCCCCCACTATAGTTTAAAATTGGCAGCCCCCCGTATAGATTAAAATAGGCAGCCCCCCCCCCCGTAGTTTAGCATAGGCAGCCATCCCATATAGTTTAGAATAGGCAGCCCCTCATAGTTTAAAACAAGAAGCTCCCCCATAGTTTAGAATAGGCAGCCCTACATTGTATAGTATAGGCAGCCCCACCATAATTTAGAATAGACAGTCCCCTCCCATACTTTATAATATGCAGCATCCCCCAGAGTTCATAATAGGCAGCAAACCTTAGTTTATAATAGGCAGCCCCCCCATAGTTTAGAAAATGTAGCCCTCTCACATTGTATTTAGAATAAGCAGCCCCTACCATAGTATTGAATAGGCAGCCCGCCCATAATTTTAGAATAGGCAGCCCCACTATTAAGACTATTAAGACAGCCCCCCTCCCTTCCCTCATATCACACAATATATTAAGATTCCCCACTACCTCACACATTATACAACATACACCCTTTTTCCCTCACACATTATAGCAGCCCCCCCTCCATATAGTTTAATATAGGCAGCCCCTGTCACTTTAATTTAGGAAGCCCCCCAATAATTAAATATAGTCTGCCCCTCTTTAGTTTAATATAGGCAGCCGTGCCCCCCAATAAGTTACAATAGGCAGCCCCCCACCCCCGGTAGTTTAGAATAGGCAGCCATTCCCCATAGTTTAGAATAGGCATTACCCTCTTATACTTTACAATAGGCAGCCCCACATATTGTGTTTAGAATAGGCAGCCCCCCATAGTGTAGAATAGGCAGCCCCCCCTTTTAGTTTAAAATAGGTAGTCCCCCTATAGTTTAGAACAGGCAGCCCCCCCATATTTTAGTATAGGCATCCCCTCATAGTTTAGTATAGGCAGCCCTCCAAATCATTTTGAATAGGCAGCTAGTCACTGCCCCATTGGAGCTTATAATCTAAATCCCCTGTCGAAGTCAGCAAATTGGATAAAGTCATTTCAATTAAAGTCTAGCAAACTTGGTTATCTTTGTCTGAAAAGATGCGTACGGTACGCATCGACGTACAAGGGCACGCTACGGCGTGAAAGTGCGTACGCATCCACTACACGTGGCAGCAACAGTAATTGGTCTTTTACCATATATTCGCACAAACACGCATACTTATAAAATAGTACACATTAATGGTAGTTGCAACACATAGTCAGTTATGTTGAAATATAGTAGTATTTATATGTTATATCAGAGTTACATGCATATTAGTGAAATACACGGAACGGGTTAAAGGAATAACATCATGAGTGGTATCATAATGAACCTTGTTACATATCCTACTGTTTGGTTCACTCTGCGAGGGAATCGCAGAGTGCATACGCAAGTTATGAATGATAGGGAATTATGAACTACTTAAGACTAAGGAATCCTGGCGGGAAGAGCAGAGCATACCCCCTGCAGAGATGACCCCCTCCTTTGGATTCCTTAGGATGAACCAGCCAATGATTGACGACCCCTTGGACATTCCTGAGACCCGGACCAATAGATGCAAGCTATACCATCTTCATTGTATTACTGTATTTGATTGTGTATATAAGCAGCAGCTTGTGATCCAGAGTGCAGACTTCTTGTCCCCAGACTTCAGGATTGAATGACTGCACTGGATCCAGAGCGCCTGCAATAAGTAACGGCTATATTTACTATTACTTCGCTTGAGCATATTATTCTACCTATTTGCGAATAAATCTTTGTGCTTTGGAAACACAAATCGAGGTTCGACAATCGTTATTGGTTAGCGACAATACGCACATAACAATTTGGGGGCTCGTGAGCTTTGGAGGTTTCGTTGATGATACGCAAGACCATCGGATTTCGGTTCCTCAACAAAGGGTGGAGACGCGTCATAAACGGGTAAGAACGCATGGTGTTCAAAACCTGAATTTTACTCTGTGTTGCAAAACCGAATGTCCGTTTTCCATTATCTAGGGCACGCTAACTAGAACCTAGGGACAAAAGAGAAAACTGTTTCTTTTTACTGTCATTGTGCGTTTTAACTGTATTGCATTGCTTAGCGTATGTGTATTTCCTGCTGTGCGTACGCGAACTTCCGGTAGACTTGCCACGTGGTTAAACAATCGTTTTGATAGTTATTGTACATGTATAGTATAATTACTTGTGAAAGCCTCTGAGACATTATTACTATTGTTGGGAACTTTTGATTTTCTGCGCAGAAAAGGTGTATAGTGTGTGATGTTGTAACGTAGATACACTGTTTATTATTCATTGGTTCTCAGTTGCTGTCTGACGAGGCGGATTGCCCAAACTGAAGGACGGTATACAGGGCAGGTATACCGAATGCGAAAACGTGTTTTTCGCAAAGCGCTACCAATAGATCGCAAGGTTTGCTAATAATTAGTATTGGTAGGCAGTGCGATCCGATCGCACCGTTAGTGCGAATTGGTGAAGCAGCTAGGAGGAATTATACTGGAAAGGCAGGTTGATTGTATTAACTTGCGCTCCCAGCGATAATAAACTCAGCAGATTTTATGTGGTTGAGCCAGGGTATCGAGGAGCTGATAGCCCTTTGGGCCCACAGTGATATTTCTGTATTAGGGATCCTCGCCTGGTGCGAGAAAAGCGAGTGAACGCGGCTAAAGGAAATACGTTCACCGAGCATTATAGATCTCTAGCGGTGAGTATAGCAACAGAGTTGAAATTATTAGGTGGAAAGAACAGAGCATTGCGGTGTGTCTGTATTTCACATTTGGCCGGAAGGAACAGAGCATTGCGGTGTGTCTGTGTTCCGGGTAGAAGGTATATTGTTCAACATGGGTGCTAAGCATACGCTAGAGATGGTCAGTGTACTGCCTAAGGAAGGCCCTATTGGTTCAGCTAGGTTTCTCATGTGTAAGAAATATGGTGCATATGCAACTGTGTATTGTGACACGTGGGTCGGGATGACCAAAGCTTGTGATAGGCCTTTCCCAACAATAGGGAGTTTTAATGCAGAGGTACTAAATACTGTAAAAGATAAAGTATGGTTGATCAAGTCAACGAAAAAGAGAAATAGACATAATGATTGTTTAAAATTGTGGCAAATGGAAGGTAACACGTGGCAGAGCAGCGAATGCAAACCGGAAGTAGGCGTGGCGAAAAGCGCGCGCGAGGCGGATATAACCATTGAGAAGCGTGGCGAACTCAGCGCAAGCGCGCCCCCGCCACCTTATGTGGCGAGAGGGGTAAGTACAGCCGTTGTTAAAACTGAAAATAGAAAGATTGCTAAATTGTACCCTGTTTTAAGCCAGTTTCAATCAAGTGTATCTGAAAATGAAGATGAACCCACTGTGATTTCGGCCATTGCCCATGCTGTTAGTGCACTAGAGGCTCAGTGCAAGTATGAGAAAATGGCTGAGATAGGTGAGAGTAGCGTGATCACTAGGAGTGAAAGCGTTCTAAATCTAGGACCAGTAAATCCTGTAGTGTCTCCTGAAGTCAGTGTACCAGAGGGTGCGTTCCCGATCCGCACAATATCAGTTCCCAATGGGAAACCGGATAAGGATGGTGTAGTTCCTTTAAGAAATGTTACAATGCATTGTCCCTGGACTAGATCAGAATTACGTTCCATTATCACTGAATTCCCGGACCCTAGAAAGGAGTTAGCTAAATGTCAGAAATTTGTTAAAGACTTAGGAAATGCTCACGAACCAACCAGTAAGAATTGGCGGGTAGTGTTGAGGGCGTGTCTTCCTCCCAATACTAACATACAAAAATTTATTGAAGATTGTTTGTTGGAGGAAGATGACACCTTGACTGATGAGATTAACCAACGGAATATAGAACAAATTGTCAAACACTTAGCCATCTGTTTTCCAGTAGTAGTAAATTGGAGTAAGATTTTCACCGTTAAACAAAAGGATAGTGAAACTGCCTCAGATTACTTTGCTAGAGCTATAACAGCGATCGCACGATTTACTGGGATATCCAACATAAGTGAGGATCCACATCACAGAGAGGTAGCTGTAGGAGTACTGATGGACGGCCTTAGAGAAAATTTAAAGACGAGGGTACAAACCACATTACCTAATTGGAGAGGCGTCACGGTAGACTCTCTTAGGGAGTCTGCTGTGGAGCATGACAAGAAACTTTTTAGAAAAAGGGAAGAGAAAAGTGATAAGTTAATGACGGTAAGTATACAGGCTCTAGATGGGGTGCATACACGACCACCAGCATACAACCCATATAACAGGAAACCTAAAGTGATCAGGTGTTTCAACTGTAACGAGGAAGGACATTACAGGAGAGATTGTAATAAAGAAAGACTCAATACACATAGGGGTGGGTCACATAGATATCCTCCAAGGAGGGATTCACATAGACTAGAAGACTCACATCTACCCGCGCATATTACGGCAGCAAATGCTGCGCGGGAAATCAATAGTCAGCGCTAGGGGTCAGGTCATACCTGTAGTCTACAGCCAGTGAGGTTAACTGAGAGTCAGAGTGAAGAACCAACAATGTTAGTTGACATAGCTGGTAGGAAACAAACTTTTCTTGTAGATACAGGGGCGGCCCGATCTGTGATAACCTCTCCTTTCAATCTACAGGTGACGAGTAAAACTATTCCAGCTATGGGGGTAACGGGAAAAGTGTTACGTTATCCTCTAACTAAACCCGCTGAAGTTACTATCGGCCCTCTGCATACTAAGCATTCGTTTCTCTTAGCTGCAGCGGCTCCTACTAACTTGCTAGGGAGAGACTTGTTATGTAAAATGGGATGTGTCATATACTGTACTTCAGATGGTGTGTTCCTAGATATACCCGAGAAGGTTGCACATGAGGTACAGGACATATTGGACACCCCTCAAAGGTTAATGTTACACTCTCCTGTTATAGAACAAAGTCCATCTCAAGTAAAGGGGATGTTGCTGGAAATACCAGGTTCCCTATGAACCAGAGATGGACAGGACACTGGAATGATGGCAAACGTAGCCCCTGTCATGGTCAATCTAAAAAGTGGTAGGATAGCTCCAAAAATCCCACAGTATCCATTAAAACCGGAGGTGGAACTAGGGGTATATCCTGTTATTGAGAGGCTGTTACAACAAGGGATTTTAATTTGTACAGCCAGTACAGCAAATAGTCCCATTTTCCCTGTGAAGAAGAATGGGGGGAGGGGCTATAGATTAGTCCAGGACTTAAGGGGAATTAACAAAGTTGTTGAGAGCCAATTCCCCATAGTGCCGAATCCAGCTGTCATCCTCATGCAGATTCCACCGTCTGCTAGTCATTTTACTGTCATTGATCTATGTTCTGCTTTCTTCTCAGTCCCTCTTCACCCTGACTGCCAATACCTTTTTGCATTCTCCTACAGGGAAGTGCAATACACATGGACCAGACTACCCCAGGGGTTCATTGACAGCCCCAGTATTTTCTCCCAAGCCTTACATGACTGTTTGCAATCCTTTCAATCCCACAATGGGTCTGTTCTAATTCAATATGTGGACGATTTGTTGTTGTGCTCTGATTCTTTTATATCATGTTTACATGATACTAAATTGTTGTTGCTTCATCTTTCACAAACAGGGCACAAGGTGGCAAAGGATAAATTACAGCCATGTCAGACTAAGGTCAAATACTTAGGACACTGCCTCACTAAGGGGCTAAGACACCTGACAACCGACAGAATTGAGGCCATACAACACATGACCCTGCCGCAGAGCCAGAAGCAGATTCGTACTTTCTTGGGGATGTGTGGATACTGTAGGTCCTGGATCCCAGGTTTTTCTATTCTGGCATTACCATTGCAGGAGCTAGTCTCTCCCTCAAAACCAGAACGTGTTGTACACACAGAAGAGTCAGAGCAAGCGTTCTTTAATCTTAAAGATAGTCTGACTAGAGCACCTGCATTGGAAATACCTGATTATGGAAAGCCTTTTGAGCTATTTTATACAGAAGCTGATGGTTGTGCAGCAGGTGTCCTCGCACAGAAACATGGTGACGCTAGGAGACCGGTAGCATACTACAGTGCACAATTAGACAATGTGGCAAGATCACTCCCAACATATCTCAGAAGTGTAGCAGCAACGGCTCTTCTGGTGAGTAAGAGCAAGGACGTAGTATTAGGACATAATTCAACCATCTATACACCCCATGCTGTATCAGCTCTGTTAAATTCAGCCCAAACCAGACATGTTTCTTCAGCTAGATTCACAAAGTGGGAACTAGCCCTGATGGCACCCTCAAACATCACCATCAAACAATGTAGCACCTTAAATCCAGCTACATACCTTCCATATGTGTCTCAAGAGACACAAAGGGTGGGAGATGAGGAGACCCTGGTTGATGATGAGTTAGGCAAGAATACTGACACACATGACTGTATGGAACACCTGAACCAGACCTTTACTGCAAGGCCCGACATACGTGACACCCCCTTAGAAAATGTAGATTTTACGTTTTATACAGACGGAAGTTGCCATAGACAAACAGAGACAGGAGAGCTATGTACTGGTTACGCTGTTGTAGACGACCAGGATGTGGTAGAAGCTGAACCCCTTGGCCCACCTCACTCAGCCCAGGTGGCGGAACTAGTAGCATTAAGGAGAGCGTGTGAATTGGCAGAGGGTAAATCAGCCAACATATATACTGACTCTAGGTACGCCTTCGGGGTAGTGCACGATTTTGGGGCCCTTTGGCGTCTTAGAAACTTTACGACAGCAGCAGGTACACCAGTGGCACACTCACAACACATAAAAGGACTTCTGACAGCGATACAGTTACCCAGAACAGTAGCCGTCATAAAGTGCAAAGCCCATACCTTTGAAGAAGACCCAGTGTCATTGGGCAACAACAGGGCAGACGAAACTGCTAAATGGGCAGCAGGGCAACCTATGACTGTATCGACCGAGACTATGATGGTTTTTCAGACATTAGACATGCAGAAAATAATTGAAATGCAAGATTTGTGTTCCCTGCAGGAAAAGGCGGTCTGGAAGGCGAAGGGATGTGGTCAAGAGTCCTCAGGACTCTGGAGGGACGGACAAGGTAAGCCTGTAGCTCCCCGAACATACTATCCAAGCCTGGCTGAAGCAGCACACGGCCTGACTCACCTGGGTAAAGAAGGTATGCGCAAACTGGTGAGAGCATACTGGTGTGCTCCCGGATTTTCCTCTCAGGCTGGTAAGAAAGCAATGTCATGTCTTACTTGTTTGAGGAGAAATGTTGGGAAAACTATTCCAACTGAGCCATCCCACATCCCTCCTACAGACGGACCTTTTCAGGTAATACAAATTGACTATATCCAATTACCACCGTGCAGGAATCTAAAGTATGTGTTAGTGTGTATTGATGTGTTTTCCGGTTGGATAGAAGCATATCCGGCAGCCACTAATACTGCTGTGTTCACTGCAAAGAAAATTGTACAAGACTTTGTCTGTAGGTTCGGTATCCCTAGAATCATTGAAAGTGATAGGTATACCCATTTTACTGGTGATGTCTTCCAAAATATGTGTAAACTCATGGGAATCAGTAGCAGACTTCACACCCCTTACCGACCACAAGCCAGTGGTAAGGTGGAGAGAGTAAACGGTACTATAAAGAACAAACTGGGTAAGATAATGTCTGTAACTGGGTTGGCATGGCCTGAGGCTTTGCCGTTGGTCCTCCATAGCATTCGAACCACTCCTAGACCTCCTCTTAATCTGTCCCCCTTTGAGATACTGTTCGGACGACAACCTCATTTGATCGTGAGTCCACAAGACGACTTAAAGTGTAATAATGAAGTGACTGTACAATATCTTATAAGAATGAGTAGACAGCTGAAACAACAACAACAAAAACTAAAAATGCTGTCACCTGGTATGCCAGAGACGAACTGTCATGATGTTGAACCTGGAGACTATGTTATGATCCGCAATTTCTTACGTTCAGGTTGTTTAACAGACCGTTGGGAAGGCCCGTACCAAGTGTTGCTGACCAGTACTACATCACTGAAGGTTGCAGAGAGAGACACTTGGGTCCATTCCACCCACTGCAGGAGAGTCCATAATCCGGAGAAAGTGCAAGACAAAACTCAGACCGACGACATAGAGCTGTCACTTGTGAGCCTGTTCCGGGAGACCTAAAGCCTGCAGTTGAGACACCTGAACCAGAGACGTTGCCTCAGAACTATCTTTCCAGCGATGGAGTGGCGGTTTTTGTTTTCCTTTTGTGCCAGGATTTTCCTTGTTTTTACTTTTTCTAGGACATTCTATTTTTGTGAAGGAGGATGGAGGACGGAGGAGAGTTCTGGGAGTGATACGGATGAAATGGAGGCCGAAGAAAAGTTAATAGGATATCCTGAGCAGCCCATTATCAAACTTGGTCCAGGGGTTATGAAAAGGTCTGCTAGCTCAGGAACTCGGAGGCAGTGTGAGGGGCTATTGTCTGATGAGTATTGTATCTGCAAGTTCTGCAACTTCCTAGTTGAAGAGAGATGCATCCAACGATGCCAGTCCCCCAGTACTCTGAATATAGGCGGGCATCCTTTGGAGGATTATCACTCCCTGGTGGGTAAGGTGCTAAACCAAACCGAGTGTTGGGTGTGCTCTCACGTGCCTCAAGGGCAGCATAACATAGGACTAGTGCCATTCCCTCTAAACATATCCGAAGTACTCGAATTAAGGGGTGGGAGGCCCATAGAAGGGAGGTACAATAACACTAGGTCCCCTAGTCTGACGCTTCGACAATACTCCATAGGCAGATCTTTGCTGTGCCTAAACATATCTCATGCAAAGCGCCTGGAGAATTGGGAGGCTGACCTATCAGATCAGACAACGGCTCGCCACTCTCATTTTAGAGAGAGACTCACAAGGTCACTACTAGGCAGGAATGTTGATGGAAGTCCCAAGTTAGGGCGTATAACCAAACATAAGAAGGTATCCATTGGAAAAGTCTCTACAGATAAATGTGAAAATGTCATTAATGCCGACACGTGTCTAGAGCAGATGGAGACACTAGGCATGGGTAGTTTTATCAAAACTCTGTGTGATATAATTCATGGGCATACTGTTCCTTATGTTCTCCCTGATGATGTGTATTTTGTTTGTGGAAGGAAAGCTTATTCCTGGATGACTCCGAGTTCCAAGGGCTTGTGTTTCTTAGCCAAACTGGTTCCTGAAATCATGACTATTACTCATGAAGAAATGGTTGGTATTCACAAGACTACATCACCACCATACATACACACACAGTATGAACACCGTGGCAAGAGAATTATGATTCCTGGTGAGGAACCCATAGCTACAAAATTGATTAGTGAAACTGCTGGTTTCCAAGTTATGGTTGCTCTAGATCTCACCAGGACCGCTCGGGGAACATTAAGCTTGAAATATATCCAAGACCTAGCTAAATTAGTAGATAATATCACCGAGATGTATGATGACACTTTCAGGTATACTGGAAGGGAGCTACAAGCTTACAAGAAGGAGTTGGTGCAACATAGACTGGTACTAAATTATCTCACCTCTATTACTGGTGGGTACTGTGTTACACTGGCCACCCAGTTCGGTGTCAAATGTTGCACGTACATTACTAATAATACTGATGACCCTAAAGAGGTTCTAGACCGGAAGATGGATGAAATTTTGCAGCTGAAATGGGAATTTTGAAAGAGCCATAATTCTTCGTTATATGAGGTCGGGGAAAAGGTGGTGGGTTGGTTCTCATGGTTGAACCCAGCAAAATGGTTCTCCGGTCTGGGGGAGTGGGTACAGGAAATAATTGCGAGTGTAGGTAAGCTCCTTCTCCTTATACTGGGTGTCATCTTAGCAATTGGTTTAGTTGTCAAATGTGTTCCTACTGTGTTGAAGTGTGGAAAATGGTCTCATAGGAGTCACACTGAGAAAGAGACTGAAAGGGTGGTACCAGATACCGAGATCATGGTCTGTGAAGAAGTATTGTATAATCCTGAACTCGAAACGGTGATTGGGTGATAGTTTATTACACTATCAAAGGGTGGAACTTTCGAAGTCAGCAAATTGGATAAAGTCATTTCAATTAAAAATGGTGTATACCCCGGCGCGGGGAGGGGAAGAGGGACAGGGAAAAAAGCTAACAGTTAAGGGACAAACCAACAACAAAAAAAAATAAAAATCACAGAAAAACAACACAAAAACAAAAATGATTTCAGACAAGTAGGCCAATCCGCGTACTTGTATTTAATGCTGAAAATGGAGTACACTTACTTCATCATATAAAAGCAATGTAGGTGTAAGAAAAAAGAATTATTGTAGAAAAGTACAGTCTAATAGTAAAAACCTCTCAAGTTGGAAGTGAATAACTCCTAATATACAAAAAAGCCGGCTGAATAGCTGGATGATTCCAAACAAAAATCAGAAAGTTTGTATGGTGCTTGTAGTTCAGTCCGTGAACCAGACTGTCAAAATGAATGTATAAATCCGTATAAGAAATTGTCCAGAAACAACTGGCAGTATGGAGTATAGGTTTAAGGGCAGTGCACTTACCCTATCCGGGAAAAACATATATCCTCCGGGTGTCCAGTTCCTTAAAGCTTTCCTCCCAGTCCGTTGCTCATACAGGGCGAGCCCGCCGGAAGTATGAGGAATTAAAGAGCCGGATTTCCGCGCATGCGCGCTGGAGGTGGTGGCACTGGAACGCCGCAGAGACAGAATAAATGTATAAATATAGAGATATCGCAAAAAGATGTAATTGTGTAAGTTCCTACGCGTTTCACCCAAATTAGGGCTTCTTCAGGGAAGGCTGGCAACACAGTAATGAGTGTGGTCAAAAACCAGGACCTAGATATGCTGTTCACGTTAGTAAATCTCCTTGTTGATAGGATAGATTCTTAATTGACATGCTGAGGACACGCCTCCAAAATTCGCTAATTGTCAAAAACAAGCAACCAACGAGATAAACAAACCAAACAAAAATTGTACAGTTATAGGAATGTATTTAATTCGAAATCAATATTCAAGCCACTTGGTACTAATGTCTTCAGGTTGTAAATGTATTTGGCTTCCTCCTGTGAGATTCTCTTGACATAATCCCCTCCTCTCCAGGGTTTGTTCACTTTATGTATGCCTATGAATCTCAAAAGGGAATGATCATGCTGATGGTACTTAGAAAAATGTTCGGGGACGCTATGCGTCTTCAATTCCTTTTTAATATTCGTCCTCCCTACATATTGCTTCCCACACGGACACTCTAAAAGGTAAATAATTCCTGCCGTATCACAAGTCAATTTTTCTTTAATTTGAAATTCTTCACCAGTGCTATTTGAAATGTACGAGGTGATTGGTTTTGTGCTTATAAGCTTACTATTTTTACAGGCTGTGCATCTATTGCAAAAATAAAAACCTTTTTTATTTTCGTTAAGCCAAGTATCTTCTCCCTTCTTTTTTGGGGCAATAGTACTGCTTACAAGTTGGGTTTTTAAATTGTCCGATTTTCTGTAGACAAAATGTGGTTGCAGGGGTAGGATATTTCTCAGGTCTTTGTCTCCCAGCAGGATGTTCCAATGTTTCTTGAAAATATTCTCAACTTTTTTTGCATCTTTACTGTATTTGGTAACAAAAGGAAGAATAGGTTTGTTGCTTAGGTTCTTGTTGGCTGGTGGTGCCTTTCTTTCAAGAAGGGTATCCCTATTCAAATTCCTAACTTGAATGTAAGCAGACACTATGTCCTCTGATCTATATTTTTTCTCTAGGAATCTCTCTTTTAGGGTAAGGGCCTGTTCATCGAATTGTGCCAGGTGTGTACAGTTACGTCTCAATCTCGTGTATTGTCCCTTTGGGATGTTTTTTAACCAATTAGGGTGATGACTACTGGATGTATGGATGTAGGAATTACAATCTACTTTTTTGAAGAAATTCTTAGTAGTAATCTGGCCATCTTCGATATAGATTTCAAGATCAAGAAATTCTACATTTGTGGCACTAGCATGGTAGGTAAATGCCATATTTAATTGGTTATCGTTAATGTATTGGAGGAATGATTCAAGTGTAGTATGGTCTCCTTTCCAAATACAAAACACGTCATCTATATACCTCAGCCATAGATAGACATTATCACGAAAGGGGTTATTGTTGAAGATGTATGATTCTTCCCAGTGGGCTACAAACAGGTTTGCGTAACTTGGCGCAAATTTTGCGCCCATAGCAGTCCCGCGAACCTGTCTGTAGTAGTTCCCATTGGTCCAGAAATAGTTATGATGAAGTACATAGGATATGCTATCAATAAGGAAATCTATCTGGTCTGGAGGAAGGTCTGATAATTTTTCTAGAATCGACCTAGTGTGCTCACAGCCCACCTTATGATCGATAATAGTATAGAGGGAAACTACATCACATGTTAGGAGTAGGAAGTCGTTTTCCCACTGAATATCTTTGAGGGCTTCTAAGAGATGGCCAGTATCTCTTAGATAGCTCTGTTGTTGAACAACTAGTGGTTGCAAATAACAGTCAATATAGCTGGATAAATTAGTTGTAAGAGATCCAATACCGGATACAATCGGTCGGCCAGGTGGGTTGTTGAGAGATTTATGTAACTTTGGCATATGGTATATAACTGGGATTCGTGGGTATTTTGTAGACAGAAATTGATATTCATTTTTGGTTAGAATACCTTTCAAAGCAGCTCCACTAAGGAGTGTTTCCAAATCTTTAAGGTATAGGGAAGTAGGGTCTGTGGTTAATATATAGTATAGATTAAAATAGGCAGCCCCCCCCCGTAGTTTAGCATAGGCAGCCATCCCATATAGTTTAGAATAGGCAGCCCCTCATAGTTTAAAACAAGAAGCTCCCCCATAGTTTAGAATAGGCAGCCCTCCATAGTATAGTATAGGCAGCCCCACCATAATTTAGAATAGACAGTCCCCTCCCATACTTTATAATATGCAGCATCCCCCAGAGTTCATAATAGGCAGCAAACCTTAGTTTATAATAGGCATCCCCCCATAGTTTAGAAAATGTAGCCCCCTCACATTGTATTTAGAATAAGCAGCCCCTACCATAGTATTGAATAGGCAGCCCGCCCATAATTTTAGAATAGGCAGCCCCACTATTAAGACTATTAAGACAGCCCCCCTCCCTTCCCTCATATCACACAATATATTAAGATTCCCCACTACCTCACACATTATACAACATACACCCTTTTTCCCTCACACATTATAGCAGCCCCCCCTCCATATAGTTTAATATAGGCAGCCCCTGTATACTTTAATTTAGGAAGCCCCCCTATAATTAAATATAGGCTGCCCCTCTTTAGTTTAATATAGGCAGCCGTGCCCCCCAATAAGTTACAATAGGCAGCCCCCCCCCCCCCCACCCCCGGTAGTTTAGAATGGGCAGCCATTCCCCATAGTTTAGAATAGGCATTACCCTCTTATACTTTACAATAGGCAGCCCCACATATTGTGTTTAGAATAGGCAGCCCCCCATAGTGTAGAATAGGCAGCCCCCCCTTTTAGTTTAAAATAGGTAGTCCCCCTATAGTTTAGAACAGGCAGCCCCCCCATATTTTAGTATAGGCATCCCCTCATAGTTTAGTATAGGCAGCCCTCCAAATCATTTTGAATAGGCAGCTAGTCACTGCCCCATTGGAGCTTATAATCTAAATCCCCTGTCGAAGTCAGCAAATTGGATAAAGTCATTTCAATTAAAGTCTAGCAAACTTGGTTATCTTTGTCTGAAAAGATGCGTACGGTACGCATCGACGTACAAGGGCACGCCACGGCGTGAAAGGGCGTACGCATCCACTACACGTGGCAGCAACAGTAATTGGTCTTTTACCATACATTCACACAAACACGCATACTTATAATATAGTACACATTAATGGTAGTTGCAACACATAGTCAGTTATGTCGAAATATAGTAGTATTTATATGTTATATCAGAGTTACATGCATATTAGTGAAATACACGGAACGGGTTAAAGGAATAACATCATGAGTGGTATCATAATGAACCTTGTTACATATCCTACTGTTTGGTTCACTCTGCGAGGGAATCGCAGAGTGCATACGCAAATTATGAATGATAGGGAATTATGAACTACTTAAGACTAAGGAATCCTGGCGGGAAGAGCAGAGCATACCCCCTGCAGAGATGACCCCCTCCTTTGGATTCCTTAGGATGAACCAGCCAATGATTGACGACCCCTTGGACATTCCTGAGACCCGGACCAATAGATGCAAGCTATACCATCTTCATTGTATTACTGTATTTGATTTAGGGATGAGCGCACTCGGATTTATGAAATCCGAGCCCACCCGAACGTTGCGGATCCGAGTCGGATCCGAGACAGATCCGGGTATTGGCGCCAAATTCAAAAGTGAAACTGAGGCTCTGACTCATAATCCCGTTGTCGGATCTCGCGATACTCGGATCCTATAAATTCCCCGCTAGTCGCCGCCATCTTCACTCGGGCATTGATCAGGGTAGAGGGAGGGTGTGTTAGGTGGTCCTCTGTGCTGTTTAGTTCTGTGCTGTTTAGTTCTGTGCTGTTTAGTTCTGTGCTGTTTAGTTCTGTGCTGTTTAGTGCTGTGCTGTGCTGTGCTGTGCTGTGCTGTGTTCTGCAGTATCAGTCCAGTGGTGCTGTGTGCTGTGCTCTGTCCTTCTGAGGTCAGTGGTGCTGCTGGGTCCTGTGCTGTGTCCTGTTCAGTCCAGTGGTGCTGTGTCCTGTGCTCTGTGCTTCTAAGGGCATAGTTATTTCCCCAATATTCCCCTGTGTTTAAAAAAATAAAAAAAAGTTTTTTTAAAAAATACCAAAAACTACTTTAATTTTTTTTAATTACCACAAAATTTGCACAACCAATCCTGCAGTATAAGCCCATTGGTACTGCAATATTACCAAGTTCACACATTCAGCAGTAAAAGTCCAGTGGTACTGCAATATTACAAAGTTTACACATTCTGCAGTATCAGTCCAGTGGTGCTGTGTCCTGTGCTCTGTCCTACTGAGTTCCGTAGTGCTGCTGGGTCCTGTGCCATGTCCTGTTCAGTCCAGTGGTGCTGTGTCCTGTGCTCTGTGCTTCTAAGGGCATAGTTATTTCCCCATTATTCCCAAGTTTTTAAAAAATAAAAAAAAAGTAAAAAAAAAAAAAAAATTTAAAAAAAAAAAATATATATAATATTTATAACCAAATTTGCAAAACCAATCCAGCAGTATAAGTCCATTGGTACTGCAATATTACCAAGTTCACACATTCTGCAGTATCAGTCCAGTGGTGCTGTGTCCTGTGCTCTGTCCTGCTGAGTTCCGTAGTGCTGCTGGGTCCTGTGCCGTGTCCTGTTCAGTCCAGTGGTGCTGTGTCCTGTGCTCTGTGCTTCTAAGGGCATAGTTATTTCCCCACTATTCCCAAGTTTTTTAAAAATAAAAAAAAAGTAAAAAAAAATAAAAAATTTAAAAAAAAATAAATATATAATAATTATAACCAAATTTGCAAAACCAATCCAGCAGTATAAGTCCATTGGTACTGCAATATTACCAAGTTCACACATTCTGCAGTATCTTGTGCTACATATAATGGAGACCAAAAATTTGGAGGATAAAGTAGGGAAAGATCAAGACCCACTTCCTCCTAATGCTGAAGCTGCTGCCACTAGTCATGACATAGACGATGAAATGCCATCAACGTCGTTTTCCAAGCCCGATGCCCAATCTCGTAGTACCGGGCATGTAAAATCCAAAAAGCCCAAGTTAAGAAAAAGTAGCAAAAAGAGAAACTTTAAATCATCTGAGGAGAAACGTAAAGTTGCCAATATGCCATTTACGACACGGAGTGGCAAGGAACGGCTTAGGCCCTGGCCCGTGTTCATGACTAGTGGTTCAGCTTCACCCACGGATCTTAGCCCTCCTCCTCCTCCCCCCCCCTACAAAAAATTGAAGAGAGTTATGCTGTCAGCAACAAAACAGCAAACAACTCTGCCTTCTAAAGAGAAATTATCACAAATCCCCAAGGCGAGTCCAAGGGTGTTGGTGGTTGTCAAGCCTGACCTTCCCATCACTGTACGGGAAGAGGTGGCTCGGGAGGAGGCTATTGATGATGTAGCTGGCGCTGTGGAGGAACTTGATGATGAGGATGGTGATGTGGTTATTGTAAATGAGGCACCAGGGGGGGAAACAGCTGATGTCCATGGGATGAAAAAGCCCATCGTCATGCCTGGTCAGAAGACCAAAAAATGCACCTCTTCGGTCTGGAGTTATTTTTATCCAAATCCAGACAACCAATGTATGGCAATATGTAGCTTATGTAAAGCTCAAATAAGCAGGGGTAAGGATCTTGCCCACCTAGGAACATCCTCCCTTATACGTCACCTGAATAACCTTCATAGTTCAGTGGTTAGTTCAGGAACTGGGGCTAGGACCCTCATCGGTACAGGGACACCTAAATCCCGTGGTCCAGTTGGATACACACCAGCAACACCCTCCTCGTCAACTTCCTCCACAATCTCCATCAGATTCAGTCCTGCAGCCCAAGTCAGCAGCCAGACTGAGTCCTCCTCAATACGGGATTCATCCGAGGAATCCTGCAGCGGTACGCCTACTACTGCCACTGCTGCTGTTGCTGCTGTTAGTCGGTCATCTTCCCAGAGGGGAAGTCGTAAGACCGCTAAGTCTTTCACAAAACAATTGACCGTCCAACAGTCGTTTGCCATGACCACCAAATACGATAGTAGTCACCCTATTGCAAAGCGTATAACTGCGGCTGTAACTGCAATGTTGGTGTTAGACGTGCGCCCGGTGTCCGCCATCAGTGGAGTGGGATTTAGAGGGTTGATGGAGGTATTGTGTCCCCGGTACCAAATCCCCTCGAGATTCCACTTCACTAGGCAGGCGATACCAAATATGTACAGAGAAGTACGATCAAGTGTCCTCAGTGCTCTTAAAAATGCGGTTGTACCCACTGTCCACTTAACCACGGACATGTGGATAAGTGGTTCTGGGCAAACGAAGGACTATATGACTGTGACAGCCCACTGGGTAGATGCATCCCCTTCCGCAGCAACAGCAACAGCTGCATCAGTAGCAGCATCTACAAAATGGCTGCTCATGCAAAGGCAGGCAACATTGTGCATTACAGGCTTTAATAAGAGGCACAACGCTGACAACATATTAGAGAAAATGAGGGAAATTATCTCCCAGTGGCTTACCCCACTTAGACTCTCATGGGGATTTGTGGTGTCAGACAATGCCAGTAACATTGTGCGGGCATTAAATATGGGCAATTTCCAGCACGTCCCATGTTTTGCCCACACCATTAATTTGGTGGTGCAGCATTACCTGAAGAGTGACAGGGGTGTGCAGGAGATGCTTGCGGTGGCGCGCAAAATTGCTGGACACTTTCGGCATTCAGCCAGTGCCTACCGCAGACTAGAGGCACATCAAAAAAGCATGAACCTGCCCTGCCATCACCTCAAACAAGAGGTTGTGACGCGCTAGAACTCCACCCTCTATATGCTGCAGAGGATGGAGGAGCAGCAAAAGGCCATTCAGGCCTACACAGCCACCTACGACATAGGCAAAGGAGTGGGGATGCGCCTGAGTCAAGCGCAGTGGAGACTGATTTCCGTGTTGTGCAAGGTTCTGCAGCCATTTGAACTTGCCACACGAGAAGTCAGTTCCGACACTGCCAGCTTGAGTCAGGTCATTCCCCTGATCAGGCTGTTGCAGAAGCAGCTGGAGAAAGTGAGGGAGGAGCTGGTAAGCCATTGCGATTACACCAAGCATGTAGCTCTTGTGGATGTAGCCCTTCGTACGCTTTGCCAGGATCCGAGGGTGGTCACTCTTTTAAAGTCAGAGGAATACATTCTGGCCACCGTGCTCGATCCTCGGTTTAAAGCGTATGTTGTGTCTCTGTTTCCGGCGGACACAAGTCTACAGCGGTGCAAAGACCTGCTGGTCAGGAGATTGTCCTCTGAAGAGGACCGTGACATGCCAACAGCTCCACCCTCATTTTCTTCCACATCTATGGCTGCGAGGAAAAAGCTCAGTTTTCCCAAAAGAGGCACTGGCGGGGATGCTGATAACATCTGGTCCGGACTGAAGGACCTGCCAACCATTGCAGACATGTCTACTCTCGCTGCATTGGATGCTGTCACAATAGAAAAAATTGTGGATGATTACTTTGCTGACACCATCCAAGTAGACATGTCAGACAGTCCATATTGTTACTGGCAGGAAAAAAAGGCAGTTTGGAAGCCCCTGTACAAACTGGCTCTATTTTACCTGAGTTGTCCCCCCTCCAGTGTGTACTCGGAAAGAGTTTTTAGTGCAGCGGGGAACCTGGTCAGTGAGCGGCGAAGGAGGTTGCTTCCTCACAACGTTGAAAAAATGATGTTTATAAAAATGAATAATCAATTCCTCAATGAAGTACAGCACTGCCCTCCAGATACTACAGAGGGACCTGTGGTTGTGGAGTCCAGCGGGGACGAATTGATAATGTGTGATGAGGAGGAAGTACACACTGTAGGGGGAGAGGAATCAGAGGTTGAGGATGAGGACGACATCTTGCCTCAGTAGAGCCTGTTTAGTCTGTACAGGGAGAGATGAATAGCTTTTTTGGTGTGGGGGCCCAAACAAACCAATCATTTCAGTCAAAGTTGTTTGGTAGGCCCTGTCGCTGAAATGATTGGTTTGTTAAAGTGTGCATGTCCTATTTCAACAACATAAGGGTGGGTGTGAGGGCCCAAGGACAATTCCATCTTGGAACTTTTTTTTTTGCATTATATGACCAAGCAACAGTCGTTTGCCATGTTCAAAAAGTAAAACCAAATGTAAAAAAATTCAAGAAATTAAACCAAAAGTAAAATGCCATGTCATAATTTAAAACAAGAGGTATTGACGTGCTCTAAAACTACTGTATTGTTGTTTATATTTTATAAACACTACACTTGAAAGCTTGAGTCTTTCAATAGAAAAGTAACTGTCCATTGCACGAATATTTGCAACAGGGACAATTTTAGGGTTAAGAAAGTCAACTAATAACACTTCGACGCTGTCTGTCTTTATAAACACTACACTTGGAAGTTGGAGGAGGTATTGTGGCCCCGGCACCAAATTTACTACCGGGGCCACTCCACTGTGCAGTCCATATTTAGGTGTATCAGATATTAAACAACGGTGACAGTTGATGCCCAATTTTTTAATTATATTGTGGCCTCGGTACCAAATTGTGTACCGGGGCCACCACACTACGCAGTCCAGATACTTGTTTGGTGGAATTCAGACCAGTTGAGGGTTTTATTATTATATTGTGTGGACCACTCTATCTATACCACACTACAACTCTATACCACTCTATTTCATACTTTAATTCTATTTCATACTTTAATTCTATTTCATACTTTAATTCTATTACTAATTACCATAAAGAGGAACAAAATAAACCAATTTTACCAAAAGTATAATATGACTTAGACTTACAAACACTACACTTGAAAGATTGTGCCTTTAAATGAAAAAGTCAGTCTTCATTGCACGACTATGTGCAACTGGGACAGTTTTTTGGGTTTACAAAGTCAAACAATAACACTTTGACCCTGTCTGTCTGGGATCTCAATGACGAATTGTCTGTACCATGTTTGGGGGAGGTATTGTGGCCCCGGTATCAAATTGGGTACCGGGGCCACCCCACTACGCAGTCCAGATACTTGTTTGGTGGAATTCAGACCAGTTGAGGGTTTTATTATTATATTGTGTGGACCACTCTATCTATACCACACTACAACTCTATACCACTCTATTTCATACTTTAATTCTATTTCATACTTTAATTCTATTTCATACTTTAATTCTATTACTAATTAATTACCATAAAGAGGAACAAAATAAACCAATTTTACCAAAAGTATAATATGACTTAGACTTACAAACACTACACTTGAAAGATCGTGCCTTTAAATGAAAAAGTCAGTCTTCATTGCACGACTATGTGCAAAGGGACAGTTTTTTGGGTTTACAAAGTCAAACAATAACACTTTGACCCTGTCTGTCTGGGATCTCAATGACGAATTGTCTGTACCATGTTTGGAGGAGGTATTGTGGCCCCGGTATCAAATTGGGTACCGGGGCCACCCCACTATGCAGTCCAGATACTTGTTTGGTGGAATTCAGACACGTGGAGGGTTTTTTAATTATATTGTGGCCTCGGTACCAAATTGTGTACCGGGGCCACCACACTACGCAGTCAAGATAGATAGATGCGTATTGCGTATCATAGATAAAGTACATTCAGTGGTGTGGGGCAAATTGAAAAATATTCCAAATGCACTGACATTATCAAAAACAAGAGGTTGTCACACGCTAAAACTCCAACATGTATATGATGGAGAGGATGGAGGAGCAGCCGTATGTGTAGTGTAATGCAGATCTGTTGAAGGTTTTTTATATATTTTATTGTGGTGCCCAGTGCCCACTCCTCTACGCAGTCCAGGTACAATTATTGGTGCGAATCATAAAAGTTCAGGGTTTTTAAGATATTGTGGTGACCCACTCCTCTACGCAGTCCAGGTACAATTATTGGTGCGAATCATAAAAGTTCAGGGTTTTTAATATATTGTGGTGACCCACTCCTCTACGCAGTCCAGGTACAATTATTGGTGCGAATCATAAAAGTTCAGGGTTTTTAATATATTGTGGTGACCCACTCCTCTACGCAGTCCAGGTACAATTATTGGTGCGAATCATAAAAGTTCAGGGTTTTTAATATATTGTGGTGACCCACTCCTCTACGCAGTCCAGGTACAATTATTGGTGCGAATCATAAAAGTTCAGGGTTTTTAAGATATTGTGGTGACCCACTCCTCTACGCAGTCCAGGTACAATTATTGGTGCGAATCATAAAAGTTCAGGGTTTTTAATATATTGTGGTGACCCACTCCTCTACGCAGTCCAGGTACAATTATTGGTGCGAATCATAAAAGTTCAGGGTTTTTAATATATTGTGGTGACCCACTCCTCTACGCAGTCCAGGTACAATTATTGGTGCGAATCATAAAAGTTCAGGGTTTTTAATATATTGTGGTGACCCACTCCTCTACGCAGTCCAGGTACAATTATTGGTGCGAATCATAAAAGTTCAGGGTTTTTAATATATTGTGGTGACCCACTCCTCTACGCAGTCCAGGTACAATTATTGGTGCGAATCATAAAAGTTCAGGGTTTTTAATATATTGTGGTGACCCACTCCTCTACGCAGTCCAGGTACAATTATTGGTGCGAATCATAAAAGTTCAGGGTTTTTAAGATATTGTGGTGACCCACTCCTCTACGCAGTCCAGGTACAATTATTGGTGCGAATCATAAAAGTTCAGGGTTTTTAATATATTGTGGTGACCCACTCATCTACGCAGTCCAGGTACAATTATTGGTGCGAATCATAAAAGTTCAGGGTTTTTAATATATTGTGGTGACCCACTCCTCTACGCAGTCCAGGTACAATTATTGGTGCGAATCATAAAAGTTCAGGGTTTTTAAGATATTGTGGTGACCCACTCCTCTACGCAGTCCAGGTACAATTATTGGTGCGAATCATAAAAGTTCAGGGTTTTTAAGATATTGTGGTGACCCACTCCTCTACGCAGTCCAGGTACAATTATTGGTGCGAATCATAAAAGTTCAGGGTTTTTAATATATTGTGGTGACCCACTCCTCTACGCAGTCCAGGTACAATTATTGGTGCGAATCATAAAAGTTCAGGGTTTTTAATATATTGTGGTGACCCACTCCTCTACGCAGTCCAGGTACAATTATTGGTGCGAATCATAAAAGTTCAGGGTTTTTAAGATATTGTGGTGACCCACTCCTCTACGCAGTCCAGGTACAATTATTGGTGCGAATCATAAAAGTTCAGGGTTTTTAATATATTGTGGTGACCCACTCCTCTACGCAGTCCAGGTACAATTATTGGTGCGAATCATAAAAGTTCAGGGTTTTTAAGATATTGTGGTGACCCACTCCTCTACGCAGTCCAGGTACAATTATTGGTGCGAATCATAAAAGTTCAGGGTTTTTAATATATTGTGGTGACCCACTCCTCTACGCAGTCCAGGTACAATTATTGGTGCGATTCATAAAAGTTCAGGGTTTTTAATATATTGTGGTGACCCACTCCTCTACGCAGTCCAGGTACATTTATTGGTGCGAATCAAACAAGTTGATGGTTTTCTTATTATATATATTGTGGTGACCCACTCCTCTACGCAGTCCAGGTACATTTATTGGTGCGATTCATAAAAGTTCAGGGTTTTTAATATATATTGTGGTGACCCACTCCTCTACGCAGTCCAGGTACATTTATTGGTGCGATTCATAAAAGTTCAGGGTTTTTAATATATATTGTGGTGACCCACTCCTCTACGCAGTCCAGGTACATTTATTGGTGCGAATCATAAAAGTTCAGGGTTTTTAATATATATTGTGGTGACCCACTCCTCTACGCAGTCCAGAAAGATACCTTGTTGCAACGTTTTGGACTAATAACTATATTGTGAGGTGTTCAGAATACACTGTAAATTAGTGGAAATGCTTGTTATTGAATGTTATTGAGGTTAATAATAGCCTAGGAGTGAAAATAAGCCCAAAAACTTGATTTTTAAACTTTTTATGTTTTTTTCAAAAAAAATCCGAATCCAATACCTTAAATCCGAACCGAGACCTTTCGTCAATTGTTTTGCGAGACAAATCCGAACCTCAAAAATAACGAAAATCCGGATCCAAAACACAAAACACGAGACCTCAAAAGTCGCCGGTGCACATCCCTAATTTGATTGTGTATATAAGCAGCAGCTTGTGATCCAGAGTGCAGACTTCTAGTCCCCAGACTTTAGGATTGAATGACTGCACTGGATCCAGAGCGCCTGCGATAAGTAACGGCTGTATTTACTATTACTTCGCTTGAGCATATTATTCTACTTATTTGCGAATAAATCTTTGTGCTTTGGAAACACAAATCGAGGTTCGACAATCGTTATTGGTTAGCGACAATACGCACATAACACCCCTAACATACACACACACAGATTGAGAGAGACTAAGGGCAATTTAATAGAAGCCAATTAACCTACCAGTATGTTTTTGGAGTGTGGGAGGAAACCGAAGCACCCGGAGGAAACCCACGCAAACACGGGGAGAACATACAAACTCCACACAGATAAGGCCATGGTTGGGAATCGATCTCATGACCCAAATGCTGTAAGGCAGAAGTGCTAACCACTAAGCCACCGTGCTGCCCACATAGCAAACCCACATTGTTTAGAATAGATAGCCCCCCAATGGTTTAGAAAATGTAGCCCCCTTACATTGTATTTAGAATAAGCAGCCCCTACCATAGTATTGAATAGGCAGCCCGCCCATATTTTAGAATAGGCAGCCCCACTATTAAGACTATTAAGACAGCCCCCCTCCCTTCCCTCATATCACAATATATTAAGATCCCCCAGTACCTCACACATTATACAACATACAACCCTTTTCCCTCACACATTATAGCAGCCCCCCTCCATATAGTTTAATATAGGCAGCCCCTGTATACTTTAATTTAGGAAGCCCCCCTATAATTAAATATAGGCTGCTCATCTTTAGTTTAATATAGGCAGCCGTGCCCCCCAATAAGTTAGAATAGGCAGCTCCCCCCAGTAGTTTAGAATAGGCAGCCATTCCCCATAGTTTAGAATAGGCAGCCGCCCCCTTTTAGTTTAGAAAAGGTAGTCCCCCTATAGTTTAGAACAGGCAGCCCCCCCCATATTTTAGTATAGGCAGCCTCTCATAGTTTAGTATAGCCAGCCCCTCATAGTTTGGTATAGGCAGCCCTCCCCATCATTTTGAATAGGCAGCTAGTCACTGCCCCATTGGAGCTTATAATCTAAATCCCCTAACATACACACACACAGATTGAGAGAGACTAAGGGCAATTTAATAGAAGCCACTTAACCTACCAGTATGTTTTTGGAGTGTGGGAGGAAACCGAAGCACCCGGAGGAAACCCACGCAAACACGGGGAGAACATACAAACTCCACACAGATAAGGCCATGGTTGGGAATCGATCTCATGACCCAAATGCTGTAAGGCAGAAGTGCTAACCACTAAGCCACCGTGCTGCCCACATAGCAAACCCACATTGTTTAGAATAGATAGCACCCCAATGGTTTAGAAAATGTAGCCCCCTCACATTGTATTTAGAATAAGCAGCCCCTACCATAGTATTGAAAAGGCAGCCCGCCCATATTTTAGAATAGGCAGCCCCACTATTAAGACTATTAAGACAGCCCCCCTCCCTTCCCTCATATCACAATATATTAAGATCCCCCAGTACCTCACACATTATACAACATACAACCCTTTTCCCTCACACATTATAGCAGCCCCCCTCCATATAGTTTAATATAGGCAGCCCCTGTATACTTTAATTTAGGAAGCCCCCCTATAATTAAATATAGGCTGCTCATCTTTAGTTTAATATAGGCAGCCGTGCCCCCCAATAAGTTAGAATATGCAGCTCCCCCCAGTAGTTTAGAATAGGCAGCCATTCCCCATAGTTTAGAATAGGCAGCCGCCCCCTTTTAGTTTAGAAAAGGTAGTCCCCCTATAGTTTAGAACAGGCAGCCCCCCCCATATTTTAGTATAGGCAGCCTCTCATAGTTTAGTATAGCCAGCCCCTCATAGTTTGGTATAGGCAGCCCTCCCCATCATTTTGAATAGGCAGCTAGTCACTGCCCCATTGGAGCTTATAATCTAAATCCCCTAACATACACACACACAGATTGAGAGAGACTAAGGGCAATTTAATAGAAGCCACTTAACCTACCAGTATGTTTTTGGAGTGTGGGAGGAAACCGGAGCACCCGGAGGAAACCCACACAAACACGGGGAGAACATACAAACTCCACACAGATAAGGCCATGGTTGGGAATCGAACTCCTGACCCAAATGCTGTGAGGCAGAAGTGCTAACCACTAAGCCACCGTTCTGCCCACATAGCAAGCACACATAGTTTAGAATAGATAGCCCCCCCATAGTTTAGTATAGTCAGCCCCACGTAGTTTAGTATAGGCAGTCCCCCTATTGTTTAGTATAGGCAGCCCCCCTATAGTTTAATATAGGCATCCCCCTATAGTTTAGAATAGGCAGCCCCTGTTATAGTTTAGAATATTCAGCCCCCCATATTTTAGTATAGGCAGCATTTCCCATAGGTTAGAATAGGCAGGTCTCCTGGCTACTCACTTACCTTTAATTGAGCAGGCCAGCATTGCTTCTCACATCAGGCAAATATAGTTTAGTATAGTCAACCCCCCCATAGTTTAGTATAAGTAGCCCCCTTTAGTATACTCAGCCCCCCATAGTTTAGTGTAGGTAGCCCCCTTTAGTTTAGTATAGGTAGCCCCCAATATTTTAGTATATGCAGCCCCCTCATAGTTTAGTATAGGCAGCCCCCCCATAGTTTAGAATAGTCAGACCCTCCCATAATTTAGAATAGGCAACCCCTCATAGTTTAGAAAAGGAAGCCCCCCATAGTTTAATGTTTAATGTAGGCAGCCCACTCCCTATAGCTTAATATAGACTGCACCCCTATAGTTTACTATAGACAACCCCCACTATAGTTTAATATCGGCAGAACCCTTTCAGTTTAAAATTGGCAGTCCACCGTATAGATTAAAATAGGTATCCTCCCTATAGTTTAGTATAGGCAGCTCCCCCCCATACATTAGAATAGAAAGCCATTCTCCATAGCTTAGAATAGGCAGCATCCCCCATAGGTTAGAATAAGCAGTCCCCCTATAGTTTACATTAGAATAGAAAGCCATTCTCCATAGTTTAGTATAGTCAACCCCCCCATAGTTTAGTATAAGTAGCCCCCTTTAGTATACTCAGCCCCCCATAGTTTAGTATAGGTAGCCCCCTTTAGTTTAGTATAGGTAGTCCCCCATATTTTAGTATATGCAGCCCCCTCATAGTTTAGTATAGGCAGCCCCCCCATAGTTTAGAATAGTCAGACCCTCCCATAGTTTAGAATAGGCAACCCCCCATAGTTTAGAAAAGGAAGCCCCCCTATAGTTTAATGTTTAATGTAGGCAGCCCACTCCCTATAGCTTAATATAGACTGCACCCCTATAGTTTACTATAGACAGCCCCCACTATAGTTTAATATCGGCAGAACCCTTTCAGTTTAAAATTGGCAGTCCACCGTATAGATTAAAATAGGTATCCTCCCTATAGTTTAGTATAGGCAGCTCCCCCCCATACATTAGAATAGAAAGCCATTCTCCATAGCTTAGAATAGACAGAATCCCCCATAGGTTAGAATAAGCAGTCCCCCTATAGTTTACCAAGGCAACCCCTCTATAGTTTAGAATAGGCAGTCTCACCCTATAGGTTAGAATAGACAGCCATCCCACATAGTATAGAATAGGCAGCTCCCCATAGTATAAAATAGGCAGCCCCACTATAGTTTAGAATAGGCAGTCTCACCCTATAGGTTAAAATAGACAGCCCGCAATAGTTTTGAAAAGGGAGTCCCCCCATAGATTAGAATATGCAGTACCCACACATAGTTTAGAATAGGCAGCCCCCTCCCAAAGATTACAATACGTAACATCACCCATAGTTTAGAATAGGCAGCAAACCATAGTTTAGAATATTGAGCCCCCCCCCCCATAGTTTAGAAATGGTAGCCCCTCATAGTTCAGAATAGTCATCCCCCCACATAGTTTAGAATAGGCAGCCCCACCATAATTTAGAATAGGCAGACCCACTATTAAGACTATTAAGACAGCCCCCCTCCCTTCCCTCATATCAAACAATATATTAAGACACCGCACTCCCTCACACATTATAGCAACATACACCCCTTTTCCCTCACACATTATAGCAGGCCCTCTTCCCTATAGTTTAATATAAGCAGCCCCCTATAGTTTAAATAGTTTAATATAGAAAGCCTCCCCTAGAGTTTAACATAGGCAGTCCCCCTATAGTTTAGTATAGGGAGCCCCCAATATAGTTTAGAATAGGCAGCCCCCTATAGTTTAAAATAGGCATCCCCCCAATAGTTTAAAATAGGCAGCCCCCTATAGTTTAATATAGGCAGCCCCACCTATAGTTTAATATAGGTAGCCCCACCTATAGTTTAATATATTCAGCCCCCCTATAGTTTAATATAGGCAGCCCCCCTCATAGTTTAGAATAGGCAGCCCCACCATAATTTAGAATAGGCAGAACCACTATTAAGACAGCCCCCCTCCCTTCCCTCATATCACAATATATTAAGATCCCCCACTACCTCACACATTATACAACATGCACCCCTTTTCCCTCACACATTATAGCAGCCCCCCTCCATATAGTTTAATATAGGCAGCCCCTGTATACTTTAATTTAGGAAGCCCCCTATAATTAAATATAGGCTGCCCCTCTTTAGTTTAATATAGAAAGCCGTGCCCCCCAATAAGTTAGAATAGGCAGCTCCCCCCAGTAGTTTAGAATAGGCAGCCATTCCCCATAATTTAGAATAGGCAGCCGCCCCCTTTTAGTTTAGAATAGGTAGTCCCCCTATAGTTTAGAACAGGCAGCCCCCCCATATTTTAGTATAGGCAGCCTCTCATAGTTTAGTATAGCCAGCCCCTCATAGTTTAGTATAGGCAGCCCTCCCCATCATTTTTAATAGGCAGCTAGTCACTGCGCCATTGGATCTTATAATCTAAATCCCCTAACATACACACACACACAGATTGAGAGAGACTAAGGGCAATTTAATAGAAGCCACTTAACCTACCAGTATGTTTTTGGAGTGTGGGAGGAAATCGGAGCACCCGGACGAAACCCACGCAAACACGGGGAGAACATACAAACTCCACACAGATAAGGCCATGGTTGGGAATCGAACTCATGACCCAAGTGCTGTGAGGCAGAAGTGCTAACCACTAAGCCACCGTGCTGCCCACATAGCAAGCCCACATAGTTTAGAATAGATAGCCCCCCCATAGTTTAGTATAGTCAGCCCCACGTAGTTTAGTATAGGCAGTTCCCCTATTGTTTAGTATAGGCAGCCCCCTATAGTTTAATATAGGCATCCCGCATATAGTTTAATATAGGCAGCCCCTGTTATAGTTTAGAATATTCAGCCCCCCATATTTTAGTATAGGCAGCATTTCCCATAGGTTAGAATAGGCAGGTCTCCTGGCTACTCACTTAGCTTTAATTGAGCAGGCCAGCATTGCTTCTCACATCAGGCAAATATAGTTTAGTATAGTCAACCCCCCCATAGTTTAGTATAAGTAGCCCCCTTTAGTATACTCAGCCCCCCCATAGTTTAGTATAGGTAGCCCCCTTTAGTTTAGTATTGGTAGCCCCCCATATTTTAGTATATGCAGCCCCCTCATAGTTTAGTATAGGCAGCACCCCCCATAGTTTAGAATAGTCAGCCCCTCCCATAGTTTAGAATAGGCAACCCCCCATAGTTTAGAAAAGGAAGCCCCCCTAAAGTTTAATGTTTAATGTAGGCAGCCCACTCCCTATAGCTTAATATAAACTGCACCCCTATAGTTTACTATAGACAACACCCACTATAGTTTAATATAGGCAGCCCCCACTATACTTTAAAATTGGCAGCCCCCCATATAGATTAAAATAGGCAGCCCCCCCCCCCCCCCCCGTAGTTTAGCATAGGCAGCCATCCCATATAGTTTAGAATAGGCAGCCCCCTATAGTTTAATATAGGCTGCCCCCTCCACCCATAGTTTAGCATGGGAAGCCCTGCCCCCCATAGTTTAGAATAGACAGCCCCTCTATAGTTTAGTATAGGCCGAATCCCCTATAGTTTAGAATAGACAGCATCCCCCATAAGTTAGAATATGCAACCCCCGATAGTTTAGAAAAGGAAGCCCCCCTATAGTTTAATGTAGGCACCCCACTCCCTATAGTTTAATATAGACTGCACCCCTACAGTTTACTATAGAAAACCCCCACTATAGTTTAATATCGGCAGAACCCTTTCAGTTTAAAATTGGCAGTCCACCGTATAGATTAAAATAGGTATCCTCCCTATAGTTTAGTATAGGCAGCTCCCCCCATAGATTAGAATAGAAAGCCATTCTCCATAGCTTAGAATAGGCAGCATCCCCCATAGGTTAGAATAAGCAGTCTCCCTATAGTTTACCAAGGCAACCCCTCTATAGTTTAGAATAGGCAGTCTCACCCTATAGGTTAGAATAGACAGCCATCCCCCATAGTATATAATAGGCAGCCCCCCATAGTATAAAATAGGCAGCCCCACTATAGTTTAGAATAGGTAGTCTCACCCTATAGGTTAGAATAGACAGCCCCCAATAGTTTTGAAAAGGGAGTCCCCCATAGATTAGAATATGCAGTACCCACACATAGTTTAGAATAGGCAGCCCCATCATAATTTAGAATAGGCAGACCCACTATTAAGACTATTAAGACAGCCCCCCTCCCTTCCCTCATATCAAGCAATATATTAAGACACCGCACTCCCTCACACATTATAGCAACATACACCCCTTTTCCCTCACACATTATAGCAGGCCCTCTTCCCTATAGTTTAATATAAGCAGCCCCCTATAGTTTAAATAGTTTAATATAGAAAGCCTCCCCTAGAGTTTAATATAGGCAGTCCCCCTATAGTTTAGTATAGGGAGCCCCCACTATAGTTTAGGATAGGCAGCCCCCACTTTAGTTTAGAATAGGCAGCCCCCTATAGTTTAAAATAGGCAGCCCCCAATAGTTTAAAATAGGCAGCCCCCTATGGTTTAATATAGGCAGCCCCACCTATAGTTTAAAATAGGTAGCCCCACCTGCAGTTTAATATATTCAGCCCCCCTATAGTTTAATATAGGCTGCCCCCCCCCATAGTTCAGAATAGGCAGCATCCCCCATAATTTAGAATATTCAGATCCCCCATACTTTAGATAAGGCAGTGCCCCCATAGTTTAGAATAGGCAGCCCCACTATAGTTTAAAATAGGCAGCCCACTCACTATAGCTTAATATAGACTGCACCCCTATAGATTACTATAGACAGCCCCCACTATAGTTTAATATAGGCAGCCCCCACTATACTTTAAAATTGGCAGCCCCCCATATAGATTAAAATAGGCAGCCCCCCCCCGTAGTTTAGCATAGGCAGCCATCCCATATAGTTTAGAATAGGCAGCCCCTCATAGTTTAAAACAAGAAGCTCCCCCATAGTTTAGAATAGGCAGCCCTCCATAGTATAGTATAGGCAGCCCCACCATAATTTAGAATAGACAGTCCCCTCCCATACTTTATAATAGGCAGCATCCCCCATAGTTCATATTAGGCAGCAAACCTTAGTTTATAATAGGCATCCCCTCATAGTTTAGTATAGGCAGCCCTCCAAATCATTTTGAATAGGCAGCTAGTCACTGCCCCATTGGAGCTTATAATATAAATCCCCTAACATACACACACACAGATTGAGAGAGACTAAGGGCAATTTAATAGAAGCCACTTAACCTACCAGTATGTTTTTGGAGTGTGGGAGGAAACCGGAGCACCCGGAGGAAACCCACGCAAACACGGGGAGAACATACAAACTCCACACAGATAAGGCCATGGTTGGGAATCGAACTCATGACCCAAATGCTGTGAGGCAGAAGTGCTAACCACTAAGCCACCGTGCTGCCCACATAGCAAGCCCACATAGTTTAGAATAGATAGCCCCCCATAGTTTAGTATAGTCAGCCCCACGTAGTTTAATATAGGCATCCCCCCTATAGTTTAGAATAGGCAGCCCCTGTTATAGTTTAGAATATTTAGCCCCCCATATTTTAGTATAGGCAGCATTTCCCATAGGTTAGAATAGGCAGGTCTCCTGGCTACTTACTTACCTTTAATTGAGCAGGCCAGCATTGCTTCTCACATCAGGCAAATATAGTTTAGTATAGTCAACCCATCATAGTTTAGTATAAGTAGCCCCCTTTAGTATACTCAGCCCCCCCATAGTTTAGTATTGGTAGCCCCCTTTAGTTTAGTATAGGTAGCCCCCCATATTTTAGTATATGCAGCCCCCTCATAGTTTAGTATAGGCAGCCTCCCCATAGTTTAGAATAGTCAGCACCTCCCATAGTTTAGAATAGGCAGCCCCTCCCATAGTTTAGAATAGACAGTACCCCCTATCGTTTAGAATAGACAATACCCCCTATAGTTTATAATAGGCAACCCCTCCCATAGTTTAGAATAGACAGTACCCCACATAATTTAGAATAGGCAGCCCCTCCCATAGTTTAGAATAGACAGTACCCCCTATAGTTTAGAATAGGCAGCCCCTCCCATAGTTTAGAATAGACAGTACCCCCTATAGTTTAGAATAGGCAGCCCCTCCCATAGTTTAGAATAGACAGTACCCCCCATCGTTTAGAATAGACAGTACCCCCTATAGTTTATAATAGGCAACCCCTCCCATAGTTTAGAATAGACAGTACCCCACATAATTTAGAATAGGCAGCCCCTCCCATAGTTTAGAATAGACAGTACCCCACATAATTTAGAATAGGCAGCCCCTCCCATAGTTTAGAATAGACAGTACCCCCTATAGTTTAGAATAGGCAGCCCCTCCCATAGTTTAGAATAGACAGTACCCCCCATAGTTTAGAATAGGCAGCCCCCCCATAGTTTAGAATAGACAGTACCCCCCATAGTTTAGTATAGGCAGCCCCCCCATAGTTTAGAATAGGCAGCCCCACTATTAAGACTATTAAGACAGCCCCCCTTCCTTCCCTCATATCACAATATATTAAGATCCCCCAGTACCTCACACATTATACAACATACAACCCTTTTCCCTCACACATTATAGCAGCCCCCCTCCATATAGTTTAATATAGGCAGCCCCTGTATACTTTAATTTAGGAAGCCCCCTATAATTAAATATAGGCTGCCCCTCTTTAGTTTAATATAGGCAGCCGTGCCCCCCAATAAGTTAAAATAAGCAGCTCCCCCTAGTAGTTTAGAATAGGCAGCCATTCCCCATAGTTTAGAATAGGCAGCCGCCCCCTTTTAGTTTAGAATAGGTAGTCCCCCTATAGTTTAGAACAGGCAGCCCCCCCCATATTTTAGAATAGGCAGCCTCTCATAGTTTAGTATAGCCAGCCCCTCATAGTTTAGTATAGGCAGCCCTCCCCATCATTTTGAATAGGCAGCTAGTCACTGCCCCATTGGATCTTATAATCTAAATCCCCTAACATACACACACACAGATTGAGAGAGACTAAGGGCAATTTAATAGAAGCCACTTAACCTACCAGTATGTTTTTGGAGTGTGGGAGGAAACCGGAGCACCCGGAGGAAACCCACGCAAACACGGGGAGAACATACAAACTCCACACAGATAAGGCCATGGTTGGGAATCGAACTCATGACCCAAATGCTGTGAGGCAGAAGTGCTAACCACTAAGCCACCGTGCTGCCCACATAGCAAGCCCACATAGTTTAGAATAGATAGCCCCCCATAGTTTAGTATAGTCAGCCCCACGTAGTTTAATATAGGCATCCCCCCTATAGTTTAGAATAGGCAGCCCCTGTTATAGTTTAGAATATTCAGCCCCCCATATTTTAGTATAGGCAGCATTTCCCATAGGTTAGAATAGGCAGGTCTCCTGGCTACTCACTTACCTTTAATTGAGCAGGCCAGCATTGCTTCTCACATCAGGCAAATATAGTTTAGTATAGTCAACCCCCCATAGTTTAGTATAAGTAGCCCCCTTTAGTATACTCAGCCCCCCCATAGTTTAGTATAAGTAGCCCCCTTTAGTATACTCAGCCCCCTCATAGTTTAGTATAGGTAGCCCCCTTTAGTTTAGTACAGGTAGCCCCCCATATTTTAGTATATGCAGCCCCCTCATAGTTTAGTATAGGCAGCCCCCCCATAGTTTAGAATAGTCAGCCCCTCCCATAGTTTAGAATAGGCAGTACCCCCTATAGTTTAGAATAGGCAGCCCCTCCCATAGTTTAGAATAGTCAGCCCCTCCCATAGTTTAGAATAGACAGTACCCCCTATAGTTTAGAATAGGCAGCCCCTCCCATAGTTTAGAATAGACAGTACCCCCTATTGTTTAGAATAGGCAGCCCCTCCCATAGTTTAGAATAGACAGTACCCCCTATTGTTTAGAATAGGCAGCCCCCCCATAGTTTAGTATAGGTAGCCCTCTTTAGTATACTCAGCCCCCTCATAGTTTAGTATAGGTAGCCCCCTTTAGTTTAGTATAGGCAGCCCCCCATATTTTAGTATATGCAGCCCCCTCATAGTTTAGTATAGGCAGCCCCCCCATAGTTTAGAATAGTCAGCCCCTCCCATAGTTTAGTATAGGCAGCCCCTCCCATAGTTTAGAATAGACAGTACCCACTATAGTTTAGAATAGGCAGCCCCTCCCATAGTTTAGAATAGACAGTACCCCCTATTGTTTAGAATAGGCAGCCCCTCCCATAGTTTAGAATAGACAGTACACCCCATAGTTTAGAATAGGCAGCCCCCCCATAGTTTAGAATAGTCAGCCCCCCCTTCGTTTAGAAAAGGCAGGTCCCCCCCTACTCACTTATCTTTAATTGAGTTGGCTGGAGTCGCTCCTCACATCAGGCAGACACCCCCTGGCGAGAAAAAAAAATTAGATAACAAAAAAGCCATATATGAGGCGGCCTTTGGGAATCTTCCCGGTATGTCCTACGCCCAATTGGCCCCTGGTTAGGGGTTTTAAAAGTTCATTGGTTGCTTCCTAAACAGATCTTTCTATATTTACAGAAGGTTTAATATTAATATATACGACTCCTGTACATCGCTAAGGTAAGCGGGCCAAAATCCATTCTCATCGTAATTGTTGATGTCTTCACCAAAATTGAATGTAAAGTCTAGCAGGATACACCACAGTTCTTTATCCATATATCTAGATCTGCACTGCTCAACAAACTTGGAAAAGGTGGTAGCTAAAGGCCATGTACTTCTCATCATTGTTAAAAATATGGATCTTGCTTTATCACATTCCAGACCTCGCTGCTCTAGGTCCCTTGCAAAATGTGAAACAAACTGATAGAAAGCCTTATAAATGATGTAGTATGTGAGCTGAGTGCAAAGATATTGACATTTTCCCTGTAACTTCTCAGGAAGGTCACACTGTAACAGGGTCATCCCGTGTAACCATTCCTCCTTTCTGATACAGCCCTTTTTCTTAGGCTCTAGTAAATAGTTCAGAGCCAACATGTTCATATCTTGGGCTTCAATCCCAACTTCCTCACAAAACTCTTGTATGCCTTTGGGCCCAATAACGTCCTCCGATCCTGCGTACTCCTGAAACCAAGCCAGGCAGCGCTTCCTAGAAAACTGATCTATCCCTATTATTCTGCCGGCTTTTCTACATTTCTTTTGGTCCACTCCATCACTAGAGGAGGATTTCCTTTTCCTTTTCCCCGGCATATCGCTGTGAGATGAAGTATAAGGAAACAGAAGTCTGTTTCCTTATGTCTCACTGGTCGGCCGAATGATCAGATTATTCTACTTTCTATCCAACTTTGTTGCGTTCTAGAGATGCTGGAGAGCGGTCAGCAGACGTCTGTCCTCTCTCGCTGATCAACCAGAAGTGTGTAACTGTCATCATTTAAATGATGCACCTGGATTCTAAACTGCCAGTGAGTGGTCACATGACAGTATGAGAAAAACAAATCATTAAAGCTACAGTACACCTAATAAAAGGTGGTAGTGCCCCACCCCACAACTGGAGCGGCTACACGGCTACATGCAGCTGTATTTCCATATAAATTGATTTTATTAACTAACCTAATATGGCAGCGGAGGGAATGAGTTAGTGGAGTGAACAATCACAAACTGCCATTTCTTGATGGCAGCTTGTGATTGGTCCTCCCGCTCACATACCAGCCCTGTCCATGTTTTGGCTGGGGCTGTAAGAGGAGCAGATAAGTCATGAGAAATATGGTACATACTGGGATCTAGCTAGGAGAGACCAGGGGCTAGATCTACTAAGCTGAGGGTTTGAAAAAGTGGGGATGTTGCCTATAGCAACCAATCAGATTCTAGCTATCATTTTGTAGAAGGTACTAAATAAATGAAAGCTAGAATCTGATTGGTTGCTATAGGCAACATCCCCACTTTTTGAAACCCGCAGCTTAGTAAATCTAGCCCTAGGTGGTAGAGCAGCTCTAAAGATACAAACACCTATGCACTATTATAATAAGGTGTAGTAAAATTAAATATAGAAAATATATTACTAAGAGTAGAGAATGCTCCAACACTTGCATATTTATTTAGATGAATTAGGTACAGACTCAAGAACACAAGAGATACATGGGGATATGTATTTGTCTCTTGTGCCCTAAAAGCACCACATACGTAGTGGAAAGTGTGTAATGTTATAATGAAACAGACACATTTTAAAAGCTGTGTGCAGGTAAGCCTTAAGTCCAGATAAAATAACATAGCATTTGATCATGTTAGGACTGACCAGAATGGGAAGACTTTGGCGTGAGTTGGTCAGCTTAACATATACTGCAATATGTGGAACTAACATTCCCTGTCTTTAATATAGAACAGTATTTAGTTCAGCATTAACTATGTGTTTGGAGAGTGCAGAGTATCCCTGTTTTTTTTGTCTACATATGTGTGTATATATATATATATATATATATATATATATATATATATTAATAATGGAACCAACAAATAAACGTTCATATTATGCCACACAGTAGTGTCCCAGTTCAATTTATGCCACATTGTTCAATTTATGCCACAAATCATATTTTGCCACACAGTGATGCCCCCAAATCATATTATGTCATACAATAGTGCCCCAGTTCAATTTATGCCACAAATCATATTGTGCCCCACAATAATGTCTCCAAATCATATTATGTTACAAATTAGGCCCCAAAACAATATTATGCCACAGAGTAGTGCCCCCAAACAATATTATGCCACAGATTAATGCCCCCAAACAATATTATGCCACAGAGTACTGTCCCCAATTCATATTATGCCAAGAACAGGCTAACCCCCTGAAAAAAGGAACATTGTCAAGTTTGAAAAAAAAAGCAAAAAAAAAAATGACAATAAAATAAAGTAAATGTGACTTACCTTTACTTCATCTCCTCTCTGTGGTCGGCTGGGCTTGGCCCTCGCAGCTCCTGGATGCTGCCAGCATCGCAACGTCATGACGTGTGCAACTCTTGAAGGTGCACGTGACTTGCGCTTTACAAATTTTGGACATGGGTTGCTGCTTGTCTGGATCCTGCAATGTTGGGAGTCCTATCTGGAAAAAGAAAGGGTATATGACATTTAGAAAACTCCAACCAGCCTTGGCATTAAATAATTCACATTCACATTTAATAAGGGACAAGTGCAAGGAGGTATGGGCTTGGCTATGTAAGGTGCGCAGGTCGCTGTTCTCCCAGTTAGTCACCAGTGCAATGGAGTATGTAGAGGAATAGCAGAAGACCTGGGTACAATCCAGCAATGGCGAGGAACAAAAGGGAAAATACAGGAGAGTGGTCAGAGGTAGCCAAATTCAGGAACCACTCGGACAATATAGTACAGAATCACTTGAGCAGGAGGATAGTCACAAGACAAGCCAAGGGTCAGAATCCAAAACAGCAAACAATAGGAGCAGGGAACAGGACACAGGAACGCTGGAGATTGGTGACCCAAAATGCTGGCGAGGCATTGGTGAAAGTGGGGTCCTAATATAAGAGGAAGTGAGCCCTTGTAGAAGGAGAGTGATTTCTGAGCCACAAAACAAATGCCCCGATGCATAGCAATGGGACGCGGCTCGAATGCACATGCAGGTGCTGCGAGAGTGCTGAATACGTAAGAGTGTCCCGTTGCTAGGCAACAGGATGCGAGAAGGAATTAAGACAGGGGTCCGTTTCCCGGCACCTAGGAGAAGTGCAAGGACGGCATCTGACATATTTACTGAGAGTAAGAAAGTCTTATGATTATGAAAATGCTTTCTACTGGTTTTAAATCACACTTAAAGGAATAACAGGTAAAATAAGGGTAAAAAAGAGTCTACTGTATAAAACGTTACTACTAGTAATGATGTCTTCTCATGGTTATCAATATTTTCATGCATCATAATTGGGGATAACCCAAAACACTATCTGTTACTGTAAAAGAATAGAGGGTATCCTGAACACATGACAGTTTTAAAGTGTTAGACTTCATGGTTTACACCTGAAATTTGCAAGTTTGAAAGTTTTTGTTAATTATTCAGTGCAGACTTGTATTCCAAGTTTTGTAACCTATAAAACTGTGCTGCTTGTGCCATATTAAAGGGGATTCACTAATTCAAACTGTTTTCCCTTTTTTCCTTCACTCATATATGCCCCCCAGACTTCTAGTTGATCTTTTTATATGCACTTTCCTAGCTCCCAGGGTGCATGGTAATAGAACTGATAGCTCTACAGACCCACATCCCCCTAGTGACCCCATCTGCCGTCACCGGGGTCGGGTCTGTACTTGAGTAATGCTGGATGCGTTACAGGGTGTGCAGTGCATATGGACTTATGAGCTCAGGGTGCACTTTAACTTTTCCTTGACTTGTTTCCAGAGTGATTCAGGAAGGCAGAGCCGGATTAAAGGTGGACAGAGGCAATCTGCTCTTAGGGAGACCTGGTGTCCACTGTCTTACTTCTCCCTTCTCATCTGTCTTCCACTCATCGTTCGTCCTGTCCTGACTGTCTGTGTGACATGTGTCTAATCTACAAGGCCAAAATGGAACTACCACACTGCTAAAACACCCACCCACTGGTGAAAAGACAACTGTGAAAATAATAAAAAGAAGATAAAGTCCCAAGGGTGAGACATTGAACACGCAACCCATGTGAGGAATTCTGAATTTTCCTGTTGCAGAAAGTTGCCATCATGTTGTCCACATAATGGTGACTAAGCCAATCTACCTGAAGAATATGAGCTCCAGGAATACCGACCACTGATAAGCCTTTTAAATGTATTTTTACCAAATGGATTCTCTGTCTCAAACAACATCGATGTACTTCCATTTCCATCTGACTTTGCAATGTAAGGCATTTCTATTAAGTTGTCCAGAAGCAGTTAAAACATTTTACCCTGGATCTGAGGGCAGAGAGCGCTTTTAAATGCAGGTCTCTTCTCATGGAGCTGAGCCAAAGTCCCCGGGGTGTAATGACCCAAGCAATGAGCTCCTCATCACTGGGCATCTGATGGGTTGTGAAACAAAGGTATTGTCACGCCAATAGGGTTTCTGGGATCCGTCTTGGGACGAAGGGTCCTGAGACAGGGATGAAGTGGAAACTAGGAGGCTGGATGATGATCTTGCTCAGAAAGAGAGTATGTGCTCTTTTTGTATATGCCAGATGTCAGGAGGAGGAATGCTGGACTGGATTCCACATTGGAATAAGCAACTGGAATCTGGACATGGTGGACTGGAACCTGGACGTAGGAACAGAGGGACTGAACCCACGAACAGAGACTCAGTACCCGCAAGGATCCAGAAACTCAGAAGACTATAGTACCAAAACTGGGACTGAGAAGGCTCAGAACTCAGGCACCGGATTATCAGGGGTGACCACCTCCTGAGCTGTATAAGCTTGGAACTGGCCCCGGGTAACTCAGAACCTGCATCAAACCTGGATCTTGAAGCCGATACACAGAGACACAGAGATGGAAGAAGTTTAAAGACTCAGAGCAGTAACCTACTAAGAGCAGAAGCGAATAAGAAGGACATGGAGGGATTTGTATCGAGGTTACTCTAAGGATTAAGTTATGTACCTTTTGCCAAAATCTGACCATCTTAGGACAAGACCACTAAATGTGTAACAAAGAGCCTTCTTGCCCACAGGACCTCCAACAGGAATTGGGTGCATCTGGGAATATAGCTTTGAGATGAGTGGGGACCAGGTACCATCTATAAAGTAGCTTATATGCATTCTCTTTAGTCCTCACGAAAATAGAGCTTTTAGCGATTCGGGTCCTGATTTCGGCCCAATCATCAATTTCTAGTTAAATTCCCAAGTCTTCTTTCCACTTCAGCTCGTATCGATCCTTAATAGGTTGATGAAATGCCACAAGACTATAAAATGTTGAAATTAAACCGGTCGGTTGAGACCTATTCTGACAAAAAGTTTCCAAAGGGGTTAATTGGTAGAGTGTTTTAAACGCTAAGAGAGATTGAAATAAATGCCTTAGTTGAAGATATTAATAGAAACATTTATGGGGGATGTTGTGTATTCTCTGCAAATCTGCAAATTCCGGAAAGATTTGCATGGGTGCGATATCTGTCATAAACCAGAGCCCGCGATTAAACCAGTATTGAGAAAAGGATTTTGGCTGTCCAGGGGGAAAGGACGGGTTGTTCCACAATGGAAACATAATTTCAGGATTAGCTAATAATTGAAAGGCGCGAGTACTATAGTCCCAAATCTGGAGGGAGAAACGAGTAGAAGATGGAAGCAAAAGGAGTGGTGGACGATGTTTAATTGGAATCCACAAAAGGGTGTATGGCGAAAGCAACTGTATGGTATTTGCCTCTATGTCAGCCCATAGCCTAGTGTTATGTGCGTATTGTCGCTAACCAATAACGATTGTCGAACCTCGAGTTGTGTTTCCAAAGCACAAAGATTTATTCGCAAATAGTAGAATAAATATGTTCAAGCGAAGTAATAGTAAATACAGCCATTACTTATCGCAGGCGCTCTGGATCCAGTGCAGTCATTCAATCCTGAAGTCTGGGGACAAGATGTCTGCACTCTGGATCACAAGCTGCTGCTTATATACACAATCAAATACAGTAATACAATGAAGATGGTATAGCTTGCATCTATTGGTCCGGGTCTCAGGAATGTCCAAGGGGTCGTCAATCATTGGCTGGTTCATCCTAAGGAATCCAAAGGAGGGGGTCATCTCTGCAGGGGGTATGCTCTGCTCTTCCCGCCAGGATTCCTTAGTCTTAAGTAGTTCATAATTCCCTATCATTCATAACTTGCGTATGCACTCTGCGATTCCCTCGCAGAGTGAACCAAACAGAAGGATATGTAACAAGGTTCATTATGATACCGCTCATGATGTTATTCCTTTAACCCGTTCCGTGTATTTCACTAATATGCATGTAACTCTGATATAAAATATAAATACTACTATATTTCGACATAACTGACTATGTGTTGCAACTACCATTAATGTGTACTATTTTATAAGTATGCGTGTTTGTGCAAATATATGGTAAAAGACCAATTACTGTTGCTGCCACGTGTAGTGGATGCGTACGCCCTTTCACGCCGTAGCGTGCCCTTGTACGTCGATGCATACCGTACGCATCTTTTCAGACAAAGACAACCAAGTTTGCTAGACTTTAATTGAAATGACTTTATCCAATTTGCTGACTTAGACACTAGTGAAGGCGAAGAGTGAAATAGAACTAGCTGGGTCAGGTGTGCAGCAATGTAGTACTTAGAGATATTTGGAAGACCCAGTCCACCCTCCGAGGTCCGACGATGAAGCGTGCGAGCTTGGACCCGTGGTCGTTTACCTGCCCAAACAAACTGCGCAACTTGTTTCTGAAGGGTTTTTAGTGCCAATGAGGGGACACGCATAGGGACCGTCTGAAATAGATAGAGAATTTGTGCTATTAGATTCATCTTTACGGCTGTCATGCGACCTAACCAAGAGATATATAGCTTATCCCATTTCTCAAGGTCTTGTTTAAGAACACTCAAGAGCCAAGGAAAATTAGCTGTATATAGCTGACTGCATTGACTTGTCAAGTAGATTCCCAAATATTTCAGTTTGTCCGGTTGCCATCTAAAATTCGTTTGCCGTTTCAGAGATTCCAGGAGGTGGGGCGTTAAGTTAAGAGACAGGATTTCATATTTGTCCATATTGATTTTAAAGTTAGACAACTAAGTTCTTTCTGTATGGAAAGGAGGGAGGTAAGGGGTCACTGTCAGTAAGACATCATCCGCATATAAGGAGATCTTATAATCGGTCTTGACCGCTTGGATTCCTGTGATTGCTTCATTGGTCTGAACTCGAGAGGCTAAAGGTTCCATCATTAGGGCGAACAATAGAGGGGAGAGCGGACATCCTTGTCGAGTGCCATTAGCAATTTGTAACACCGGCGATGCAGCTCCATTAGCCCATACAGTAGCAGAGGTATTGAAGTACAAAGAAGCTAGCCTAGTCATAAATTGACCCTCAAAGCCCATTACCTCAAGAGTGGCTCTCATGAAGGGCCAGGAGACCCTGTCAAAGGCCTTTTCTGCGTCGAGGGAGACCACCAGAGCAGGGGTGTGCTTCGAGTTAGCTGCTTCAATGAGATTGATTGCTCGCCTTGTATTGTCCGATCCCTGTCGAGCAGGAATAAATCCCACCTGGTCAGGATGGACCAGGGCAGGGATCACTTGAGCCAGCCTGTTCGCAAGTAGTTTAGCAAATAGTTTTAGGTCTACATTCAGCAGAGAGATAGGTCTGTAACTCTCACATTAACTAGGTTCACCACCTTCCTTAGCTATAACAATGACATGTGCTCTGGTGGTATCCCTCTCGAAGCTTTCCCCATTTTGCACTGCCCTGAAAAGTAAAAGAAGCATCAGTGCCATATCAGGCGCAAATTTTTTATAATACGATGCAGTGAGCCCATCTGGTCCTGGTGCGGCCGAGTTTCTAAGTGACTTGATAGTCTCCTTTATCTCTTTCATCGTAATGTCCACGTTGAGTATCGACAACTGTGCTTCCGTGAGACAGGCAGCCCCCCTTTCATTTTATATTTGGCAGCCACCAGTATAGTTTAAAATAAGCAGCCCCTGTGTAGTTTAATATAGGCATCCCCCTAATTTTAGAGTGGGCAGTCCCCACCCCCATAGTTTAGAACAGACAGCCATCCCTCATAGTTTAGAATAGACAGCTCACCCCATAGTTTAGAGTAAGCAGCCCACCATAGTTTGGAATATGCAGCACCCTCCACATATTTTAGAATATGGCAGTATCCCCCATAAATTAGAATATTCAACATCCCCCTAGTTCAGAATAGACAGCCCACCTAAAGTTTAATATAGGCAACCCCCTATAGTTTAGTATAGGCAGCACCCCCCATAGATTAGAATAGGAGGCCATTCCCCATAGCTTAGAATAGGCAGTATCCCCCATAGTTTAGAATATGCAGCCCCCACCATAGTTTTGAATAGGGAGCCACCCCATAGTTTAGCATCGGCAACCCCACTATAAAGACAGCGCCCCTTCCTTCCCTCATATCACACAATATATTAAGACCTCCCAACTCCCTCATACATTATAGGAACATGCACATTATAGCAGGCCCTCCTCACTATAGATTAATATAAGCAGCCCCCCTATAATTTAAATAGATTAAAATAGAATGCCTCCCCTATAGTTTAATATAGGCAGCCTCCCTGTAGGTTACAATAGGCAGCCCCCCCATAGTTTAGAATAGGCAGCACCATCCATAGCTTAGAATAGGCAGCTGCCATAGATTATAATAGGTAGCCCTCCCACAGTTTAGATTATTCAGCGCCCTTATAGTTTAGAAAAGGGAGACCCCCCCATTGTTTAGAGTTTGCAGTCCCCCCATATAGTTTAAAATAGGCAACATCCCCCATAGTTTAGAATAGGCAGCAAACCATAGTCTAGAATATTGAGCCCCCCCATAGTTTAGAAATGGTTGACCCCCATAGTTTATAATAGGCAGCCCCCCTATGGTTTAGAATAGGCAGCCCCCCATAGTTTATAATAGGCTGTCCCCCCATAGTTTTGAAAAGCCAGTATCCTCCATACTTTAGAATAGGCAGCCTTCTCCCATACTTTACAATAGGAAACATCCACCATACTTTATAACAGGCAGCAAACCAAAGTTTTGATTAGGCAGCCCACGCACAGTTTAGAATAGGCAACCCACCAGAGTTTGGAATATGCAGCACCCTCAACATATTTTAAAATAAGGAAGTATCCCCCATAATTTAGAATATGCCACATCCCCATAGTTTAGAATAGGCAGCCCCCCATAGTTTAGAGTAGGCATCCCCCCATAGTTTAGAATAGGCAGCCCCCCCATAGTTTAGAATAGGCATCCCCCCATAGTTTAGAATAGGCAGCCCCCCATAGTTTAGAGTAGGCATCCCCCCATAGTTTAGTATAGGCTGCCCTCCCATAGTTTGGAATAGGCAGCCCCCCCATAGTTTAGTATAGGCATCCCCCCATAGTTTAGAATAGGCAGCCCACATACAGTTTAATATAGGCAGTCCCCTATAGGTTAATATAGGAAGCATTATTATAGTTTAATATAGGCAGCCACTCTATAGTTAATATAGGCATTACCCTATAGTTTAATATAGACAATTCCCCTTTAGTTTAATATAGGCAGCCACCCCATAGTTCAGTATAGGCAGCTTCCCCCATAGATGAGAATAGGATGCAATTCCCGATAGTTTAGAATAGGCATCCCCAGCCATAGTTTAGAATAGGCAGACGCCATAGATTAAAATATGCAGCCCTCCCACTTTTTAGAATATGCAGCCCCCTGATAGTTTAGAAAAGGGAGTCCCCCCATAGTTTAGAATAGGCAGCCATCCCCCATAGTTTAGAATAGGCAGCAAACCATAGATAAGAAAATTGAGCCCCTCCATATTTTAGAAATGGTAGCCCCCCATAGTTCAAAATAGGCAGCCCCCCATAGTTTAGAATAGGCAGTCCCCCCATAGTTTAGAACAGCCAGCATCACCACGTAATTTAGAATAGGCAGCCCCCTCCCTTACTTTACAATAGACAGCATCCCCATAGTTTGTAACAGGAAGCAAACCATAGTTTTGAATAGGCAGCCCCCCCATAATTTATAATAGGCAGCGCCTCCACAGTACAGAATAGGTAGCCCCACATAGATTAGAATAGGCATCTTTTCCAGGGATAGTTCAAAATAGACAGACCCCCCATAGATTAATATAGGCAGCCCTCCCTATTGTTTAATATAGGCAGCCCTCCCTATTGTTTAATATAGGCAGCCCTCCCTATAGTTTAATGTAGGCAGCCCCCCTATAGTTTAATATAGGCAGCTCCCATATAGATCAATATAGGCTTCCCTTCCATAGTTTAGAATAGGCATCATTTCCACGGATTGTTCAGAATAGGCAGCCCCATCATAGATTAATATAGGCAATCCCCTATAGTTTAATACAGGCAGCCCCCCCCCAATAGTTTAATATAGGCAGCTCCCCTATAGATTAATATAGGCTGCCCCCCATAGTTTAGTATAGGCAGCCCTGCTCCCCCATAGTTTAGAAAACGAAGCCCCCCTATAGTTTAGTATAGGCAAAATCCCCAATAGTTTAGAATAGGCAGCATCCCCCCTCACATAGTTTACAATAGGCAGAATCCCCCATAGTTTAAAATAGACAGCCCCCCCCCATTGTTTATAGTAGCCAGCCCCCTCCATAGTTTAGAATAGGCAGCCCCCTCCCATATTTTGCAATAAGCAAAATCACACATAGTTTAGAATAGGTAGCAAACCATAGTTTAGAAGATTGAGCCCCCTCCATAGTTTATAAAAGGTAGCCCCCCTCATAGTTTAGAATAGTCATCCCCCTATAGTTTAGAATAGGCGGTACCCCCATAGTTTAGAATAGCCAGCATTCCCCATAGTTTAGAATAGGCAGCCCCCTCCCATACGTTACAATAGGCATCTAACCATAGTTTAGAAATGGTAGCCCCCCAACATTGTGTTTAGAATAGGCAGCCTCCACCATATTTTTGAATAGGCAGCCCAGCCATAGTTAGAATAGGCAGACCCCCCGTAGTTTAGAAAAGAAAGCCCACCATAATTTAGTATAGGCAGCCCCCCCATAGTTTAGTATAGGCAGCCCCATTGTTAAGGCAGCCCCCCTTTCATTTTAAAATTGGCAGCCCCCCGTATAGTTTAAAATAGGCAGCCCCTCTGTAGTTTAATGTAGGCAGCCCCCACCCCCATAGTTTAGAACAGACAGCCATCCCTCATAGTTTAGAATAGGCAGCCCACCCCATAGTTTAGAGTAAGCATAGTTTGGAATATGCAGTACCCTCCATATATTTTAGAATATGGCAGAATTCCCCATAAATTAGAATATGCAACATTCCCATAGTTTAGAAAAGGCAGACTCCCCTAGTTTAAAATGGGCAGACCCCCTATAGTTTAATATAGGCAGCCCACTCACTATAACTTAATATAGACTGCACCCCTATAGTTTAATATAGGCGGCCCCCCCATGTAGTTTAATATAGGCAGCCCCTCCAATAGTTTAGAATAGGCAGCCCCCACTATAGTTTAGAATAGGCAGCCCCTCCATAGTTTAGAATAGGCAGACCCCCATAGTTTAGAATAGGCAGCGCTTCCACCTATAGTTTAGAATACGCAGCACACCCATAATTTAGAATAGGCAGCCCCTCCACAGTAAACAATAGGTAGCTCCCCATAGTTTAGAATAGGCATCCCTTCCACTGATAGTTCAGAATAGGCAGTACCACCATAGTTTAGAATAGGAAGCCGGACCCATACCTTAATATAGGCAGCCCTCCCCATAATTCAATATAGGCAACATCTCTATAGTATGATATAGGCAGCCCCCTATAGATTAATATAGGCTGCCCCCCCCATAGTTTAGTATAGGCAGCCCCCCATAATTTAGAATAGGCAGCCCCCCCCCTATAGTTTAGTACAGGCAGAATCCCCTGTAGTTTAATATAGGCAGCCCCCTATAGTTTAATATAGGCTGCCCCCTCTCCCCATAGTTTAGCATGGGAAGCCCTGCCCCCCATAGTTTAGAATAGACAGCCCCTCTATAGTTTAGTATAGGCCGAATCCCCTATAGTTTAGAATAGACAGCATCCCCCATAAGTTAGAATATGCAACCCCCGATAGTTTAGAAAAGGAAGCCCCCCTATAGTTTAATGTAGGCAGCCCACTCCCTATAGTTTAATATAGACTGCACCCCTATAGTTTACTATAGACAACCCCCTACTATAGTTTAATATCGGCAGAACCCTTTCAGTTTAAAATTGGCAGCCCACCGTATAGATTAAAATAGGCATCCCCCTATAGTTTAGTATAGGCAGCTCCCCCCATAGATTAGAATAGAAAGCCATTCTCCATAGCTTAGAATAGGCAGCATCCCCGATAGGTTAGAATAAGCAGTCCCCCTATAGTTTACCAAGGCAACCCCTCTATAGTTTAGAATAGGCAGTCTCACCCTATAGGTTAGAATAGACAGCCATCCCCCATAGTATAGAATAGGCAGCCCCCCATAGTATAAAATAGGCAGCCCCACTATAGTTTAGAATAGGCAGTCTCACCCTATAGGTTAGAATAGACAGCCCCAAATAGTTTAGAAAAGGGAGTCCCCCCATAGATTAGAGTATGGGGTACCCACACATAGTTTAGAATATTGAGCCCCCCCATAGTTTAGAAATGGTAGCCCCTCATAGTTCAGAATAGTCAGCCCCCCCCCCCCCCCATAGTTTAGAATAGGCAGCATCCCCATAGTTTAGAATTGGCAGCCCCCCTCATAGTTTAGAAAAGGCAGCCCCACCATAATTTAGAATAGGCAGACCACTATTAAGACAGCACCCCTCCCTTCCCTCATATCAAACAATATATTAAGACACCTCACTACCTCAAACATTATAGCAACATACACCCCTTTTCCCTCACACATTTTAGCAGGCCCTCTTCCCTATGGTTTAATATAAGCAGCCCCCTATAGTTTAAATAGTTTAATATAGAAAGCCTCCCCTAGAGTTTAATATAGGCAGTCCCCCTATAGTTTAGTATAGGGAGCCCCCACTATAGTTTAGGATAGGCAGCCCCCACATTAGTTTAGAATAGGCAGCCCCCTATAGTTTAAAATAGACAGCCCCCTATAGTTTAAAATAGGCAGCCCCCTATAGTTTAATATAGGCAGCCCCACCTATAGTTTAATATAGGTAGCCCCACCTACTGTTTAATATGTGCAGCCCCCCTATAGTTTAATATAGGTTGCCCCCCCCCCATAGTTTAGAATAGGCAGCATCCCCATAAGTTAGAATATTCAGCTCCCCCATAGTTTAGATAAAGCAGTGCCCCCATAGTTTAGAATAGGCAGCCCCGCTATAGTTTAAAATAGGCAGCCCACTCACTATAGCTTAATATAGACTGCACCCCTATAGATTACTATAGACAGCCCCCACTATAGTTTAATATAGGCAGCCCCCACTATAGTTTAAAATTGGCAGCCCCCCGTATAGATTAAAATAGGCAGCCCCCCCCCCGTAGTTTAGCATAGGCAGCCATCCCATATAGTTTAGAATAGGCAGCCCCTCATAGTTTAAAACAAAAAGCTCCCCCATAGTTTAGAATAGGCAGCCCTCCATAGTATAGTATAGGCAGCCCCACCATAATTTAGAATAGACAGTCCCCTCCCATACTTTATAATACGCAGCATCCCCCATAGTTCATAATAGGCAGCAAACCTTAGTTTATAATAGGCATCCCCTCATAGTTTAGAAAATGTAGCCCCCTCACATTGTATTTAGAATAAGCAGCCCCTACCATAGTATTGAATAGGCAGCCCGCCCATAATTTTAGAATAGGCAGCCCCACTATTAAGACTATTAAGACAGCCCCCCTCCCTTCCCTCATATCACAATATATTAAGATCCCCCAGTACCTCACACATTATACAACATACAACCCTTTTCCCTCACACATTATAGCAGCCCCCCTCCATATAGTTTAATATAGGCAGCCCCTGTATACTTTAATTTAGGAAGCCCCCCTATAATTAAATATAGGCTGCCCCTCTTTAGTTTAATATAGGCAGCCGTGCCCCCCAATAAGTTAGAATAGGCAGCTCCCCCCAGTAGTTTAGAATACGCAGCACACCCATAATTTAGAATAGGCAGCCCCTCCACAGTAAACAATAGGTAGCTCCCCATAGTTTAGAACAGGCATCCCTTCCACTGATAGTTCAGAATAGGCAGTACCACCATAGTTTAGAATAGGCAGCCCACTCACTATAACTTAATATAGACTGCACCCCTATAGTTTAATATAGGCAGCCCCCCCATGTAGTTTAATATAGGCAGCCCCTCCAATAGTTTACAATAGGCAGCCCCCACTATAGTTTAGAATAGGCAGCCCCTCCATAGTTTAGAATAGGCAGACCCCCATAGTTTAGAATAGGCAGCGCTTCCACCCATAGTTTAGAATACGCAGCACACCCATAATTTAGAATAGGCAGCCCCTCCACAGTAAACAATAGGTAGCTCCCCATAGAATAGGCATCCCTTCCACTGATAGTTCAGAATAGGCAGTACCACCATAGTTTAGAATAGGCAGCCGGACCCATACCTTAATATAGGCAGCCCTCCCCATAATTCAATATAGGCAACATCTCTATAGTATGATATAGGCAGCCCCCTATAGATTAATATAGGATGCCCCCCTTCCATAGTTTAGTATAGGCAGCCCCCCATAATTTAGAATAGGCAGCCCCCCCCTATAGTTTAGTACAGGCAGAATCCCCTGTAGTTTAATATAGGCAGCCCCCTATAGTTTAATATAGGCTGCCCCCTCTCCCCATAGTTTAGCATGGGAAGCCCTGCCCCCCCTAGTTTAGAATAGACAGCCCCTCTATAGTTTAGTATAGGCCGAATCCCCTATAGTTTAGAATAGACAGCATCCCCCATAAGTTAGAATATGCAACCCCCGATAGTTTAGAAAAGGAAACCCCCCTATAGTTTAATGTAGGCAGCCCACTCCCTATAGCTTAATATAGACTGCACCCCTATAGTTTACTATAGACAACCCCCACTATAGTTTAATATCGGCAGAACCCTTTCAGTTTAAAATTGGCAGTCCACCGTATAGATTAAAATAGGCATCCCCCTATAGTTTAGTATAGGCAGCTCCCCCCATAGATTAGAATAGAAAGCCATTCTCCATAGCTTAGAATAGGCAGCATCCCCGATAGGTTAGAATAAGCAGTCCCCCTATAGTTTACCAAGGCAACCCCTCTATAGTTTAGAATAGGCAGTCTCACCCTATAGGTTAGAATAGACAGCCATCCCCCATAGTATAGAATAGGCAGCCCCCCATAGTATAAAATAGGCAGCCCCACTATAGTTTAGAATAGGCAGTCTCACCCTATAGGTTAGAATAGACAGCCCCCAATAGTTTTGAAAAGGGAGTCCCCCCATAGATTAGAATATGCAGTACCCACACATAGTTTAGAATAGGCAGCCCCCTCCCAAAGATTACAATAGGTAACATCACCCATAGTTTAGAATAGGCAGCAAACCATAGTTTAGAATATTGAGCCCCCCCCCATAGTTTAGAAATAGTAGCCCCTCATAGTTCAGAACAGTCATCCCCCCACATAGTTTAGAATTGGCAGCCCCACCATAATTTAGAATAGGCAGACCCACTATTAAGACAGCCCCCCTCCCTTCCCTCATATCAAACAATATATTAAGACACCGCACTCCCTCACACATTATAGCAACATACACCTCTTTTCCCTCACACATTATAGCAGGCCCTCTTCCCTATAGTTTAATATAAGCAGCCGCCTATAGTTTAAATAGTTTAATATAGAAAGCCTCCCCTAGAGTTTAATATAGGCAGTCCCCCTATAGTTTAGTATAGGGAGCCCCCACTATAGTTTAGGATAGGCAGCCCCCACTTTAGTTTAGAATAGGCAGCCCCCTATAGTTTAAAATAGGCAGCCCCCAATAGTTTAAAATAGGCAGCCCCCCAATAGTTTAATATAGGCAGCCCAACCTATAGTTTAATATAGGTAGCCCCACCTATAGTTTAATATATTCAGCCCCCCTATAGTTTAATATAGGCTGCCCCCCCATAGTTTAGAATAGGCAGCATCCCCCATAATTTAGAATATTCAGATCGCCCATACTTTAGATAAAGCAGTGCCCCCATAGTTTAGAATAGGCAGCCCCGCTATAGTTTAAAATAGGCAGCCCACTCACTATAGCTTAATATAGACTGCACCCCTATAGATTACTATAGACAGCCCCCACTATAGTTTAATATAGGCAGCCCCCACTATACTTTAAAATTGGCAGCCCCCCATATAGATTAAAATAGGCAGCCCCCCCCCGTAGTTTAGCATAGGCAGCCATCCCATATAGTTTAGAATAGGCAGCCCCTCATAGTTTAAAACAAGAAGCTTCCCCATAGTTTAGAATAGGCAGCCCTCCATAGTATAGTATAGGCAGCCCCACCATAATTTAGAATAGACAGTCCCCTCCCATACTTTATAATAGGCAGCATCCCCCATAGTTCATATTAGGCAGCAAACCTTAGTTTATAATAGGCATCCCCTCATAGTTTAGTATAGGCAGCCCTCCACATCATTTTGAATAGGCAGCTAGTCACTGCCCCATTGGACCTTATAATCTAAATCCCCTAACATACACACACACAGATTGAGAGAGACTAATGGCAATTTAATAGAAGCCAATTAACCTACCAGTATGTTTTTGGAGTGTGGGAGGAAACCGGAGCACTCGGAGGAAACCCACACAAACACGGGGAGAACATACAAACTCCACACAGATAAGGCCATGGTTGGGAATCGAACTCATGACCCAAGTGCTGTGAGGCAGAAGTGCTAACCACTAAGCCACCGTGCTGCCCACATAGCAAACCCACATAGTTTAGAATAGATAGCCACCCAATGGTTTAGAAAATGTAGCCCCCTCACATTGTATTTAGAATAAGCAGCCCCTACCATAGTATTGAATAGGCAGCCCGCCCATATTTTAGAATAGGCAGCCCCACTATTAAGACTATTAAGACAGCCCCCCTCCCTTCCCTAAAATCACAATATATTAAGATCCCCCACTACCTCACACATTATACAGCATACAACCCTTTTCCCTCACACATTATAGCAGCCCCCCTCCATATAGTTTAATATAGGCAGCCCCTGTATATTTTAATTTAGGAAGCCCCCCTATAATTAAATATAGGCTGCCCCTCTTTAATTTAATATAGGCAGCCGTGCCCCCCAATAAGTTAGAATAGGCAGCTCCCCCCAGTAGTTTAGAATAGGCAGCCATTCCCCATAGTTTAGAATAGGCAGCCGCCCCCTTTTAGTTTAGAATAGGTAGTCCCCCTATAGTTTAGAACAGACAGCCCCCCCATATTTTAGTATAGGCAGCCTCTCATAGTTTAGTATAGGCAGCCCTCCCCATCATTTTGAATAGGCAGCTAGTCACTGCCCCATTGGAGCTTATAATCTAAATCCCCTAACATACACACACACAGATTGAGAGAGACTAAGGGCAATTTAATAGAAGCCACTTAACCTACCAGTATGTTTTTGGAGTGTGGGAGGAAACCGGAGCACCCGGAGGAAACCCACGCAAACACGGGGAGAACATACAAACTCCACACAGATAAGGCCATGGTTGGGAATCGAACTCATGACCCAAATGCTGTGAGGCAGAAGTGCTAACCACTAAGCCACCGTGCTGCCCACATAGCAAGCCCACATAGTTTAGAATAGATAGCCCCCCATAGTTTAGTATAGTCAGCCCCACGTAGTTTAATATAGGCATCCCCCCTATAGTTTAGAATAGGCAGCCCCTGTTATAGTTTAGAATATTTAGCCCCCCATATTTTAGTATAGGCAGCATTTCCCATAGGTTAGAATAGGCAGGTCTCCTGGCTACTTACTTACCTTTAATTGAGCAGGCCAGCATTGCTTCTCACATCAGGCAAATATAGTTTAGTATAGTCAACCCATCATAGTTTAGTATAAGTAGCCCCCTTTAGTATACTCAGCCCCCCCATAGTTTAGTATAGGTAGCCCCCTTTAGTTTAGTATAGGTAGCCCCCCATATTTTAGTATATGCAGCCCCCTCATAGTTTAGTATAGGCAGCCCCCCCATAGTTTAGAATAGTCAGCCCCTCCCATAGTTTAGAATAGGCAGCCCCTCCCATAGTTTAGAATAGACAGTACCCCCATCGTTTAGAATAGACAGTACCCCCTATAGTTTATAATAGGCAACCCCTCCCATAGTTTAGAATAGACAGTACCCCACATAATTTAGAATAGGCAGCCCCTCCCATAGTTTAGAATAGACAGTACCCCCTATAGTTTAGAAATGGCAGCCCCTCCCATAGTTTAGAATAGACAGTACCCCCCATAGTTTAGAATAGGCAGCCCCCCCATAGTTTAGAATAGACAGTACCCCCCATAGTTTAGAATAGTCAGCCCCTCCCATAGTTTAGAATAGACAGTACACCCTATAGTTTAAAATAGGCAGCCCCTCCCATAGTTTAGAATAGACAGTACCCCCCATAGTTTAGAATAGGCAGCCCCCCCATAGTTTAGAATAGTCAGCCCCCCCCTTCGTTTAGAAAAGGCAGGTCCCCCCCTACTTACTTATCTTTAATTGAGTTGGCTGGAGTCGCTCCTCACATCAGGCAGACACCCCCTGGCGAGAAAAAAAAATTAGATAACAAAAAAGCCATATATGAGGCGGCCTTTGGGAATCTTCCCGGTATGTCCTACGCCCAATTGGCCCCTGGTTAGGGGTTTTAAAAGTTCATTGGTTGCTTCCTAAACAGATCTTTCTATATTTACAGAAGGTTTAATATTAATATATACGACTCCTGTACATCGCTAAGGTAAGCGGGCCAAAATCCATTCTCATCGTAATTGTTGATGTCTTCACCAAAATTGAATGTAAAGTCTAGCAGGATACACCACAGTTCTTTATCCATATATCTAGATCTGCACTGCTCAACAAACTTGGAAAAGGTGGTAGCTAAAGGCCATGTACTTCTCATCATTGTTAAAAATATGGATCTTGCTTTATCACATTCCAGACCTCGCTGCTCTAGGTCCCTTGCAAAATGTGAAACAAACTGATAGAAAGCCTTATAAATTATGTAGTATGTGAGCTGAGTGCAAAGATATTGACATTTTCCCTGTAACTTCTCAGGAAGGTCACACTGCAACAAGGTCATCCCGTGTAACCATTCCTCCTTTCTGATACAGCCCTTTTTCTTAGGCTCTAGTAAATAGTTCAGAGCCAACATGTTCATATCTTGGGCTTCAATCCCAACTTCCTCACAAAACTCTTGTATGCCTTTGGGCCCAATAACGTCCTCCGATCCTGCGTACTCCTGAAACCAAGCCAGGCAGCGCTTCCTAGAAAACTGATCTATCCCTATTATTCTGCCGGCTTTTCTACATTTCTTTTGGTCCACTCCATCACTAGAGGAGGATTTCCTTTTCCTTTTCCCCGGCATATCGCTGTGAGATGAAGTATAAGGAAACAGAAGTCTGTTTCCTTATGTCTCACTGGTCGGCCGAATGATCAGATTATTCTACTTTCTATCCAACTTTGTTGCGTTCTAGAGATGCTGGAGAGCGGTCAGCAGACGTCTGTCCTCTCTCGCTGATCAACCAGAAGTGTGTAACTGTCATCATTTAAATGATGCACCTGGATTCTAAACTGCCAGTGAGTGGTCACATGACAGTATGAGAAAAACAAATCATTAAAGCTACAGTACACCTAATAAAAGGTGGTAGTGCCCCACCCCACAACTGGAGCGGCTACACGGCTACATGCAGCTGTATTTCCATATAAATTGATTTTATTAACTAACCTAATATGGCAGCGGAGGGAATGAGTTAGTGGAGTGAACAATCACAAACTGCCATTTCTTGATGGCAGCTTGTGATTGGTCCTACCGCTCACATACCAGCCCTGTCCATGTTGTTGGCTGGGGCTGTAAGAGGAGCAGATAAGTCATGAGAAATATGGTACATACTGGGATCTAGCTAGGAGAGACTAGGGGCTAGATCTACTAAGCTGCGGGTTTGAAAAAGTGGGGATGTTGCCTATAGCAACCAATCAGATTCTAGCTGTCATTTTGTAGAAGGTACTAAATAAATGAAAGCTAGAATCTGATTGGTTGCTATAGGCAACATCCCCACTTTTTCAAACCCGCAGCTTAGTAAATCTAGCCCTAGGTGGTAAAGCAGCTCTAAAGATACAAACACCTATGCACTATTATAATAAGGTGTAGTAAAATTAAATATATAAAATATATTACTAAGAGTAGAGAATGCTCCAACACTTGCATATTTATTTAGATGAATTAGGTACAGACTCAAGAACACAAGAGATACATGGGGATATGTATTTGTCTCTTGTGCCCTAAAAGCACCACATACGTAGTGGAAAGTGTGTAATGTTATAATGAAACAGACACATTTTAAAAGCTGTGTGCAGGTAAGCCTTAAGTCCAGATAAAATAACATAGCATTTGATCATGTTAGGACTGACCAGAATGGGAAGACTTTGGCGTGAGTTGGTCAGCTTAACATATACTGCAAAATGTGGAACTAACATTCCCTGTCTTTAATATTGAACAGTATTTAGTTCAGCATTAACTATGTGTTTGGAGAGTGCAGAGTATCCCTGTTTTTTTTGTCTACATATGTGTTTATGAATAAATATATATATTTATATATATATATATATATATATATATATATATATATATATATATATATATATATATTAATAATGGAACCAACAAATAAACGTTCATATTGTGCCACACAGTAGTGTCCCAGTTCAATTTATGCCACATTGTTCAATTTATGCCACAAATCATATTTTGCCACACAGTAATGCCCATAAATCATATTATGTCATACAGTAGTGCCCCAGTTCAATTTATGCCACAAATTATATTGTGCCCCACAATAATGTCTCCAAATCATATTATGCCACAAATTAGGCCCCCAAACAATATTATGCCACAGATTAATGCTCCCAAACAATATTATGCCACAGAGTACGGTCCCCAATTCATATTATGCCAAGAACAGGCTAACCCCCTGAAAAAAGGAACATTGTCAAGTTTGAAAAAAAAAGCAAAAAAAAAAATTACAATAAAATAAAGTAAATGTGACTTACCTTTACTTCATCTCCTCTCTGTGGTCGGCTGGGCTTGGCCCTCGCAGCTCCTGGATGCTGCCAGCATCGCAACGTCATGACGTGTGCAACTCTTGAAGGTGCACGTGACATGCGCTTTACAAATTTTGGACATGGGTTGCTGCTTGTCTGGATCCTGCGATGTTGGGAGTTCTATCTGGAAAAAAAAAGGGTACATGACATTTAGAAAACTCTAACCAGCCTTAGCATTAAATAATTCACATTCACATTTAATAAATAGCCCCCCTGCCCAAACTTAACCCCATATTCAATTAATAGCCCCAAACCACCCCAGCATTAAAGGTCCCGCCACCTCATCTTAAATTAATAGGCCCCACTATTAAATTAAATTGGCCCACCATCACCCCACAAATAAAATTGCACACTTTACCTACCTCACACCCACATTATATTACCACAAGCCCCCCTGCCATCACCCCCATTTCACTTATAACAAGCCCCCCTGTCCTCACCCCAATTACATTGCCACAAGCCCCATTGCCCACACACATATAACACACACATTACCATAACACACACACACAAATGAATATCTCATACACACAGGCACACACTAATACATTTATCATACACACTGACACACATTCTCTATCATACATACACAGGGCCGTAACTAGGGCTGTGCGACAGGGGCGACCGCCCAGGGCGCAATGCTGAAGGGGGGCGCAATTTAGGAATATTTTAGGTTAATTTGGCTAAAATTGAGGACTAGGGGGGCGGCATTTGTCTTTCTCGCCCAGGGCACTAGAATTCTAAGTTACGGCTCTGTACATACACACACACATCTTACCTTTCCTGCTTTACTTCCTCCATGGCAGTGTGGGCAGGGGGCGTGTCTGCTCTGATTGGCTGAGTGACTATGTCAGCCAATCAGAGCATAGCAGAGGCGGTGATGGGAGACAGTGAGGAGTTCCTGCCTGAGCAGGATGCTCCTCTGCTTTACCAGCAGCACAAGCTGCTACTACACATACCTCTCCGTGGGGGCCCTGGCGACCGCATTCTGACCACGCCCCTTAGCGAAAGGGGGCGGGGTCATCGGACAGTGGGGCCTACCGGGCATTTTCCCGGGACACGGCCACGCGAGTTTGACACTGAGGACAACAGTGATAACATTTTCAACGATGGTGAAAATCACTTTGCCTGTCCTAATGGTAACAACAACGGCAGTTCCTTCCCAGGTGTACACTGAAAGCAAAGCATTAAAGATTTTAATTGTGATGTATTCCCATGGTAAAGGGTGAAGATGAGTCATCCTCAGGGCGGCGGATGGTAATAAGTGAGTAGACGATGACAGGCGCAGGCGTGACAGCCCCTGACCCTCAACCTTAACGCCTTCACCCACAGTAGCGCTCTTTCACGCCTCCATCCCGCTATACAGTTCTGATTTTAATAAAAATGAAATGAATGACAAAGATTACCGTGATCCGTTTAAAAAGCCACATAGAGCTGAATTTCGAAAACAGGCAAGCGTAAAAGAAACCTGATATTAAATTCAGGACAAATTTGTTTTTACCTTTACCCGTGCAGGTAGCACTACAGGCATATTATCCTAAGGTGGCCTGAACTCTTAATCAGGCCGTTCATGTATCCCACATATTGTTTATTTGTGTTGCTGTTGTGTTAAGTTGTGTTAAGTTTAACACTCCCATGTAGAATCACCATATTAATAAACAAATACTGTCATGACAACTACAATTTAACAAGAAGCTCAGCAACATATTTAGAATACTGACATTAAGGGTTTTTGTTTTAGCAAAGTCTAATTGCCGTACAAGAAATTACAATGAATAGTTTCCTTGTGCTGAGGGATACATGGAGGATATCCAAGTGCTAATTTAACCTGTACGTGTGATTGGAACATCAGTATGGTTGACAGGTACCTGGAGTTGGGTCACGCAGTAGCAAATAGTTACTATAGTATAGAAGACTCAGATGGAGATAACTATACATTACCTGCAAAACAACAAAGAAGAAAAGCATTAAATCAATAACAGAATTCAATTCTACCACTAAAAACACAACATGAAGGAAAGAATAACACATAGAAATATAGGAGTTATATGCCTCCAACAAAGACTATGTGGTCTTCCATACAATAATCTGGAGACAAGGATTGAGAGAGCCCTTCAGAAACATTGCAAAGAAAGCACAACACAGCGGATTAGAAAACTACCAGTGTTTTAGATTTTTGCCACAAATTGTTTACGTATATATGACCTGGTGAAGTGACAGGGGCGTAGCGGGAGAGTATAGTGAGTATAGTACTAATACAACCTGTACGTGTGATTGGAACATCAGTATGGTTGACAGGTAAGACTGTGTTCTCTGGGCCAGTTGCCAGAAGGATTGATGTTTTATATATTAAAATCCAATTACATTCCTGGGGGTAAATGTATCAAGTTCCGACTTCTGCAAGTCGACGGACATTGGTGACTTTTTAAAGCGGCGATTGCTTGTAAAGGCAAACATGCCCCCTGGTCCAACAGCTGAGCACCTGTCTTGCCTGAGGGAACTGACCGAATTCAGTTTAAACCAACCTATAAACATGTGTTGCCTGCAGTATTACAGAGTATCAATCTTATTTTATTCATAACTAGCGATTTCTAAATTCGATCGCTACTCTGTTATCACAGTATCTCTAATGGTGAAATGAGGAAAGATATAAGACCAAACACCATACATTTCTTAGGACTTAAACCATAAATACCTGTAATGTAAATTTATTTTTGCATGAATAACCTTTAAGTATTACTAATAAACTGATGTAAGTTGGAACTTTATTAAAGGTGTACTGTTTACAAATATAATTGTAAATGTAAGTGTGGGTGTGCTGTTTTCCCGTGCAATTTCGTTATTAGCCCTGTTATGACATAGCGTACTAATCACAATTGCACGGAAAACTATTACAACTGATATTTGTTCATTTAGAACGACTTCATCCAATTATTTGACTTCCACATATCAAAGCCATGGTGACCTTGTATCACCCTTCATAGGTATAAATAAAGTTATTAAATCCTGGAAAAGAGGGAACAACATGTCCTAGATCTCAAGAGAAGTAGCACATTGTGCACACAATCTAGGCGTACTCACCTGCAAAGGCCTCACCATAGATTTCAACCTGGAGACATTTCTCTGTAATTACTTTGAAATAGTTCTACATCCCACTAAGATGGGCACGTACTGCAGACACCTAATAATGCGTATTTTAAATTCTAGCGGCCAGTCTGCAGTTTTCCCATATTCCTATTATTCAGACACATTTGTTCTGTTTTGCTGCTTTGGGTATTGACCTCTTCCTTCATTCTTGTTGTAGCTCCTCAAGGAGCAAATAGGTCAATCTGTTATGGTTTTATATTTTTAATCCATTTGAACTACTTCAGGGAAGAAGAAAGACATTTCCTATTATATTTAATAGTCTAATGGAAAGGTAAACAAGGGCTTTGGGGGAGTTTTATTTGTCTGTTGTGTCTTACTTGCCATAACAGCCGCGGGCATTATTAAATTATTTTACTGTATGGCTCCCTACCACAACTGTTGAGAGATTATTACATGGTTCCATCACTCTTTTGGTAAAAAAAAGTTGTTCCTTATATAACCTTTTACCCTCCAGAAGTGTCTCCTTGTTTTTAGAAATCCTCTTATTTTAAGGAATATGGCCATCCTGAAAATTAAGTGGGGGATTCAAGTGCAGGCGACGTGACGCGCGGACATTGCCGGCAAAATATAGTAAAAATCTCTGCTCAATTTTCCTCGATAGAGGTGCGAGGGAAAATCAGCGGAGATTTCTGTCAAATCACCACTGCAAAGTGTCTCAGGAGACCCTGCGTGGCTAATTAAATTCCCCCCTAATAATATCTTAAGTGGCATGTTTCTGTCATTCCCTTCTGTCTACTAAGACGTGCAATATTTAGCTTTTAATATTTCCTGATAATTTTTGTTATCTAGTCCATGAACCATGTAGTATCCCTGCTCTGAATTGTTTGATTTTGTTATATGCATACTTACACCCCCTCCATGGACTGACCCTCTTGCTGTGCCTTTCTTTGCCGTCTCTCTTTCCAGACTACTCACTCTCAGATATCTCTATGCAGACCAGCACACTTCCTGGACTTGGAAGTGCTGACTCACCTCTTCCAGTAGCTCCCTTCTGACAGATGGAGGTCCCAGATATGGCGACAACTCCTTACGCTCTGGTCATACACCCTCACATCACCTTCTCTGGCTCAAGACTCCTCAATACTGGTGGCTTCCACATCACTTCCTGGTCTTCGGCTCCTCAAGCATACTGGGAAGTAGAGTTTCCAGACCCTGAAGAAGCCTTGCACTGTCTCCAGCCAGCAGCTCCTCTCCTCCTCATTCTATGTTCCCAGAACCCAACCTTAGTTAAAAAGTGAGCACTGGTGTGGGTGTGTTAGGAACCCCTCCAGCCGGCACAACACAACCCGGAATCTACTCTGCCAGTCAGGTGTTCACTGGAGCCCCTGATGGTGGGGACAGACTGGGCCGCAGACTGACAGAGGGTCGTGAAGTGCGTACCAGCTGGGGAGAACCCAGGCAAGAGGAGTCAGGTCCACGCTGAGGTCAAGGGCCGGCAGCAGACAAGAGTATTGATGAACAAGCTGAGGTCAGGGGTCACAGGCAAATAGCAGAACGGGTAAACAGGCCAGAGATCAGGGTCACAGGAAACACGAGCAAGGTCCAAATCAAAGCCAAGGGTCATACACGGGGAGTCAAATAGCGATATCAGGATACAGGACAGGAACTAGCAGGTTAGCAGACTGGAACACAGGAGCTATAACCGGCAATGAGGCAGCAGACCTCATTGCCTTAAATACCAGTGGCCACCAATCAGAGCCTAGCTCTGATTTAGACACAGCCCCCAGCATAATTAATAGGCTGCATTAATTAGCCCACAGGCTAGAACATGGTGAGCGCTGCGCCCGGCTTCCTCTCATTGCCGGGACGCAGCGCTGAAGCGTCTTGCCGTTGCCCCGGCAACGGCCGGGTCAGGGCCGGAAGTGACGTCCCGGTCGCCATAGCGACGGCCGGGACGCAGGTGAGTGAGTCGCGGCGGCTGGGCACCGCCGCGGCTCGTAACAGTACCCCCCCCTTGAGGAGGGGTCGAGGGACCCCGACATCCAGGTTTTCTTGGGAACCTCCTGAAGAATTCCTTCAATTGTTTAGGGGCATGGAGTTGTCTTCGCGGAACCCAAGATCGCTCTTCTACCCCGCGGTTCCTCCACTGCACCAGGAAGTGCACCTGTCCTTGCACTTTTTTGGAATCTAAAATCCTTTGAACCACATATCTTAGTGGCTTACTCGAACTTCCCCCAGGCACAGTTGAGGATTGACTAGGATACAATACCGGCTTCAACAATGAACAATGAAATGTGTTCGGAATTTTTAGTGAACTAGAAATCTTCAATCTAAAAGCTACCGGATTGATCTGTTTGGTAATCATGAACGGCCCAATAAATTTAGGTCCTAGTTTTTTACAAGGCTGTCTGAGCCTAAGATTTCTAGTTGATAGCCATACTTTCTGGCCCACTTTGAATGGGCAGGTGGTACGGTGGCGATCCGAAAAATTTTTGGCCGATAATGAGGATTTTTTCAAGGAGGACTGAACTTTCGCCCAAATTACTTTCAGATCAGCAGCTGTGGAATGAATCTCCGGAATACCAGCAGATTTGAGAGAGTACAGAGAATTAGACCTGGGATGGAAACCGAAGTTACAGTAGAACGGAGAAGTTTGAGTAGATGAGTGAGATGAGTTATTGTAGGCAAACTCTGCCCAAGGCAGCAAAGATGACCAGTTGTCATGGAATTCTGAGGAATAACATCGGAGGAACTGTTCAAGTGCTTGGTTAACCCTTTCAATTTGCCCGTTAGACTGAGGGTGGTATGCAGATGACAGACTGATCCGGATTCCGAGGAGGGTGCAGAAGGATTTCCAGAATTGTGCTATGAATTGTGAACCACGATCAGAAACAATATCGGAAGGAAGTCCATGGAGCCGGAAAACATGTTGTATGAAGAGAATGGCCAGATCTCGAGCTGTAGGAAGCCTGGTTAATGGGATGAAGTGTGCCATTTTACTGAAACGGTCCACCACAACCCAAATAGTATTATGTCCTGCAGAAGGTGGCAAATCAACAATAAAATCCATGGACAAATGTGTCCAAGGTTTTGCAGGAATGGGCAATGGAAGCAATTGACCCACCGGGCGAGTCCTGGGGACTTTGTTCCTGGCACAAATTTCACACGAGAAGACATGACTCTTGACGTCAGCGGACAAGGATGGCCACCAAACCGTACGGGAAAGGATCTCCAGCGTCTTATAAACTCCAGGGTGTCCAGCAGACCTACTATTATGCGCCTCTGCAAGAACCGCCTTCCTTAGATGGACTGGAACAAAAAGACGTTGTTCCGGAGTAGTATCAGGGGCTAATTTCTGGAATCTCTGAAGCGTGATACTCAGATCTTGGGTTAGTCCAACATGGATTATGGAAGGAGGAATAATAGGCTCTGGGTTTGAAACTGGAACGTGGTGTGCCAAGAAACTTCTGGACAGAGCATCTGCCCGGACATTTTTGGAACCCAGTCGATAGGTGATCAGGAAATTGAACCGAGTAAAGAATAACGACCAACGGGCCTGTCTGGGATTTAGACGTTTGGCCGATTGTATATATTGCAAGTTCTTGTGGTCGGTAATGACAGAGATCTGATGTGGAGCACCCTCCAGCCAATGTCGCCACTCCTCGAAGGCCCATTTGATTGCCAACAGTTCCCTATTCCCGACATCATAGTTGGCTTCTGCTGAAGAGAACTGGCGGGAGAAATAGGCACACGGGTGTAGACGAGTAGTATGAGGGTCCTTCTGTGATAGTATAGCCCCAGCACCGACGTCAGAGGCGTCGACCTCAAGAACAAATGCTTTAGCTGGATCCGGGTGTCTAAGGACCTGAGCGGAGACAAAGGCTTTTTTCAGGCTTTCGAATGAGGCTACTGCTTGAGGCGACCAATTAGTTGGATCCATTCCTTTACGGGTTAGGGCGACAATGGGAGCCACGATGTCCGCAAAACCTGGAATGAACCTTCTATAATAATTGGAGAAGCCCAGAAACCTCTGCACCGCCTTAAGGTTGTTTGGTTGCACCCAATCTAGAATAGCCTGAACCTTAGTTGGATCCATGGAGAATCTCTCAGAAGAGATTATGTAACCTAAAAAGGATACTTTCTGCACCTCGAACTCACACTTTTCTAGTTTGGCGTAAAAGGTGGTTCTCTCGCAGTCTTCGTAGAACTTGTTTAACGTGATTCTGATGTACAGACAGAGATCTGGAATAGATGAGGATATCATCTAAATAGACGACCACGAAACTACCAAGAAAGTCCCGAAGAACCTCATTGATTAAGTCCTGGAATACTGCAGGTGCATTGCTAAGACCGAACGGCATAACCAAGTATTCATAATGGCCAGAGTGCGTATTGAATGCCGTCTTCCACTCGTCTCCCTTCTTGATACGGATGAGGTTATACGCTCCACGAAGATCGATTTTTGAGAAGACAGTAGCACCTCTCAGCTGATCAAATAATACGGAGATGAGCGGAAGGGGATAGGTATTTTTGATTGTAATAAGATTCAATCCCCGGTAATCAATACAAGGTCTTAGTCCTCCATCCTTTTTGGATACAAAGAAGCATCCTGCTCCTACGGGAGATTTAGATGGCCTGATGAAGCCCTTCTCCAGATTTTCTTCAATGTATTCCTGCATGGACTTGGTCTCCGGACCAGAGAGAGAGTACAGGCGACCCTTAGGCAACTTGGAACCAGGAATGAGCTCAATGGCACAGTCAAAGTCACGGTGAGGTGGTAAGGTGTCAGCAGCTTTCTTGGAGAACACATCCCAGAACTCATGATATTGTGAGGGAAGCTGCTCCGGAATAGACTGAATCACCCGCAGGGGCAGTGACAAGCAGGACTGTGTACAGTAAGAGCTCCACTGGACAATTTCTCCTTTTACCCAGTCCATGACGGGGTTATGACGGGAAAGCCATGGGTGGCCCAAGATCAAGGGAACTGATGAACAATCGATAAGAAGGAAGGTTATTGACTCTGAATGGAGAGCTCCGATTTTTAATTGTAGTGGCGAGGTCTCCCAGGAAATCTTGCCACCAGGCAACGGACCTCCATCTAATCCACAGACAGTAATAGCGGACTTGAGTTTTACCATCGGAATTTTAGCAGCGCGGGCGAACCCGATGTCCAGGAAGTTGCCTGCAGCTCCACTGTCAATGAAGGCGGACAGGTCCATTGAACGAGCACTAAACATGAGCTGTGCAGGGATCAATACGGCGTTTTTCGGGGAGACAATCTGCAGACCTAGGTGAACTTTCCCCTCGTTCCCTAGGCATGCTCTTTTCCCGGCTTATTCGGGCAGGAACGGGAGAAGTGGCCTTTTGTGCCGCAATAGAGACATAGGCCCTGTGATCTTCTCTTGTCTCTTTCCTCAGGGGAGAGACGATACGCCCCCAATTGCATGGGTTCCTCACCATCCGTGGGAACAGGAATGAAGCCGGATAGAGGTGATGATGTCTCCTTTTCGATTTTCCGCTCTTTAAATCTCCTGTCGATTTTAATGGAGAGGTGCATCAGATCCTCCAGAGAGGTAGGAGATGGGTACTGCACCAAAGAGTCTTTGACCTGTTCCGACAGGCCAAGACGGAACTGACTCCGCAAGGCAGGATCATTCCATCCACTATCAGGTGACCATCTACGGAATTCAGCGCAGTATTCCTCTGCCGAGCGCCGGCCTTGTTTCAAGGCCCGTAGATGAGTTTCAGCGGAGGCAGTACGGTCTGGGTCGTCATATAGTAGACCTAACACCTCGAAGAAAGCGTCTACTGACTGCATGGCAGGACTGGTCTGCGGCAAGGAAAATGCCCAGGACTGGGGGTCACCCTGTAGAAGGGAAATGATAATCCCGACTCTTTGCTGCTCTGACCCGGAGGAGCGGGGTCTCAATCGGAAATAGAGCTTGCAGCTCTCCCTGAAATTCCGAAACAGGGACCTATTTCCAGAGAAGCGATCCGGCAAGTTCATCTTAGGTTCACAGACGGAACTTGGAGTGGGTTGTGACACTTTTGCGGCTTCTTCTTGAACAGACAGACGCTCAGCCAATCCCTGGATCATCTGATATAAGGACTCAACATGGGCTGCTAGGGCTTGTGCCGGAGACGGTGAGGATCCACTTGCATCCATTCCAACCTCGTCTCCGTGAGTGGGCCGGTTATAATGTTAGGAACCCCTCCAGCCGGCACAACACAACCCGGAATCTACTCTGCCAGTCAGGTGTTCACTGGAGCCCCTGATGGTGGGGACAGACTGGGCCGCAGACTGACAGAGGGTCGTGAAGTGCGTACCAGCTGGGGAGAACCCAGGCAAGAGGAGTCAGGTCCACGCAGAGGTCAAGGGCCGGCAGCAGACAAGAGTATTGATGAACAAGCTGAGGTCAGGGGTCACAGGCAAATAGCAGAACGGGTAAACAGGCCAGAGATCAGGGTCACAGGAAACACGAGCAAGGTCCAAATCAAAGCCAAGGGTCATACACGGGGAGTCAAATAGCGATATCAGGATACAGGACAGGAACTAGCAGGTTAGCAGACTGGAACACAGGAGCTATAACCGGCAATGAGGCAGCAGACCTCATTGCCTTAAATACCAGTGGCCACCAATCAGAGCCTAGCTCTGATTTAGACACAGCCCCCAGCATAATTAATAGGCTGCATTAATTAGCCCACAGGCTAGAACATGGTGAGCGCTGCGCCCGGCTTCCTCTCATGGCCGGGACGCAGCGCTGAAGCGTCTTCCCGTTGCCCCGGCAACGGCCGGGTCAGGGCCGGAAGTGACGTCCCGGTCGCCATAGCGACGGCCGGGACGCAGGTGAGTGAGTCGCGGCGGCTGGGCACCGCCGCGGCTCGTAACAGGGTGTGACACATTTATATGTGTAACCCATATATGTAGATGGGAATGACAGAAATATATATATGTATGTATATATTGTGGCAAAGAGGGATATTTGCCACAGTTTCCATATAAGGGAACAGGTAGGAAAACAGTTAGTCTGCAGCAGCAGGCTGCAGACACAGTTAAGTTTTCCCTAGGTTCCTCTTTTAGCACAAACACACACAGGTGTTCCACATGGGTGTAATCGGTTTGCTTTGCTGTGATTTGTTGTAGTGCTGGGGTAGAGGATAAAGGCACTGTCTGTATGTGTGGGTGGGACCACCGATGCCAGTAAGTGGCCGGCTTGCAGACAGGGAAGTAATGTCTAGCCAGATGTAGGTGGTGGGGATTTTTGTGTGCTGTTTCTGATATGATTGCTGAACCAGTGTTGGAACTGTTTTACCATCCTGACAACTGCCAATAAACAGTTAAATGGTTCAACATACCTGTGTCGGATTCCTGTGAATGCTGCACTTTCTCACAATATATATATATATATGGATATATATATATATATATATATATATATATATATATATATATATTGCAATAGGGAAACTAGTTCTGTTGTAGCTCTTTACAGCTTGCCTTTACAAGCCATCGTCACTTTACATTTCCCCTGCAAAGTCGCCACTTTCTGGCAACTTGCAGAAATTGACGTTTCATACATTTACGCCCTAGAGTTTTCACTCAATGCTCGGCTTTCCATCAGTACCAGTTTTGATAGATTGTCCCATACAGTCATGGTGACATGGGGCCACCCACAGCAGCAGTGGACATAGATTGCCATAGGTCCTGCATGCTGAATTATGTCCCACCTAAAACATGAAGCCACTTTCACAATATTTTCCAGGGTCAATTGAAATTCCCAAATAGCCCATGTACCCAGGGTGAATAAAGGGGAGTGCACCAGGGAGTGGGAATGCAACTATGCAGGGCATCAATAATATAGTCCTCAGCAGTCTATAAGCAATGCCACGATTTCATGCTTGTCAGAAAATTCCTTTAACATCATAGTCCTACTATCCTTTGTTATAGAAACTGAAAAATAGGCAGGCATTACACAACAGATCATAGGTACAATGTTACTATGGATAATATGAGCTTCCTGCAAGTCTTCCCAGTAAATCCCTGCACAAGAGCAAGTAGTGGCAGGAGTAAATAAATATATAAAGATATATATTGTTTACTTTAGTCCTCCTTAAATATAACAGTTACAATGGGTGTTTGTTCTGACGACACTTATTTTTAATTTGCTGCTAACCAGAGAATGCTTTTAGTCACAGATTAAACTAAAGTAAAATGTCAGTAGCAAAAGTAACAGAAGTAGACAAAACAGAAACAAAAAATTAAACAAAAGCAGACGTCTCATAATACTGGTGAAACTATATCTAAACACTATATAAAAGCTATGTATTTAATAATTAACTACACTGAAAAAAATGTAATTATATGAATTAAAAAATGATATATTGATGTTATTTTTCTAAATTATATTCTGGAAGATCCCAGGAAGACCACAACCTTTTACAAAAAATAAACGTGCCCTTTTATCTCTCACATAGGATCTTCAAATAAGTGTTTTGCCCAGGAATGCTAAATCAGTGTTTTTCTTAAAGCAGCAGAATTGTGTTTGAGCTGAAGGAGATCTACAGTATATTTATTAAACCCCGGGGCACAGATCAGTAAATTCCAATTTGGAAGCTGAATGGAAGAAAGCTGGATAAACACAATGGCATTGTAAGCCTGTAATTAGATACAAATATGGCTTGGTCAATGTCAAATAAAATGTCTTCTCTCGAACAGTCAAACCAAAGCAGATTGAATGAAGATAGACTTTAATTTCCATATTTGTGACCAAAACAATGTTTTATTCACAGATGAAAAAAAAAACTTAATTTAATTTGAAATTATATGAAAAATAATACATTTAAAGATTAATGATGGCCAGACAGGCTGCAATATTACAGTGTGTCCTGCCCAGAAATGGCCATGATGCTCATTAATAATCTCATCTAAATAGATATGATCATTATTAGCTATGTTGTTAATTACAGTGAAGATGACTGCAGTTCTATGCTGTCAACCTGTGTATGGTCATCTCCTGTGTCAAACAACTGACCTTAATTATGCTGGAAGTGACATTTCCTGTCTCCCAGAATTTGCACAAGTGGCAGAATTGTCCCATGTCTGTCGAAATTAACTCCATATTTTCCAATATTTCCAACAGAGATTGTCTAAGTGATGTTTCAGCTTTTTGCTCCTTTCACTTACATCCATTGTACAGGGGATATAATTCTCAGCCAATACCAGTGTGCCATTACACCGACATCACTCAATACAAACAGCCATTGTGAATAGTCAACAAGACCCAAGCCCAACTCTGTCATTTTTCTGGATCACTTAATCAAACACTAGCTGCGCAGTAGATGGTCTGGAGAATGAGTGGAGGAGTGCCCAATATGACCTGTCTGCATGCCAGGGGATAAATGTATCAAGCTGAGAGCTTTCCGGTGGGTTTGAAAAACCAATCAGATTCTAGCTAACATTTATTTAGCACATTCTACAAAATGATAGCTAGAATCTGATTGGTTGTTATAGGCAAAATCTCCACTTTTCAAACCCACCGGAAAACTCTCAGCTTGATACATTTACCCCCAGGTGTAGTTTGGTTGTCTATGACAACCAGCCAGAAGTTGGAATATTTCTTACATAATTACAGGTACCTCTCTGTACCTGCAATTGGAAAAATGAAGGAGGTAAGTGGGTGTTGGGGTCATTTGAAAAAAAAAATAGGATTGAGTAAAAGTTACAAGTAGCAATAGAAAAAAGGTAAGCTAATGGAATTTCTATAGCTTAACAATGAAAGCAGTAGGAGAAGTTTTAGATAGTACTATATTACATGCACATGGATGTGATTAATGCACCATGTGGCCAGTTAATGACACTCCATTTGTATAGTAACATACATTAGTCCTACAAACTCACTGCTCCATTTTTGGAACACTGCAGTGTACTGTTTAGTTATTACATATAATGTAGATCTGCTCAAAAACAGAGCAAAGCTGACCACCTGACTCCTCCTTCTGGCATATCGCTGACTCCTCCTTCTGGCATATCACCTGGCTCCTCCTTCTGGCATATCACCTGACTCCTCCTTCTGGCATACCACCTGACTCCTTCTTCTGGCATATCACCTGACTCCTCCTTCTGGCATATCACCTGGCTCCTCCTTCTGGCATATCGCTGACTCCTCCTTCTGGCATACCACCTGACTCCTCCTTCTGGCATATCACCCGACTCCTCCTTCTGGCATATCACCTGACTCCTCCTTCTGGCATATCACCTGACTCCTCCTTCTGGCATGCACCCTGGTGGGCAGCTGTGAAAATTGGCTGAACGGAGGCATATGTGAAGAAAATAGTAGAAATGTGCCGCTCTTTCCCCCATATTTGCCTTAATACATAGACAACTCAGGTTTTGCTGACTAGGTTTCTGTCATGATGCTCTCTTGCAAAATGGGAGGCAATTGCAGCCGGCAATGTCTGATTTATTTTGAGTCAACACTATGATCTCTGCACAGTGTGGTTTGTGCATGTGTAAAAAGCTGCCAACATTTAGTGAGATACTAGAGCACTTAGGGTCTCTATAACAAGCTGTAAAAAGCCAAAATGACAGTATAAATGCCAACACAAGGCTGGTGGGGGGAGCAGGGTAGTAAAAAAATAAATAAAATAGATCTACTCACCTGATCGTGGCGCCGGCATCCCTCCTCCCCCTCCTTCCTCTCTGCTCTGTTCACACTGAATGTCAGGCGTGACGTCATCAAGTCTGACATTCAGTGAGGAGCAGCGCAGAGAGGACAAAGAAAGAAGCAAGAAGAGAATAAAAGAAAGAAGCTAATAGAAAGGTAAGTAAAAAAAGGGAATAAAGCAGAAAAGCACACTATGAGGAAAAAGGAGGGGGTAGAGAGGCACAGTACGAAAAAAGGGGGGGGCACAGCATGAGAAAAAGGGGGGGAGGCACAGCATGAGAAAAAAGGGGGGGAGGCACAGCATGAGACAAAAGGGGGGGAGGCGCAGGATGACAAAAAAGGGTGAGAGGCACAGCATGAGAAAAAAGGGGGGGAGAGAGGCACAGTATGAGGAAAAAGGGGGGAGAGAGGCACAGATTGAGGAAAAAGGGGGGAGAGAGGCACAGTATGTGGAAAAAGGGGGGTGAAGCACAGTAGGAGGAAAAAGGGGGGGAGATAGGCACAATAGTGGGGACTATTAATTTAAGATGGGATGGTTTGGGCACTACTGAATGTGGGGGTGAGTTTGGAGAGAGTGAGGTCTCTTTATTAAATGTGCCTATGAATTATTTAATTGCAGTGACGGTAGTGGGACATAGGGATATTTCTGAAATGTAAATACTATTAATTTATTGCTGGGGCTGTTTGTAGGGAGGGAAATAGGATTATTTATTAAATGTGAATACTATTATTTTAATGTTGGGGCTGGAGGAAGGCCTAATTATTAATCGGGGGTGGTATTGATTTAACTCCGGGGCTGGCTGTAATTTTCTAAATGCACCCATTTTTTTTCCAAATAGGGCCCCCAACATTCCAGGATCCAGATAATCCACAACTAAAGAAACCTGCAGCACATGTGGTGAAAGTGAGAAGAACAGGTAGGAAAGAGCAATGCAGGTTTTTTGTCTGTAGGAGAGTGGCCTGGCCACACCCAATGATGCATAGCCACGCCCCCAATTGTATCAACACACCCATTAGCAATTTTGAATAAATATTGAATAAAATTGTAGTACATTATATATATATATATATATATATATATATATATATATATATATATATTTATTTATCTAATCTAATTAAAGCTTTAATATAATATACATAGCATACACACATATATATATATATATATATATATATATATATACACATATATAGTCAAATTTGGTGTTATGTTATCAATGTTTATTTTTTATGTTAGTTTTAATGTGCGGTATCACTGCTAGTTTTAATGTGCATTATAAATGGTATTTTTAAAGTGCGGTATCATTGCTAGTTTTAGCGTGCTGTATCATTGCTAGTTTTAGCGTGCGGTATCATTTTTTGTTTTAGCGTACCAAAAAAGCGGTTAGACTGAGCGGCCCCCGGCCCAGCCCGCCCCTGGCTGTAGGTGATGTAATGCAGGATGTGTAACTATGCCCTTAATTTTAGATCTTAGGGGCCCCCCTGTCTGAAGTGGCCCAAGCCCCCCAAAGCCTTTATCTAGCTCTGGACTGAGTGTGTGGTGCTTGGCTCTGACAACTGCCACATCCCTAGTCTGAGGAGCCAAGGATCCCATCCTCACCTTCCACCTGCCAAGGTGGGCAGCATTGTGGCACAGTGGTTAACAACGCTGCCTCACAGTGCTAGGTTTATGAGTTCAATTGCAACCAGGGTCCTGTCTGTGTGGAGTTTGTATGTTCTCTCGATGTTTACGCAACCTGTTATGTCAATTGGCTTCTGACAAAATGGTGTGTGGTAGGGATTTTAGATTGTTATCTCTAAAGGAGGGGCTAATATGAATTATTACATATTCTCTGTACAACGCTGCATAATACTATATTATTAGCGCTATATAAATAAGCAATAATAAATAAATAAATAAATAATACTGACATAGAGGAGCACCCGCCAACATCTGGTCACATTGTTACTCATTCAGTGTTTTAGGTGCCACTTAACCACTGACTCCCTTGACAGCTGCCAGGGTTTGCCTATTGGCAGTGTCATCTCTAAGTATGTAAGACGCAGAGTGCAGTTAAAAATATATGTAACACCCCCTTGTGTATTAAGCGTTGTGAGGGTATATATATATATTGAACCACGCAGATGCTTCTCACCTTGGTACTTGGTTTTCAGTGCCTCCACCCGAATCTCTGCTTTCTCTTCTGGGGGGTGTTCAAAAGATACACCAGGGGGAGATTCGGGAAACCCCCTGCCCAGTATTAACACTCTGTGACAAAATGTGTGCTGCAAAAGCCAGCCAGGCACATTTATTTAAATGGAAATCCTAAATGCAGCTTTGTAATTTTATAGAAAAATATACTTTGGTATAATTTGAAATAATAGTGCAAACAATACAATACAGTAATAAAACAAGTGTGGATGAAAGTGGCGCACCACTTCTTACTATGCACACCAAGTTAACACAAAAACTCGCAATAAATCAATAACAGCATACAATATAATATAATATATAACAATATAACCATTAACTGTCACAGCTTTATACACATGAAAAAATATATATGATATCTTACTTGCTCCTGATACTGTGAATATCTTGCAGGGTGAATTTATATATTTTCCCTTATAGCCCTACAATGTACTGCCAAACACACACAGCAGTATTCAAACACACCACACAAATAGAGCAGTGCACTGCAAGTTGGGGCCCTTCTGTATGTATGCAGCATGGCATGGAAACATCATGTGTCCAGTTTGCAGATTTTGGAGGTCTTTAAATCACTTGCAGTGAGGTACAGCAGTCACCGTATGCAGACCCTTCTCTAGCAACAACTGTAAAATCCTTTCTAATTTGTATCCTGGGACTTGTAGTTCCACAAGTGCTGATTAGACACACACTTGGTGCATATTTACCTGCCCACCCATCTATCCCTAACTCTTCAGCCCTTGTGGCCAGATATAGTCCAAACCCCACTTGAACAACAACAGATAGATAAAAATAACCAGTAACTTATCTGCACCAGTGTGTCACAGGTCTGAACTTGATTATCTCCAAAATGGCTGACTTGTAAAATGTCCTTCTTCAGAGATGCATGCAAACCTCCTCCTACAGCTTCAAACTGTGGCTTCCAGCAGGTTCTGTTCAGAACTGCACCGAGCTTTGATATCTCTGCAGACTGCTCTCTCTGCTCAGATCACTCATCCAGTGCCCTTCTCCCTAGGGTCACCTATCTGAACTGGTCACACAGCTCAGTCTCTCCCAGGATGCTCCTCTCTCCCTCTCTCTCTCCGCCCTCTGGTTTCTCAGTCTTCTTAGGCTCCGCCCCCTCTTCATAACAGCTTTCTGGGAGATGTAGTTCCTTCTCCTTGACTGGTAAATAGCTATATGCATCTCTTTTCTTACTGATGCAATTGTGATTATTAGCCCCTGGGTGCTCAAGTCCAACTGCAGCATCCCCAGGGGTTACACACTCCCCCTGTGGGGCAAGTCCACAATGAACAAATGATGAGGCTTGTCCCACATCCTGCAAATTTAAAGGGGTTAAGACATCCTGTCTAAATACACTTTCACATCCATACACAACAGGCCCTGGCATAACAGATATGGGAGTCAGATATGGCCACTGATAGACCCAGCTAGGATGAATCACCTTAGGAATCTCAATCATATGACCTAGACTATCATAAGTCAACATCATTGGGGCTCTAGGGGTCCTTTTAGGCCGACCCTGGACTGGTGGGTTCCCTTCCTCTCCCCCCAACACCCTGTTGGGGCGTTCAGTGCATCCTCCATCTGGATCAACGACGTCCCCATCCATGTCAACTTCCTGGTTAGAGCCTTCCTCTACTGAACACTGAGAATCCAACCGTCCAGCTACTCTTGGGTTGACACTTTCATCTGAAATGGCAGGCATAGTTCTCCTTTCTTCTACTTGTGGAGGTCTTACAGCGGCCCCCTCGGTAGACCTAGTGAGCCTTCTGATATCTTGTCTCCAATCTATTTCTCCCAATTTACCTGGAGCATCATACCCCCAATCATCTCCATCATCTTCTTCTGTGGTCGGTTCTCTGATTCGCCGTGATCTTCTGGGTGTGGACACTTTTGGCTCATCTGTTTCAGGCTCCTCCCAAAACCGGACACCATCTCTGATGGGAAGCAAATGTTGTCGATGGTATGTCTTTATAGGGCCTGTTAGCCCCTCGGGCCTAATTCGATAGGCTGGGATGTCTGGCAATTTTGCAACCACAACATGAGGATCCTTTCGCCAACGATTGGCTAACTTGTGTTTCCCCGGGAGGCCCAAGTGTCTAAGTAAAACCCTGTCACCTGACTCCAGAATATGCTCCTTGATCTGTAGATCATAACGACCCTTGTTTCGTTGTCCAGCTTTTGATGCAGCTGCTTCCGCTAGTCTGTAGGCCTCCTTTAGTTCTTGTTTCAGCTGCTCCACATATTTCAAATGGGGCTTTTCTTGGGGATCAGCAGTGTCCATTCCAAAACAGATATCGATTGGTAATCTAGCCTCCCTTCCAAACATTAAGAGATATGGGGAGTACCCCGTGGACTCGTTTTTCGTGCAATTGTAGGCGTGGACCAAATGGCTGATGTGCCTACTCCAATGTGCCTTTTTTTTAGTGTCCAAAGTGCCCATCATGCTGAGAAGGGTCCGATTAAATCTCTCCGGCTGCGGATCTCCTTGGGGATGGAAAGGAGTAGTCCTGGACTTCTTTATCCCGCAGACCTCGCACAGTTCTTTTATTAGCTTGCTCTCAAAATCCCGACCCTGATCTGAATGAATGCGGGCAGGCAGTCCATAGTGGACAAAGAACTTTTCCCATAGGATTTTTGCCACGGTCACAGCTCTCTGGTCTTTTGTCTGGTAGGCTTGAGCATAACGGGTGTAATGATCTGTCACCACTAGAATGTTACACTTGTTGCTTTCATCCGGTTCCACTGATAGAAAGTCAATACAGACTAACTCTAAAGGCCCATTGCTGGATATATTCTTTAAGGGGGCAGCCTTTTCTGGGAGGGATTTTCGAAGTATGCATGTCCCACAAGATTTACAATAACTCTCAATGTCTATCTCCATTTTCGGCCAGTAGAATTTATCTGAAATTAAACTCATGGTCTTCTCTATTCCCAGGTGGCCGTGTTTATCATGCAACGCACGGAGAACCATGGGACGGTGCTTCTTTGGCAATACTAGCTGTTTCCTCTCTCTGCCATCTTTGCGGCTGGTTTCTCTATACAGTAGCCCCTGCTTCACCACCAATGACTCTCTCTGTCTGCTTAGCAAAATAGCTTCCTCCGTTTTCAAACTACTCGGGTGGATTCTTTGTCTGTGTTTAACAGACCACCTAACTGCTGCTATAGAGGAGTCATTCTGCTGATCTTCTTTGACTTGGCTTGAACTCAACTTCTGAAGATCACTGAGCTCCATTTGACTCAGCCAGCAATATTGTCTTGGTAGTGCATCTGTCGTTGCCCCTAGAGCTGTTAAGCATTCTTTGACTGGAGGCACGACCACACGTCCCTCGTGACACATCCCCTTCACCTCTGGAGCTGGCAACTCTATCCATTCTTCTTCCTGAGATTCCACAAACCTTCCCGGTAATCTTGACAAAGCATCGGCATCTACATTTCTTCTCCCAGGCCTGTACTTTATTGTGAAATTGTAAATGGCCAGCGCCGCCAACCATCTGTGCCCAGTTGCATCTAGCTTTGCTGTGGTCTGCACATATGTGAGGGGATTGTTGTCTGTATGCACTTCGAATGGTACTCCATACAAGTAGTCGTGAAGTTTGTCAACAACTGCCCACTTAAGGGCCAGGAACTCCAACTTATGCACCGGGTAGTTCCGTTCACTGGGTGAGAGACCTCGACTGATGTAATAGACTGTTCTTAACCTTCCTTCTTGCACTTGGTATAGCACTCCCCCAAGTCCCTCAAAGGAGGCATCTACATGCAGAATGTATGGTAACTCTGGATCGGCATATGCCAGAACAGGCGCTTGAATCAGGCAGGTTTTCAATCCTTCAAAAGCTTGTTCGCAAGCCTCACTCCACCTTTCCCCGAACGCATCATTTACCCGGAACAATGGTTTCTCTTTCCGATGGGAACCTCTTGGAGCAGGATAACCTCGAGTTAGATCTGTAAGAGGCTTGACAAGTTTACTGTAGTTTGGGACAAACCTTCTGTAATAGCCACAGAACCCCAAAAAAGACCTTAATTCCTTCAGTATTGTTGGTCGAGGCCATTCTTTCACCGCTTCTATCTTCGCTGAATCTGTAGAAATTCCTTCCCGATCCACAATATATCCCACATACTTGACCTGGGTTTTACAGAAGCTACACTTGTCAAGGGACAACTTCAACCCTTTCTTTATTAAGCGATCCAATACCTTGAGGAGTCTTTCGTTGTGCTCATTCAATGTTTGGCCAAATACTATCAAATCATCCAAGTATACCAACACTTCCCTGAAATTCATGTCACCCACAACATCATCCATGCATCGTTGGAAAGTGGCTGGAGCCCCTGATAATCCTTGTGGCAATCTTTTGAACTGAAAGAATCCAACCGGGCAGATGAAGGCGGTTTTCTCAGCATCCTTCTGACTCATCAATATCTGATAGTACCCGCTGCGTAGATCTAGCACAGAAAACCACTTGCTTCCCTGAAGACAATCAAGGGCTTCGTCTATCCTAGGGACAGTGTACTGATCAGGAATCGTGCACTTGTTTAATGTCCGGTAGTCCACGCACATCCGTATTTTTCCCGTCTTCTTTCTAGCCACCACAATAGGAGAAGCATAGGGACTCTCAGATCTCTCAATCACATCATTCTCTAGCATCTCCCTTAAATGTTCCCGAATATCATCCAAATCAGCAGGGGCTAGGCGTCTTGACCGTTCTCGGAAAGGTCTGTCGTCCGTTAGCCTTATGTGGTGCTCCACTCCTGTCGCTAGACCTAAATCCCAGTCCCCCGAAGAGTAAGCAGCCTCTCTTTGTAGCATTTGCATAACTAGCCAGTGTCGGTCTTCTTGACTAGCATCACTACCATTAAAGCATTGATCAAAACTTCCTATTTGTAATGTGGTTTCTTTCTGAGATTTTTTTTCCTCTTTCTTCTTATAAGCAGCAAGGCACATAGGATGAATCTTAAGTGTTTTACTATAACTTGCTCCTCCCACCTCTTGGCACCAGTTGGCCAGTATCTCGAACAAATGGGAGTTAGTTCCAATAATCACTGAGACATCTCGAGGTTCTCCTTCGGCCTCAGGACAGACAAGTGCAAGCACGTTCACCTCTTCTTCTATTCCAGCTACTTCCCGTGGGAACTTCAAAGGTACAGTGATGTACCCAAGGTAGGGATAATTCTTGTCACTCAGACCCCAGATGGTCAGTCCACACAATGGCTTTATGGGCAAGTCAGATAGATTATCTCGGTACCACTTCTCGAACACAATGGACACCTGTGAACCACTATCTAGCAAGGCCATACAAGGTCTCCCATTTAGACATGCCGGCACGTGAGGAGAGGGTCCCAGCAATCCTTTGGGCAAAAGACCCCATTCCAGGTGAGAGTTCCCCACAGTGTTAATGTCAGCTTTCTTTAGAGGGCCAGTGTGGGGGTTCCTGGTCCTCCCTTTCAGTTTTCCGAAAGCTTCCTATCCCGGTGGGATGGTGAGGGTGACCACCTTCCTCCCTTCCTCTGAGGACATTGTCTAGCGAGATGCCCAACTTCTCCACAAGTGAAACAATTGTTCTGTTTCCGAGTAGTGTTAGCTTCGAGAACTTGCCGGGGGTGGATGTTCGGGTGCAGTTGCTCGGTATTGTGGTATTTCAGCATCTGTGCTTGAATCTGCTTCTGCATCTCCAACAACTGAGCAATCTGCTCACCTTGTTTCTCCACAATCTTCATTAACTCAGTGCTGGGAAGGTCAGCCTCGGGCTTTGACTGTACGACCTTGACTTTCTTGGTCACCCTCTCTCGGGATTTAACTATAGCTTCCTCTTGTTTAACATCTTGTATCAACTGAAGAAAAGTAGGTGATGGTTGTCCCAGTTGAGCATTTCTTATCTTCATCGCTACTGGGTCATGGGACAGAGCACCCCGTAACAACTGTTGCATACGCCTGTCGTCTACTTCTGCTAGGGGTATTCCTTTCTTTGACACAATAAGGTGGATCAGCTTGTCCAGCCGATAGATATAATTGGACAATGTCTCCCCTGACTCCTGATAGGTGTGGCGTAGCTGATAGAGCAGATCTGTTGCATCCTCTGCCATTCCATATTCCTGATCTAGAGTCGCTAAGTAGTGTCGTGCAGTGGCTTGGGGGTCACTTCTCCGTACAGCTTGGATTAGTTCTCCAGCGGGACCTCGCAGACTTTCAACGATCCGCTGTCTCTTATAGGGTTCGGAGCAATGCCATTCCTCCAGGTATTGGGAAGCCATCTCTTTCCATGCCTCGTAAGTTTCTTCCCCAGTAGGGACTGGTTTTATTCCTGAGAAGAGCCGGAGCCTTCTGTAGCCCCCTTCATGCTGTGACTTTCCTAACTGGTCTACCAGTTTCTGTACAGCAGTGAGGAACAGTTCGCTTTGATCCTCATCAGTTTTCCTAGTACTGGAGGGTGACTGAGAATTCTCTTCCCTGGCCTGAGGGAATACTTGTCTGGAAGTTCAGCATTAAGAGGTGCTGCGACTAGCTGTTTTGGCTTTAACGGTATCACAATATGCCATTGTTGTTTTTGTGGCCCAGAAACGAGGGAGGGAAGAAAATCTTTATCCAATTCTGCTTGCGTCTCACAGAGGATCAGACTGGTCTTATGCTGATCTCTACCTTTCCATCCAAGGATTTTAGGATGTTCTACCCCATAAATCCTGTGGAGCACATGCAGGACTTCCTCATCTGTCACTCCCTGAGAGTCACCATAGATCCCTAAACATCGAGTTGGGGCCACAGTCTGTTGTTCACACCACAGAAACACTTCTTCTCTTATACTATCCATGACGTCTGTGCTGATGGGTTTCACTGAGTGTGTCTTCAGTATCTCAGCAGTGCCTCCACTGTAACACCCCCTTGTGTATTAAGCGTTGTGAGGGTATATATATATATTGAACCACGCAGATGCTTCTCACCTTGGTACTTGGTTTTCAGTGCCTCCACCCGAATCTCTGCTTTCTCTTCTGGGGGGTGTTCAAAAGATACACCAGGGGGAGATTCGGGAAACCCCCTGCCCAGTATTAACACTCTGTGACAAAATGTGTGCTGCAAAAGCCAGCCAGGCACATTTATTTAAATGGAAATCCTAAATGCAGCTTTGTAATTTTATAGAAAAATATACTTTGGTATAATTTGAAATAATAGTGCAAACAATACAATACAGTAATAAAACAAGTGTGGATGAAAGTGGCGCACCACTTCTTACTATGCACACCAAGTTAACACAAAAACTCGCAATAAATCAATAACAGCATACAATATAATATAATATATAACAATATAACCATTAACTGTCACAGCTTTATACACATGAAAAAATATATATGATATCTTACTTGCTCCTGATACTGTGAATATCTTGCAGGGTGAATTTATATATTTTCCCTTATAGCCCTACAATGTACTGCCAAACACACACAGCAGTATTCAAACACACCACACAAATAGAGCAGTGCACTGCAAGTTGGGGCCCTTCTGTATGTATGCAGCATGGCATGGAAACATCATGTGTCCAGTTTGCAGATTTTGGAGGTCTTTAAATCACTTGCAGTGAGGTACAGCAGTCACCGTATGCAGACCCTCCTCTAGCAACAACTGTAAAATCCTTTCTAATTTGTATCCTGGGACTTGTAGTTCCACAAGTGCTGATTAGACACACACTTGGTGCATATTTACTAGGGATGAGCGCACTCGGATTTATGAAATCCGAGCCCACCCGAACGTTGCGGATCCGAGTCGGATCCGAGACAGATCCGGGTATTGGCGCCAAATTCAAAAGTGAAACTGAGGCTCTGACTCATAATCCCGTTGTCGGATCTCGCGATACTCGGATCCTATAAATTCCCCGCTAGTCGCCGCCATCTTCACTCGGGCATTGATCAGGGTAGAGGGAGGGTGTGTTAGGTGGTCCTCTGTGCTGTTTAGTTCTGTGCTGTTTAGTTCTGTGCTGTTTAGTTCTGTGCTGTTTAGTTCTGTGCTGTTTAGTGCTGTTTAGTGCTGTGCTGTGCTGTGCTGTGCTGTGTTCTGCAGTATCAGTCCAGTGGTGCTGTGTGCTGTGCTCTGTCCTTCTGAGGTCAGTGGTGCTGCTGTGTCCTGTGCTGTGTCCTGTTCAGTCCAGTGGTGCTGTGTCCTGTGCTCTGTGCTTCTAAGGGCATAGTTATTTCCCCAATATTCCCCTGTGTTTAAAAAAATAAAAAAAAGTTTTTTTAAAAAATACCAAAAACTAATTTAATTTTTTTTAATTACCACAAAATTTGCACAACCAATCCTGCAGTATAAGCCCATTGGTACTGCAATATTACCAAGTTCACACATTCAGCAGTAAAAGTCCAGTGGTACTGCAATATTACAAAGTTTACACATTCTGCAGTATCAGTCCAGTGGTGCTGTGTCCTGTGCTCTGTCCTGCTGAGTTCCGTAGTGCTGCTGGGTCCTGTGCCGTGTCCTGTTCAGTCCAGTGGTGCTGTGTCCTGTGCTCTGTGCTTCTAAGGGCATAGTTATTTCCCCATTATTCCCAAGTTTTTAAAAAATAAAAAAAAAGCAAAAAAAAATAAAAAAATTAAAAAAAAAAAAAATATATAATAATTATAACCAAATTTGCAAAACCAATCCAGCAGTATAAGTCCATTGGTACTGCAATATTACCAAGTTCACACATTCTGCAGTATCAGTCCAGTGGTGCTGTGTCCTGTGCTCTGTCCTGCTGAGTTCCGTAGTGCTGCTGGGTCCTGTGCCGTGTCCTGTTCAGTCCAGTGGTGCTGTGTCCTGTGCTCTGTGCTTCTAAGGGCATAGTTATTTCCCCACTATTCCCAAGTTTTTTAAAAATAAAAAAAAAGTAAAAAAAAATAAAAAATTAAAAAAAAAAAAAATATATAATAATTATAACCAAATTTGCAAAACCAATCCAGCAGTATAAGTCCATTGGTACTGCAATATTACCAAGTTCACACATTCTGCAGTATCTTGTGCTACATATAATGGAGACCAAAAATTTGGAGGATAAAGTAGGGAAAGATCAAGACCCACTTCCTCCTAATGCTGAAGCTGCTGCCACTAGTCATGACATAGACGATGAAATGCCATCAACGTCGTCTTCCAAGCCCGATGCCCAATCTCGTAGTACCGGGCATGTAAAATCCAAAAAGCCCAAGTTAAGAAAAAGTAGCAAAAAGAGAAACTTTAAATCATCTGAGGAGAAACGTAAAGTTGCCAATATGCCATTTACGACACGGAGTGGCAAGGAACGGCTTAGGCCCTGGCCCGTGTTCATGACTAGTGGTTCAGCTTCACCCACGGATCTTAGCCCTCCTCCTCCTCCCCCCCCTACAAAAAATTGAAGAGAGTTATGCTGTCAGCAACAAAACAGCAAACAACTCTGCCTTCTAAAGAGAAATTATCACAAATCCCCAAGGCGAGTCCAAGGGTGTTGGTGGTTGTCAAGCCTGACCTTCCCATCACTGTACGGGAAGAGGTGGCTCGGGAGGAGGCTATTGATGATGTAGCTGGCGCTGTGGAGGAACTTGATGATGAGGATGGTGATGTGGTTATTGTAAATGAGGCACCAGGGGGGGAAACAGCTGATGTCCATGGGATGAAAAAGCCCATCGTCATGCCTGGTCAGAAGACCAAAAAATGCACCTCTTCGGTCTGGAGTTATTTTTATCCAAATCCAGACAACCAATGTATGGCCATATGTAGCTTATGTAAAGCTCAAATAAGCAGGGGTAAGGATCTTGCCCACCTAGGAACATCCTCCCTTATACGTCACCTGAATAACCTTCATAGTTCAGTGGTTAGTTCAGGAACTGGGGCTAGGACCCTCATCGGTACAGGGACACCTAAATCCCGTGGTCCAGTTGGATACACACCAGCAACACCCTCCTCGTCAACTTCCTCCACAATCTCCATCAGATTCAGTCCTGCAGCCCAAGTCACCAGCCAGACTGAGTCCTCCTCAATACGGGATTCATCCGAGGAATCCTGCAGCGGTACGCCTACTACTGCCACTGCTGCTGTTGCTGCTGTTAGTCGGTCATCTTCCCAGAGGGGAAGTCGTAAGACCGCTAAGTCTTTCACCAAACAATTGACCGTCCAACAGTCGTTTGCCATGACCACCAAATACGATAGTAGTCACCCTATTGCAAAGCGTATAACTGCGGCTGTAACTGCAATGTTGGTGTTAGACGTGCGCCCGGTGTCCGCCATCAGTGGAGTGGGATTTAGAGGGTTGATGGAGGTATTGTGTCCCCGGTACCAAATCCCCTCGAGATTCCACTTCACTAGGCAGGCGATACCAAAAATGTACAGAGAAGTACGATCAAGTGTCCTCAGTGCTCTTAAAAATGCGGTTGTACCCACTATCCACTTAACCACGGACATGTGGACAAGTGGTTCTGGGCAAACGAAGGACTATATGACTGTGACAGCCCACTGGGTAGATGCATCCCCTTCCGCAGCAACAGCAACAGCTGCATCAGTAGCAGCATCTACAAAATGGCTGCTCATGCAAAGGCAGGCAACATTGTGCATTACAGGCTTTAATAAGAGGCACAACGCTGACAACATATTAGAGAAAATGAGGGAAATTATCTCCCAGTGGCTTACCCCACTTAGACTCTCATGGGGATTTGTGGTGTCAGACAATGCCAGTAACATTGTGCGGGCATTAAATATGGGCAATTTCCAGCACGTCCCATGTTTTGCCCACACCATTAATTTGGTGGTGCAGCATTACCTCAAGAGTGACAGGGGTGTGCAGGAGATGCTTGCGGTGGCGCGCAAAATTGCTGGACACTTTCGGCATTCAGCCAGTGCCTACCGCAGACTAGAGGCACATCAAAAAAGCATGAACCTGCCCTGCCATCACCTCAAACAAGAGGTTGTGACGCGCTGGAACTCCACCCTCTATATGCTGCAGAGGATGGAGGAGCAGCAAAAGGCCATTCAGGCCTACACAGCCACCTACGACATAGGCAAAGGAGTGGGGATGCGCCTCAGTCAAGCGCAGTGGAGACTGATTTCCGTGTTGTGCAAGGTTCTGCAGCCATTTGAACTTGCCACACGAGAAGTCAGTTCCGACACTGCCAGCTTGAGTCAGGTCATTCCCCTGATCAGGCTGTTGCAGAAGCAGCTGGAGAAAGTGAGGGAGGAGCTGGTAAGCCATTGCGATTACACCAAGCATGTAGCTCTTGTGGATGTAGCCCTTCGTACGCTTTGCCAGGATCCGAGGGTGGTCACTCTTTTAAAGTCAGAGGAATACATTCTGGCCACCGTGCTCGATCCTCGGTTTAAAGCGTATGTTGTGTCTCTGTTTCTGGCGGACACAAGTCTACAGCGGTGCAAAGACCTGCTGGTCAGGAGATTGTCCTCTGAAGAGGACCGTGACATGCCAACAGCTCCACCCTCATTTTCTTCCACATCTATGGCTGCGAGGAAAAAGCTCAGTTTTCCCAAAAGAGGCACTGGCGGGGATGCTGATAACATCTGGTCCGGACTGAAGGACCTGCCAACCATTGCAGACATGTCTACTCTCGCTGCATTGGATGCTGTCACAATAGAAAAAATTGTGGATGATTACTTTGCTGACACCATCCAAGTAGACATGTCAGACAGTCAATATTGTTACTGGCAGGAAAAAAAGGCAGTTTGGAAGCCCCTGTACAAACTGGCTCTATTTTACCTGAGTTGTCCCCCCTCCAGTGTGTACTCGGAAAGAGTTTTTAGTGCAGCGGGGAACCTGGTCAGTGAGCGGCGAAGGAGGTTGCTTCCTCACAACGTTGAAAAAATGATGTTTATAAAAATGAATAATCAATTCCTCAATGAAGTACAGCACTGCCCTCCAGATACTACAGAGGGACCTGTGGTTGTGGAGTCCAGCGGGGACGAATTGATAATGTGTGATGAGGAGGAAGTACACACTGTAGGGGGAGAGGAATCAGAGGTTGAGGATGAGGACGACATCTTGCCTCAGTAGAGCCTGTTTAGTCTGTACAGGGAGAGATGAATAGCTTTTTTGGTGTGGGGGCCCAAACAAACCAATCATTTCAGCCAAAGTTGTTTGGTAGGCCCTGTCGCTGAAATGATTGGTTTGTTAAAGTGTGCATGTCCTATTTCAACAACATAAGGGTGGGTGTGAGGGCCCAAGGACAATTCCATCTTGGAACTTTTTTTTTTGCATTATATGACCAAGCAACAGTCGTTTGCCATGTTCAAAAAGTAAAACCAAATGTAAAAAAATTCAAGAAATTAAACCAAAAGTAAAATGCCGTGTCATAATTTAAAACAAGAGGTATTGACGTGCTCTAAAACTACTGTATTGTTGTTTATATTTTATAAACACTACACTTGAAAGCTTGAGTCTTTCAATAGAAAAGTAACTGTCCATTGCACGAATATTTGCAACAGGGACAATTTTAGGGTTAAGAAAGTCAACTAATAACACTTCGACGCTGTCTGTCTTTATAAACACTACACTTGGAAGTTGGAGGAGGTATTGTGGCCCCGGCACCAAATTTACTACCGGGGCCACTCCACTGTGCAGTCCATATTTAGGTGTATCAGATATTAAACAACGGTGACAGTTGATGCCCAATTTTTTAATTATATTGTGGCCTCGGTACCAAATTGTGTACCGGGGCCACCACACTACGCAGTCCAGATACTTGTTTGGTGGAATTCAGACCAGTTGAGGGTTTTATTATTATATTGTGTGGACCACTCTATCTATACCACACTACAACTCTATACCACTCTATTTCATACTTTAATTCTATTTCATACTTTAATTCTATTTCATACTTTAATTCTATTACTAATTAATTACCATAAAGAGGAACAAAATAAACCAATTTTACCAAAAGTATAATATGACTTAGACTTACAAACACTACACTTGAAAGATCGTGCCTTTAAATGAAAAAGTCAGTCTTCATTGCACGACTATGTGCAACAGGGACAGTTTTTTGGGTTTACAAAGTCAAACAATAACACTTTGACCCTGTCTGTCTGGGATCTCAATGACGAATTGTCTGTACCATGTTTGGAGGAGGTATTGTGGCCCCGGTATCAAATTGGGTACCGGGGCCACCCCACTACGCAGTCCAGATACTTGTTTGGTGGAATTCAGACCAGTTGAGGGTTTTATTATTATATTGTGTGGACCACTCTATCTATACCACACTACAACTCTATACCACTCTATTTCATACTTTAATTCTATTTCATACTTTAATTCTATTTCATACTTTAATTCTATTACTAATTAATTACCATAAAGAGGAACAAAATAAACCAATTTTACCAAAAGTATAATATGACTTAGACTTACAAACACTACACTTGAAAGATCGTGCCTTTAAATGAAAAAGTCAGTCTTCATTGCACGACTATGTGCAAAAGGGACAGTTTTTTGGGTTTACAAAGTCAAACAATAACACTTTGACCCTGTCTGTCTGGGATCTCAATGACGAATTGTCTGTACCATGTTTGGAGGAGGTATTGTGGCCCCGGTATCAAATTGGGTACCAGGGCCACCCCACTATGCAGTCCAGATACTTGTTTGGTGGAATTCAGACACGTGGAGGGTTTTTTAATTATATTGTGGCCTCGGTACCAAATTGTGTACCGGGGCCACCACACTACGCAGTCAAGATAGATAGATGCGTATTGCGTATCATAGATAAAGTACATTCAGTGGTGTGGGGCAAATTGAAAAATATTCAAAATGCACTGACATTATCAAAAACAAGAGGTTGTCACACGCTAAAACTCCAACATGTATATGATGGAGAGGATGGAGGAGCAGCCGTATGTGTAGTGTAATGCAGATCTGTTGAAGGTTTTTTATATATTTTATTGTGGTGCCCAGTGCCCACTCCTCTACGCAGTCCAGGTACAATTATTGGTGCGAATCATAAAAGTTCAGGGTTTTTAAGATATTGTGGTGACCCACTCCTCTACGCAGTCCAGGTACAATTATTGGTGCGAATCATAAAAGTTCAGGGTTTTTAATATATTGTGGTGACCCACTCCTCTATGCAGTCCAGGTACAATTATTGGTGCGAATCATAAAAGTTCAGGGTTTTTAATATATTGTGGTGACCCACTCCTCTACGCAGTCCAGGTACAATTATTGGTGCGAATCATAAAAGTTCAGGGTTTTTAATATATTGTGGTGACCCACTCCTCTACGCAGTCCAGGTACAATTATTGGTGCGAATCATAAAAGTTCAGGGTTTTTAAGATATTGTGGTGACCCACTCCTCTACGCAGTCCAGGTACAATTATTGGTGCGAATCATAAAAGTTCAGGGTTTTTAATATATTGTGGTGACCCACTCCTCTACGCAGTCCAGGTACAATTATTGGTGCGAATCATAAAAGTTCAGGGTTTTTAATATATTGTGGTGACCCACTCCTCTACGCAGTCCAGGTACAATTATTGGTGCGATTCATAAAAGTTCAGGGTTTTTAATATATTGTGGTGACCCACTCCTCTACGCAGTCCAGGTACATTTATTGGTGCGAATCAAACAAGTTGATGGTTTTCTTATTATATATATTGTGGTGACCCACTCCTCTACGCAGTCCAGGTACATTTATTGGTGCGATTCATAAAAGTTCAGGGTTTTTAATATATATTGTGGTGACCCACTCCTCTACGCAGTCCAGGTACATTTATTGGTGCGATTCATAAAAGTTCAGGGTTTTTAATATATATTGTGGTGACCCACTCCTCTACGCAGTCCAGGTACATTTATTGGTGCGAATCATAAAAGTTCAGGGTTTTTAATATATATTGTGGTGACCCACTCCTCTACGCAGTCCAGAAAGATACCTTGTTGCAACGTTTTGGACTAATAACTATATTGTGAGGTGTTCAGAATACACTGTAAATTAGTGGAAATACTTGTTATTGAATGTTATTGAGGTTAATAATAGCCTAGGAGTGAAAATAAGCCCAAAAACTTGATTTTTAAACTTTTTATGTTTTTTTCAAAAAAAATCCGAATCCAATACCTTAAATCCGAACCGAGACCTTTCGTCAAGTGTTTTGCGAGACAAATCCGAACCCCAAAAATAACGAAAATCCGGATCCAAAACACAAAACACGAGACCTCAAAAGTCGCCGGTGCACATCCCTAATATTTACCTGCCCACCCATCTATCCCTAACTCTTCAGCCCTTGTGGCCAGATATAGTCCAAACCCCACTTGAACAACAACAGATAGATAAAAATAACCAGTAACTTATCTGCACCAGTGTGTCACAGGTCTGAACTTGATTATCTCCAAAATGGCTGACTTGTAAAATGTCCTTCTTCAGAGATGCATGCAAACCTCCTCCTACAGCTTCAAACTGTGGCTTCCAGCAGGTTCTGTTCAGAACTGCACCGAGCTTTGATATCTCTGCAGACTGCTCTCTCTGCTCAGATCACTCATCCAGTGCCCTTCTCCCTAGGGTCACCTATCTGAACTGGTCACACAGCTCAGTCTCTCCCAGGATGCTCCTCTCTCCCTCTCTCTCTCCGCCCTCTGGTTTCTCAGTCTTCTTAGGCTCCGCCCCCTCTTCATAACAGCTTTCTGGGAGATGTAGTTCCTTCTCCTTGACTGGTAAATAGCTATATGCATCTCTTTTCTTACTGATGCAATTGTGATTATTAGCCCCTGGGTGCTCAAGTCCAACTGCAGCATCCCCAGGGGTTACATATATATACACTGGCCTGGATATCTAAATATTCTAGTTTGAAGCCCATGGAAATAAATTGATGATGCTCATGCATAAAATACATTTTCATAAATTACAAACAAGCAGGAGAATAGAAATCAACATAAGCACTTTCATTTTACGCTTTAAAAGCTTTGATGAATAGATCCTGTTGTGCACCACAAGCAGAAAATAACAGATTCGCAGAATTCCGTGCATTCAGCTAACTGTACCAGTACAGACAATGTTTATCTATAGCACAGTATGGGGATGTCACAGCAGTGCAGATAGGCTTCATCAGTTGTGGAAAGTGCGGATAATCTGTGTATATAAATCAGCATTACTAATCAGCATGCAGCATGCATAAATTACAATACGGGATTGGGTTAGCTGCAGTGTGACATGTAACATGGTACTGCAATTATGTTGATCCACATGTACAGAAATAAAGCAACCTACAGCTGCTAAACTTTTATCCCACAGACAATAACGAGTCACTTTTGCTAGTTTATTCTATTACAGAGTGTTCCATGCAGTCTTAATTACAGAACAGGGGTACACTAACGTATATACTACAGACTTAGTGCTACACCATCCTGTTGTGGTTAAGGTGGTGGTATGACCACACAGCAAGATAAGGAGCCATCATGGCGGCTAAATGAATTTACATAGCATATTTACTTTGTATAGTGTTACAAGCTTCCCACATGAATGGACTACACTCCCCTGCACTGCTCCGGAGAAGCAGACACGCCAGAATACCAGCTGCAAGGTAAGTGGGCCTTCAGTCAATGACTTTTATAGGTGCCTCTGGCTCTTCAGTGTTGTGGAACTACAAAGCACAGCCTGCCCTACCAGAGGGCAAGCTGGAACTTGTCGTTCGACAAAAGCTGGAGAACCATAGTTAACACTGTATCCAGCCAGCCACATAATACACTTGTGGAACGGTCATCACAGAGATGAGCCGCTGGTTGTGCAGGCTTGTTTTGTGATTGCTAACAATATTTGTTGTTAGAAAGTTTTTTGTGTTTTTCATGTCTTGTTTTTATTTATTATACAAATTAGGTTTGTAACTAGAGCACTGTGACCTCCCAGGGCGCAATGCCGAGCTTTCGTCACGGCTGGGAGAGACCACCTACATCTACCAAGGTAAGTGGGGGGGGGGCACCAGTGCTCTTTCTCGCCCAGGACACTAAAGTTCCTAGATACGACTCTGGCGCCATGGGTACTGACTGCAGGACCCAAAACGTATAGCGCTGTATATATGAGGGCAGGGAGGAGGAGAGTTTTTATTCTAGTTAGCAAAGCTTCCTCCTGCTTCCAGCTTCCTGGTCTCCTACTGTTCACCAGTAGGCCTTCGTTAACAGCAATCAGCACAACTCCACACACTCTGAAGGGCAGTATCATCCCAAGGGCAGGCACCTTCAGTACAGTACGTCTCACCTGGTTGCCCTGTCTTCTAGACACTGTTACCAGCATGATGGAGAGGGGGGTAACAGGCATCAGGACCTGACACCCCTTAACCCAAACTATGGACAATGGGAGCTTAGGCAGCATCATCTGAACATACACCGTTTGCAGCATTAATGTTACTACCAGAAGAACAGCCAGTAGGGAATGGACTTTCAGCTGTCAGAATCACATTAGGTGTTACCCATTGGTGGGTAAACATTAATCCTAAAGGGACCTTTTGCACAGCTAGTGCCAATTCTAGTGCCACCTGTGAACCATCTCCAAGAGTGTATGGGTCCTTCTCAAGGAGATGACTTCCGTCACCACCACAAATGCAGTGATGAACACAGCATCCAGGTCTGGTAATAACAATTTACATAATGTCCCTTTTGCAGCACAGAAAAGGGGGGTTTTGCAAGTGATAGTTCAATCATGGACAATTATTTAACAGCAATAAGGTCATACAGAAACAGATGCGCAAAATTAGAGCTTCTAAGAAGAAGAAGAAGGTAGCAGGGCCAAGGGCAACAAGGGTAAGGGGCAGTTAGGCCAGGTATCCTCGCATAAGTCAGCATCTTCCAATTTTTCAATTACAGTTTTGTCTACAGGGCATGCAGGAAACTCCCCGGATGTCAGTTTGCTTTGGTCGGCTAAACCAGCCTTGTCCACCACTCTATCCTGGCTATGTATTTGTGTCAATACAGCGGTGAACTTCTTTCATCAAATTTGTCTTTTCCTCAATAAGCAGAGTTTTCTGGTTGCAAATGTTCCTATTTTCCCATCTAGCACATTGATTGGTATCCCAATTCCGATTTTGGTATCTGCATACCATTTACTAGAAGATAAATCTGCGCCTACTTTGGCAGGATTGCGGGTCCGATTTTAAAATGTTCACCGTGCAACGAGTGAAAACATCACTGTAAGACCCATTCTACTGTGCTATATCTTTAATACAACTTTTCAGTTTTTCTCTTAAAATACTGCTCGGTTTAGCTTCATTTATGTCTTAAAATTAATCGTGGGGATATCTTTATTAGATGGGTCACTTTTGTGTGTTTGAGTGTTTTTATTACATTGGAAGAAATGCTCCAGAATCGTGGTCTTCCCCATCCTCAAGCACAAGTAATTTTGCGTGAAAAAAAATGTCACCCCCTGTAAACAGTGAACAGCCCTCTCTATCTGCCATTTCCAGTCCTTCAATCTCATTTAAGCAATCTTGCCCAACAATATGCAATTTTGTTTATTCCTGTGGGCATATAACTAGGCACATTCATGCACCTTGTCCCCCAAGTGACACTCCCAATTTGCCCATCCCTCAATTATACATCCCCGTAGATGATGCCATGTTGGCTTTGAAATCCATGTGCTTTCCTGGAAAAACAGGAGAATTTATACACTTGGAATAAACACTCCAGAATGTTTTTTTAAACTTAATTAGACCGATCATCGCTAATCGTTGATTGCTTGCTGTTAGTTTACAGTACATCTGCACTTAGTTTGCAATGATCCCCATGGTGTTAGAAGTAGAGCTATTAAAAGGGGAAAATTGTCTCCACAAAGCATAAAAATGTGGAGTAAATTGACAGATTGGATCTTCCTAAACAGAACTATAATGTAACTTAGAGTAGAAAGATTTAAACACATATGAATACTGTATCAAAGAACAATGGAGCTCATGAGAATGAAGATGTGCAGAAAATGACTAAATTTGCTGAATTAGAGAGAGGGGATTTTTATATTCTCATTGTTTTGCCGGTGTAAAGTTCTTTTTATTTTCTATTGAAGCAAAAAATAGTACGCAAACATTTCCCCATAGAAAATTACATGGTATGAAAGATGCAATCAAATCAAAGAGCAAAAATAGCACACAATGATAGGAATACATAGAAATAGAAAGATATATCAAGGCCCCAAGATACACACAGCAAGAAATAAAATTGTGAGTTTAGAAAATTGGGATTACGTGCAGGTGTAAATTCAGCCGAAGGCAGTCACAAATTTTCCGACAATGGAATAAATTCTAATTCCAAGTTTAATTATGGATTTTGAAATTGACAATGGACACTATTCAAGGCGTGAGTTTTTTTCAGTCACAACAAAATGCAACTTAGTCTTAGGTGAAATGGAGGCACATGGAGAATCAACCACAATAGAATTATTAATCATAGTAGATCTGAACTGTTTAAGCATGATTAATTGTATCTAAAATGTTGTACAAATGAATTTTCAGAACTTGGAAGGAAGTGTGAAAAGAAAGGAATTCTGCTGTTGGGGCTATATTACATACAAGTTAACCCTTGCATGATACTGATGCATTCTAGTCAAATCAAGCTACTTAAGGTCTTAAAAAGGTTCTTGTCATGCATTTGGGCCTAGCCCAGGCCTCCTCAGGGCAAGAGCGTTACTTCCCGACGCAAGCGGCCTTTTTAATGTGTGTTCATGAGGTAAAATTACCTCACGAAAATGAGTTTGACCCCTCAACTCGTAAATTTAGCCTTTACTACCCCTCCCACGGGGGGAAGGGGGGATGATGGAAGTTAACTGACTTGACTATTCTAATTTTTTTGTCAAATAATGTCAGTATACCAAATTTCAGGTCAATTGGATGAGCCCTTTCTGAGAAAATAATTTTTTACACACACACACACTAACGCACGCCTCTACACATGTGTGTTCATGAGGTAAAATGACTTCACGAAAATGAGTTTGAGCCCTACCAAATTTCAGCCCTTTTTGAATTTTTTTTCCCACACACACTAAGAATTTAGTAGGTCAGTGTATAACTCCGCCCAGCAGGTGGCGCTGCAACTTGTTTTTTTTTTTTACACACACACACAGACAGACAGACGCCACTAAGCATTTATATATTAAGATAGCTTTGTACTTTTCTCTCTAGCAAATATTGTTGGCTGAGCGGAAGTAGGAATTGATCCAAGACCTGTAATACCGGTATGAATGTTTACAGATGTTCAAGATGAACTTGTCTGTATGTCTGGGGAAACCAGGAGAACTGTAGGCATGAAATTGGGGTGAGACAATCATTTTCTTTGGAGGACATTACTAGGACATTACCAATTGCATGTGAGTAAATCCAATGAAGCCCAAACAACTCACCTGGTATTAAATATGAGGAACTGCCAAAGCTCCCAATCATTTTGGTACATAGTAGATAATGTCATGCTAGGTTGTTTACCATGCCAAAAAGAAAAGCTATGCTTACAGTCTAAAGGGATTTTTCTGTTATCTCCAAACTAATTGGACATGTGTGGTACAGGTAAAAATGCAAGAGAGCAACATTAACTTTATTTACGGTCCTCAGTAAAACCGTGACACCACAGTCACCAAATCTATTTCTGGATGGTGAGAACAAGGAGGATAATTTGTCTGAAATAGCAAGGACTAGTCAGCTTTTTTTTTTAGCTACAAGATAGGAGATAGCTGAGACCTAACATTGAAAATTGAACTGAATTGAAGACTTTTATTTTCAGCTAGTAATAGAAAATAGGGTAAATTGTAGCTCTTGGTGTGTCGTTTACTATACCGCTTGGTTGAGCTGTTTGTATCTTGAGATTGGATCCCAGGGGCTTGTGGAGACTGTCAGACAGAAACTTGTCTTTAACTGCAAGAACTGCAAGACATCTGAATGGAAACTTGGGGGTACATTTATCAAGCGGCGAAAGTTGTGCAATACTCTGGGGAATGGCAATAGCAGGAAGCTATACCCGATGTTGTGGCCATGACTCACTGTATAAGATCAGGGCCACGGTTCTGTATTTTATATGTAAGCCCTTGTCACTGTGTGTGGGATGCAAAGGTTGCACAGTGCACCTCCTTCTCAAGCCCTGGCTAGCTGATGGGCATGGGTGTAAATGACCAGGGGGTCCCTGCACATGCAGGTGTTTCTTTGTAAGTAGTGGGACACGTCACATTGTGGTGCAATGCAATAAAAGTCACAATACTTTGGGCACCAGATCATCTCTATGACAAACTGAACTCTTTATTTACACTCCTCTTCCTCCAGCACGATAATCATAATGGCTGCAGCAATAAAGAAATATATCTACAGCGCCTTACTCTCTCTAGCTCAGTCCTTAATGACCAATATGAATATGGTTGCAAGTATCTCTCCTTACTCCTCCTGCACAGTTCTTAATGTTATCTAAATGTAATATAACATAGTTCACATGTCTCTTACACTCTAGTTCCCCATACTTCACTGCAGTTCACCCCTTCTCTGCAGGGGCATTCACATGGATGCTAACAGGCAGGCAGCTTCTCTTCAATGCAGTTCTGACACATGTTGTGTAACCCTCAACTGCGGCTCACCCCTCCTTCACGGGGATGATTTCTCCTTTGGACTCTGACACATCTCTCTGTGTACACACAGCCTCTGGCTCTGACACTTCTCTCTGTGTACGCACAGCCTCTGGCTCTGATACTTCTCTCTGTGTACGCACAGCCTCTGGCTCTGACACTTCTCTCTGTGTACACACAGCCTCTGGCTCTGATACTTCTCTCTGTGTACGCACAGTCTCTGGCTCTGACACTTCTCTCTGTGTACACGATGCCTTTGGCTCTGACACTTCTCTCTGTGTACACACAGCCTCAGCTACCATGCGTCTTGCAGCAACCCTCACTCCAGGGTCACTTTCATGCAAAATGCCCTCCTCTCTCTTGAGTGACATATGGTTCTCCCCCTCTCTGGGATTAGGGACTCCCCCCCCCCCTATGTAGCCACACTGCTGGTTTTATCACAGTACATACCAGGTTCCATACCTCCCAACTGTTTTGATTCCAGCGGGACAGTCCTGATTTCAGGTGGACTGTGCCGCTGGAATCAGGACAGTTGGGATGCATAGGGTGCTGTGTTATGTTCTGCCATGTGTTGTGCTGCCGGATGCACAGGGTGCGATCACACAGACGATCACACGGAGGTATCCAAGGGTTTGTTGTTAAAGCCTTCTATATTAAATCTTCTGACTGCAACTCAAAACTTGAATACCTCTCAATGGTCCCGATTTGCATGCCACAAAAGGGGCGGGCTTAACAGGAAAGTGGGTGGCTGTTTCGGGGAACACAATGAGGAAACAGAGTGCCAGTTGCATATCTAATCCTTTAACAGACCTGCGGGACGAAGAGACCGGAAGTGACCTCCCTCTCAAACAGAGAGTCGCGGCGGTGCCCGCGGCCGCCGCGACTGCTAACAGCAACATCCCCAATGAGCATAAATCTATCTGTTACATAATCAGTCCTGAAAACCTACTGGATTGTTTTACAAATATGTTTTTGGTGCTTGGATGGATAAGGTGACTTTTTTAAGTAAAGCAATATATTGTGAAGTTGCCTATTGAAGACAATCTAAGAAAAGAAAATGAGATGAGATTAACATTATATGCATGATGTTAAAGATAGATTCCTCACAGGCAGTAACAAAGGTATTCCAATTAGCTGCAGCAACTATGTTCCTGATAAGGATAACAGCTAATCTCATGCTGCTGTTATATGGTTATTAAGGATCAATGGGCACTCTGCAGCTGTTCCTCTGTTATTTAATTAGTTTTAGTGAACCCGTAAAGAGCATGTCACTGCAGAGACCCAGCACGGTGTGTATTGGGAGGCTTGTTTTTTTCCTCTGTCATCATAGATCATTAGAGGAACCTTAGCTTTTGTATATGCTATTTAAACAGTGGTACATGGAGTAGTGTGGTTTACTTTATCATGTTTCATGAAGCTATATTAATTTAGAGAAAAATTGCTTTTTAGGAAAAGCATCAAGAATTAACTGTGAATATGAAAAATGTTAAATTGAACTCCATTCTTTAACCTTTTCCTATCTCATGCATCCTACGAGGTGGGTGCTTACAGCCGTTTTCCATTTTCCCATGTTTTAATGGCTTCCGACGCAATCCCTCAATGTCTAGCCTTGGTTAGTTTCCTCTGTTAACCTGCATGGACCCAGCTGTGGTAGCAGGTCCTATATCCATATAGACAAGGCAATACGTGATCTGAGTGACAGGATCACTCTCCAATATGGCCACACATCTGAGCAGCCCAATCAAACAAGGACCTCTTAAGGCAGCTGGTCGATGACTGCACATAGACATTGAGAGGAATCATCTACCAGCCTTATTTACTGGAAAATTATTTAAAACTAGGCCTGAAGGTAAATGTATTAACCTGCGATTTTATCAAATCGACGAAATGCACCGACTATGAAACAAAAGAAAATTATATGCAGTGTTATATATTTCATGTATCACAAGAGAGCTACAATGCGGTGGTAGTCAGTATAGCGATACTGACAACACCGACTGTGAAGAGGCCGACATGATTACACCAAAGGTGTAATCCAGGACAGGCTAATAACACTGATAGGTTGAAAACGACACTTGAAACAGCTCAGATGAAGAAACATCCTGGCAGGCTACAATGACAGTGGTGAACGTTAGTTTCAAGTTCTCCACTGTCATTCACTGCTAATTTAAGGAGGCGTCGACTGTACATTGCTCTTTACAAAGCCTACAACATTATACAGACAGCGCTTCATTAAATTACCACCTAAACAGCCCGAATGACAGTGGGGAACTTGAAACTGACCTCATTGCAACCTGCCGGGATGTTCCTTCAATTGAGCCTTCAATTGTCGTTTTCAACCTGTCAGTGTTATCAGTCTGTGGTGGATTACACTTTCGATGTAATCATGTCGGCCTCTTCACAGTCTGTGTTGTCACTATCGTTATAAGGTAACCCACCCCTATAATGGTGGTGTATATATAATAATACCAAACAAAACTATAATACTGATTGTATTATTATATAACATATTATAGGACAGGTTTGTGATCTTTTAACAATAATGGGTTGATTCATTGAGGAAAGTAAGGCAAAAAAAAATCTCCTGGACAAAACCAGGTTACAATGCAGGGGGAGACAAATTAGTTTATTACTTTGCAAATAAAATAAATACTGGCTGTTTTTTCATGTAACACAGAAATTCTTGATAGCTTATTTGTACACTGAAAATTAAAGTTGATCTAGAATATGCCCTAGCTCAGTTCGCAGTTCGCGGCACCCTTAGAGTCTCCAAATTTTTTCAAGGCACCCCTCCAAAATAATTATTGAGCAGTCCTGTTTTAGAAGTAGTTGGGTCAAAAAATTGTAATGAGTATTTAGGTCAGGACAGAAATAATTATTTAGTTGTATGCAAAAATGCCCCCTCTGCATCCAGACACACTGCCCTCTCTCACACTGCCCCCTCTGCCCTCTGTCACGCTGTCCCCCCTCCTCTGCTCTGTCACACTGTCCCTTTTCCTCTGCCCTCTCTCACAATGTCCCCCTCCTCTGCCCTCTCACACGCTGTCCCCTCCTCTGCCCTCTCACGCTGTGTCCCCCTCCACTGCCCCTCTCACGCTGTGTCCCCCTCCACTGCCCCGCTGTGCCCCTCCTCTGCTCTCTGTCCCCCTTATCTGCCCCGCTGTCCCCATCCTCTGCTCTCTGTCCCCATCCTCTGCTCTCTGTCCCCATCCTCTGCTCTCTGTCCCCATCCTCGGCCCCTCTATCCCCCTCCTCTGCCCCTCTGTCCCCCTCCTCTGCCCCTCTGTCCCCCTCCTCTGCTCTCTGTCCCCCTCCTCTGCCCCGCTGTCACCATCCTCTGCTCTCTGTCCCCCTCCTCTGCCCCGCTGTCACCATCCTCTGCTCTCCTCCTCTGTCTCGCTGTCACCATCCTCTGTCTTCCTCCTCTGTCCCGCTGTCACCATCCAGTCCCCCTCCTCTGTCCCGCTGTCACCATCCTCTGCTCTCCTCCTCTGTCCCACTGTCACCATCCTCTGTCACCAACCTCTGTCCCGCTGTCACCATCCTCTGCTCTCCTCCTCTGCCCCGCTGTCACCATCCTCTGTCACCAACCTCTGTCACCATCCTCTGCTCTCCTCCTCTGTCCCGCTGTCACCAACCTCTGTCCCACTGTCACCATCCTCTGCTCTCCTCCTCTGTCCCGCTGTCACCATCCAGTCCCCCTCCTCTGTCCCGCTGTCACCATCCTCTGCTCTCCTCCTCTGTCCCACTGTCACCATCCTCTGTCACCAACCTCTGTCCCGCTGTCACCATCCTCTGCTCTCCTCCTCTGCCCCACTGTCACCAACCTCTGTCACCAACCTCTGTCCCAATGTCACCATCCTCTGCTCTCCTCCTCTGTCCCGCTGTCACCCTTCCTCTGTCCCCCTCTCACCATCCTCTGTCTCCCTCCTCTGTCCCGCTGTCACCATCCTCTGTCCCCCTCTCACCATCCTCTGTCTCCCTCCTCTGTCCCGCTGTCACCATCCTCTGCTCTCCTCCTCTGTCCCGCTGTCACCATCCTCTGTCCCCCTCTCACCATCCTCTGTCCCCCTCTCACCATCCTCTGTCCCCCTCCTCTGTCCCGTTGTCACCATCCTCTGTCCCCCTCTCACCATCCTCTGTCCCCCTCCTCTGTCCCGCTGTCACCATCCTCTGTCCCCCTCCACTGCCACGATCCCTCTCACTCTGCCCCGCGCCAGGCGCCAGCCATAAAAAACAAACAAACACAGAAACTTACCAATCTGTCGGGCGCCAGGACCCAGCAGCCTCCTCTCTCCTGCAGCTTGTTACTGACCTCGATATTCAGTGACAGCTGCAGGAGACAGGAGGATGCTGGGTCCCAGCGCCCGACGGATTGGTAAGTTTCTGTGTTTTGTTTTTTTTGTCTGGCCCGCGGCACCCCAGTGACACACAGTTTGGGAACCGCCACCCTAGCTCAACTCTAAATCTGTCCCCACAGTTTAAATTTGCCTCCCCCTCCATTGCAACTTGGTTTTGCAAAGCTGCAAAGTTACTCATTTATTTGCTTTACTTTCCTTAATGAATCAGGCCCGGTGTGTCTACAAGATGCTGTCTCCGAGCTTGTATTTCACTTACAGAGATTTCCCTAAAGGCAGAGATTTTTTTTCCAAGAAATCGCGAACAAAGACACAGCCTATCTTTCAAGAATAAAAGGGGTTAATTGTCCATGAAAGTAAGTCACAATGTACTGTGATTCCCTGTGGCAAATTTGCAGCACATCCAAGCCTTTGTCTCTCTTCCTGACAAGTCTCTGAATTAAATCTTCAGCACAGAGCATCATGTTCTGCTTTCATAGATAATCCAATGTAAAGTGTTAATCAGATTTCTTATAAATGGCTCCAGCTACACACATTGAACTCTAATCCGAATGTGCAGCAGCAAGGTAGTAAGCACAAAATTTGATTATGAGGTAGTGGTATTTCTTCATTTTCACCTAAGTTTTTTGTTTATAGAATTATTTGTAATTTTTTAAAAACTGTTTTATTAATTTTTAAACATTGCAATAATTGGTGGAATCATTGATAATGTTGTGTGGTTCAACAAAAAATAAAAAATACGCAATTATTAGAACAAAGAAGTCAATTTTGTCACGCGTCGGACTCTCTGGCTTACTTACCGTAGTCTGGTGCGCAGGGCTGGTCTCCACCGTCTGGCTCTTCCGTGCTGGTGACAACCTTCCGATGGTGGCCGTCATCTTGGGTAACGGACATGCGCATGCAGATGTCAATTAATACTGGTATTCTGTATCCGTCCCTACTCAGAAGATCCTAGTATCCAGTGCTGTATGCTTCTCAGCTGATCCTATAATCCTAGAACCCTGGCATCTTGTATCCGTTGCTATTCAAGTGATCCTTGTATCCCATTTTTTTCATATCCTGGTCTCCTCTTGCTGGTTAACATTCTTTTCTCCTATCAGTCTTGCCTGGCACCCATCTGGACAACAGACACCCCTTGCAGAGGTCCTTGGCAAAAACCTTTGCTCCGTCAGACTCCGCGCCTCCATAGGTGGGTAGCGCTAAATTGGGCAGATTGTGAGAATCCTACCTTTACTGTGTGCTCTGTGATAAGTTTCATCTTAAAAACACTGAATAGATTACTGTAGGTATATCAGCATCCAGGACTTTTACACCGAATATATCCTGTATTCATGTACATGTTAAATGTATTATATAGAACAAATTCCATTAGCATATCCCCTAAATAGACTTAGATTTTCTACCTTAACATATTATATGTTGACTCCTACTATATTTATTTTTTTAGAATGATAATTCTTAATTTATTAATGCTTTACATTAAGAGCTGGAAGGTCTAGCTGTAGGTTTCCAGTGTTTAGTCTTGCATAGAACATGCTTACATCAACAATAATCATGAAGAACCAGGCATTCTTGAATCTTCATTCAAGCCAATAATACATACTTTGGGACTTAATGAGAGATCCCTATCTACAACAGGATGTAATGTGTAAATTACTTCTCTGCAGTATATTTGAGTGTAAGGAAAATACCTAACATGATGCACAATTCTTCCCTTCACAGAGCCTCTCTAAATCATATATCTGCTATACAGGTAATGGATTGGGAGCCTGATTTGGGTGTCAGAATATTAAAATACCTAAAATGCAGCAAGTGAGGTGCTGCTGTTGGCAACCAAAAGGGAACTAAAACCAATCAAAAAGCATATTTATGGTGGGAACGAATCAGGGCTTAGGGTTAAAATTATTTGCATAATATACTGTACCAGCCATACACTCACATTATATACCAGCCATGCGTGCACACACATTTTTTACCATCCTGTGCTCCCCCATATGATATTCCAGCCATGTGTACTTAATAATGTAGGAGCTATATGCACAGGTACATATTTTGCCACACCAACCAGCTAACCAAACTATTGTATCAGACTATGCTAAATACATTACACACTAGCAGCTCTGTTCATCCACACATATCATCCTGTTCCCACACAGACAATAAACTAGACCTGTATCTTCACAAATAATACACCAGCCAAATACCCACAGATTATTGTTCCAGGCTATGCCACACACACTTTAATTATTATGTGCTTACATAGTGTTGCACCAGTCTGTGCCTTCAGACATGGGTCAAAACATATGTCCATACGCACACAAGCATGTACCCCACACATAATATATTAGTAGTGTGCTAGATATACCAGCCTGTTCCTTTATAATAGCATTTAGTATCATGAGACTATATGCAGACAAAGATCCCCACAGAATGTGTACTAAAACATTCTCACCACCACTGCACGGAACTAGTTTCTGGAATAAATACCTCCAATCTGTAAGGCTTCTTCATACAAACTATTATTATTCTGAGATAAGTAATTTCACCAATTGTATAGAGAAATACAGAAGAAAATGTTGAGGAGTCATTTGCAGTAGAGCATAAAATAGCATCGTACGTGGGCTGGCTGGCAAATTTCAGCTTGGGGGGCAAGGGGGGCAGTGGCGGATCCAGGGCGGGGCAATCGGGGCAATCGTCCCCCCTAGCAGGGGCTTGCTGGCGAGGGCTGCACACTATGTGCAGGTCCATTCGACAGTGACAGTGTGCAGCCCGGCTGCTCTGATTGTTTTAAACACAATCAGAGCAGCTGGGCAGCACACTCTCCTTACCTGTCACTGCTGAGAGGACCTGCACATAGTGTGCAGCCGCCGGCAGCCTCAAAAGTTGGAAAGGGGGGCGGGGCCTAACACCCCCCCCCCCCAAAATCACCCCGGGTACAACAATTTTCTAGATCCGCCCCTGAGGGGCGGACTATTAGAAACATTTTGAAGGAAAAAAATGCAGGTAACCCAAGGTATCGACTCAGAGGGCAGATGCCCCCCCAGCCCAGCCAGCTCCTGGAATCATACAACAAGCTTTCTCCTCTAGCTCACTGTCCATTCTGCTCAGTGTTTTCATGCGTGATGAGAAGCAAGTGTTAAGGTCTTACCTGTCAGGCAGGCCTCCTGACCATAAAGGTCATTATAGCACGGGCATTTGCTGTCAACTAAGATGACTGCCACATTCTCCTGAAAGTCATCTTAGTATTATCACAGTATTCTACAGTGTTTGACTGTGATTAACAACATGGCATTCCTTATTAACTACGTTCTCTACCAGCCCCAACCTTGGCTTTCCCTTTGACTACTCTTGACTACTCTTCCCTTTGACTACTATGCTATTTTGTATGGTACCACTACATGCAGGAGCTCAAGCTGTCTGCAATCCAGGCCTCCTGGAACCCAGAACCCCTAAGCACTCTGCTGGATTTGCATTCAACATTGAAACATCATTAACATGGCTGGATTACAAACCCCATGGACCAAGTTTCACGTATCTCTCAACTTTTTCAAGAATTATCTGCTAACATCACCCCACAGGACAAAGTCCAATGTGTGTAATACCATTGAGAGTCAGTGGTGCGGCAGTCACGGATCATGATCGACTCGTAGTAAAAGAAAAACTACATTTCCTGAGAGTCTTTGGGGCTGCTCAGAATTGTAAGAAAAAGGGGGCAGAACTCAGTAGTGAGTGAAGTGAGCCCGCAAAAAGAAGCGTTTTTGACTATTGGAGAGACAGTTGAGAAGAGGCAGTAGGAGAGTGAGAAAAAATTAGTCACTTTACACCTTAGCAAAACCATGTTGCATTGGAGGGGGAGGTAAATTAAAAATGTGGGGACAGATTTATAATTGGAGTAGAGCATGTCCTTGATCAGCTGCCCGTACATGAATGCTGTTCCAAATTAGGCAGCACTTCCATAGACTGCAAGAAAAACTTGAGCTTGAAGCCTTGGACTTATCCCACTGAGCAGGTCCATATCACAATTGTCTGGTCATTGCTTGAGGGAGACCTTGAAGTGTGGGCTTTTTTCACTGGATCTCCATGACAGTGCTTTAGACATGCTTGGCACCAACCAGGCTGCTACTTTCTGCTCCTGGTTACTACGCATTTGTCTTCATAAATTTTGGACTCACTGAGCCTACAATCTGATCGATTTCCGCCAGAGAGATGAGCAGATATAAAATCTTATAATATCCTGGGTCATTATATGGTGATTTATCTCAATGACATTTTAATTTATTCATCTTCCATCTTGGAGCTCTGGGTCCACACGTGTTCTGTTTTACAGAGACTTTGAGAGCATAAATTGTATATTAAACAAGAAAAATGTACAAGGTTTCTCAAGTTATCTTCCAGAGACATAGTTACTCCATTTAAAGCCCTCAAATGGACACAGTGAACATTTGGTGGTAGTAAATTGGCCCCAGTCCACCATATTGAAGGCTATTTAATGGTTTGGATTCACCAACTATTAACATTAATTATATTTTTCTGAATTAATTCCACCATAGCTCATTCCCAGAAATTCAGATTATTGACCTCTTGTAGCTCTGGCCTGATGGGAAGAATCAACCAGGAAGTGGAGAGATACTTAAATTTGTTGCTGACCACCAGACACACTGGTCGTCACATACTCTCCTGGGTGGAATTTTCCTCTAATGAACAGTCACTCTAATCCACAGACACTGTCTATGGAGAACATCCTAAGCCTTTCCCAGGTATAATTACCTCCACTGATTTCTCAGCTGTGTAAACCATCACTCGTGATTTGGCACAGCTTTAATAACGTATAAGTTCTTTACTATAGGTAGGGGTGCACAGCAAGGGAGGGCTGGCAAACTTCAGCCCAGGGGGCAAGACATGACTCAGCAGCCTATTTTAAAGGAAAAAAAAATGCAGGTGGCCCAGTGATCCAGCCCAAGGTAGCCCATTATGGGACTGGCCCAGGGAGCAGATGCCCCCTTGCCACCCAGGCCAGCCTGCCCCTGGTGCACAGGCAATAGCGACAAGGATTATCTCCAATTTCTTATGGAGTTGTAAACAGCCCTTTACAGAATTCAGAAAAGTTGCACTTCTTCAGGGTGATAACAACCTCTCTGAATATAGGAAGTATTTATACATAACTATAGAATTGATAATGCACAAACGGATCAAGTGCCACATAGCTGCACATGCACGAGAGGTATCATCAATAGAGCTTGTTAATTATAGAGAAACTTATATTTGGTTTCACATTGGTGATAGAGGATTTGGATGAGTGAATGTTTGGAAATAGTGATGTCATTACCTACATTTAATGATTATGTGGAAAATCTGATAAGAGGAACATTACTAAAGCAGAAGAATTGGCAACAAGTTAGGTCCCTAAAGCATGTGCAAACTGGTTTCCTGACAGGAACATATCTGATTTACAGTGAGTTTGCTTGGTGGTTCTATGAAAAGGCTTCCCAGGAGATAACGGCAGTCCATAAATATATGACATCAACACAAATTCTTTACAATATGTGGTGCTCTTCACAGTTCAGGGTATATCCAGCCAATATTCACAAATCCTCAAAGTAATATCAGTTTAGGCAACACACCTGTAAATGGCAATATATTCTTACCATACTAAAGACATCGCCTACCTACTGCTTTCTAATGGCTAACAAAGTATAACATTATTTTTACTTGTAATTTCCATTTAATAAATGCAGCAATCTGCAAAACACCAAAACACGCTGTTTTTAGTTTTTCTAAACTGAAACAGAAACCCTATAAATAAGCAAAACTATAATTTGCCATCTATTTCTCCCACAAACTATCCACCCACCCTCAAATACCCAAATAAAGTTCTTGAGTACCCATCTATTAACAAACTGACTAAAGAACAAAATATAAACCCTGGAAACACTGCCTAGAATCTTCAAACATTTATAAAGAATTGTTATATTATTTAATATGATGTTTGGGCCATGCAGCCGGTACAGCCCTTATACGTCATGGTATTGAGTCTATAAATGGCTACTACTGATGTCTGGTTGATGGTGGTGGCAAATGCTGTCTCAGGTGTTGTTTCAAAATATTCCACGAATGTTTGATTGGGTTCAGATCTGGTGACTGAGAAAGACCATAACATACAATACAACACAGTGTGAACACAACCACTTAGCGCAATCAAGTAGCGATTAGCATTGAACTTGCCTTCAAAAGGAATGTGTCAGGCGCCGCTCCCACACCATGCTAGGTGTCGGAAATGGACACCTGTCCTCTCCGGCGGACCCCCGTCCCATTGTGTAGCAATGGGACGTACTTCCGGGCTCCGCCGGGCGCGCATGCGCAGTAGCCTCGACGCTTTTCTCCGCAATTTTGGTGGTCAGGAGCACCTGACCACCGCAGGCATCTATCAGGGCCAGTGCCCTACTATATTAAGCCCCTCCTGTTCCTTCCCTGGTGCCAGAGTTTTGGTTTCACCATTCTCCAGCGTTTGTATCCTGCTCCCATATCTAGTGTTCCTTTGGTATTTGACTCCCGGCTTGTTCCTGACCATTCTCTGTCCTGCAATTTGCTTACTTCGATTCTCGGATTCTGACCTTTGGCTTCCCACCTGACCTTCCCTCTGGATCACCCAGCTATCGTTTGGCTTCGATCCGGATCGTACGACTACACCTGCTATCTCCCGCTGCACTGTTAGCTAGCTTGAAGGACTGCGACCTGCATGCCCCACGCAGCCAAGCCCATACCTCCTTGCGGGGGTCCCTGGTGAATACCGGGGGTGCATTAGACTCCGCGCCTTCCTGTCTCGTAGAGTCAATACCAGTCAGCGGCATCTCCAAGTCCAATCGTGACAGAATGACTGCACCCCACAACAGTATAGAACTAACAGAATGCTTTATTCATTCTTTAGGTTGTTGCCAAATATGAATTTGTCTGTTTGATGGGAACATGGTGAAGGATGATTAATCTAACCACACCACCTTCCTACCCTGCTCAGTAATCCAGTGCTTGTGCTTTTTGCACTAGTGAACTTGCAAACATCCAGTACCCAGGGCCATCTTTCCGACTGGGCACGATGGGCAGGTGCCCGGGGGCCCAGGGCAGGACTCAATGATCGTTCAGAACAGGTAGTCAGGTGGCGATCCGACCCCCTCCCTGCTCCCCTCTTCCGTGCTGTGCTCACAGTGAATGTCGGGCGTGACGACATTCACTGCGAGCACAGCATGGAGAAGCGCAGAACGGAGACTCAGCAAGGACATATTATTATTATTATTATTATCGTTTATTTGTTAGGCGCCACAAGGTTTCCGCAGCGCCGAACATGGTACAAACAGTAGACTATACAGGGTAAAACAGTACAGGACAATAAACACAAAGTACCAGTACTTCAGAAACTCCAAGCAGGCAGATACAGTAGAGACGGAGCAGAAGAACAGGTATGGAGACAGGAGGGAAGAGGGCCCTGCTCATTCGAGCTTACATCCTAAGGGAGGGTAAACAAAGTCAGGCACAAAAGGGAGCCAGTGAAGCAACGGGGAGAGAGGAAAGGAGCCAGGGGAGAAACAGAAGGGTGAGTGGTTAAGTGGATGGTTGGTAGGCCTTAAGGAACAGGTGAGTTTTAAGTGCCCGCTTGAAGGAGCACAGATTGGGTGAGAGACGAATGGAGCGAGGGAGGTCGTTCCAGTGAAGGGGTGCAGCACGGGAGAAGTCTTGGATTCTAGAGTGGGAAGAGGTGATCAGAGTGGAGGAGAGGCGGCGATCATTGGCCGAGCGCAGGGAGCGGGCGGGAGTGTGAATGGAGAGGAGGCTAGAGATGTAAGGGGCAGTAGACTGAGAGAGAGCCTTGTAAGTGGTGGTGAGGAGTTTGAAAAGAATTCTGTAGGGGAAGGGGAGCCAGTGTAAGGAAAGACAGAGAGGGGAGGCAGAGGAGGAGCGGCGTGAGAGGAAGATGAGTCTTGCAGCCGCATTGAGTATAGAGCGGAGGGGGGAGAGACGGGAGTGGGGGAGGCCAGTAAGGAGGAGGTTGCAGTAGTCGAGACGGGAGATGATGAGGGCATGGATGATAGTTTTGGTGGCATCTTGAGAGAGGAAGGGACGGATGCGGGCAATGTTACGGAGTTGGAAGCGACAGGCTTGGGCAAGGGATTGAATGTGGGGGGCAAAAGAGAGAGAGGAGTCGAGAGTGACACCTAGGCAGCGGAGTTGGGTGACAGAGGAGATAGTGGAGTTGTTAACAACGATAGAGAGGTCATGGTGAGAAGGGAGCCTGGGTGGGGGAAAGACAATGAGTTCGGTTTTGGAGATGTTAATTTTAAGAAAGCGAGAGGACATCCAGGATGAGATGGCTGAGAGGCAGTCAGTTACACGAGAGAGGAGGGAGGAGGAAAGATCAGGAGAAGAGATGTAGAGTTGAATATCATCAGCATATAGGTGATACTGAAGACCGAAAGAGGAGATGAGAGCCCCAAGGGAGGAAGTATAGAGCGAAAAGAGTAAAGGGCCAAGAACAGAGCCCTGAGGGACTCCAACAGGGAGAGGGGAGGGGGTGGAGGAAGAACCAGACGTGGATACGGAGAAGGAGCGATTAGCAAGGTATGAGGTGAACCAGGCATGGACAGAGCCAGAGAGGCCGAGTGAAAGAAGAGTTTGCAGTAGGAGGGGATGGTCCACGGTGTCGAAGGCTGCGGAGAGGTCAAGGAGGATGAGTATGGAGTAGTGACCCTTGGATTTGGCTGATAGGAGATCATCGGTAACTTTAGCCAGGGCTGTTTCAGTGGAGTGGAGGGGGCGGTAGCCGGATTGGAGAGGGTCAAGGAGGGAGTTGTCAGAGAGGTGTCTGGTGAGGCGGCTGGAGGCATATGGGAGAAGAGAGATAGGGCGGTAGTTAGCAAGAGAGGTGGGGTCAAGATTGGGTTTCTTAAGGATAGGGGAGATAAGAGCATGTTTGAATGAGGATGGGACAACGCCAGAGGAGAGTGATAGGTTGAAGAGGTGTGCGAGGTAGGAGCAGGCAGTAGGAGAGAGAGAGCGAAGGAGGTGGGAGGGGATGGGATCAAGAGGACAGGTAGAGGGTGGAGAGGAAAGAATAAGGGAGCGAACTTCTTCACCTGATGTGGGGATGAAGGAGGACCACAGCTGGTTAATGGCGGGAGGTGAAGCGGTGATGGGGGGAGAGTGGTGGGAGGAGGAGATGTTGCGTCTGATGGCTTCAATTTTGGAGGAGAAAAAGGAGGCGAAGTCAGACGCAGAGAGGGAAGGCGGGACAGTGGGAGGGGGGGGGAGAGGAGGGAGTTGAATGTGGCAAAGAGGCGGCGGGGGTTGGAGGACTGAGAAGAGATGAGCGACTTGAAGAAGGATTGTTTAGCGAGGGACAGGGCAGAGCAGAAAGAGGAGAGGATGAATTTGAAGTGAAGGAAGTCAGCCAGGGAACGAGATTTCCTCCAGAGGCGTTCAGCTGTACGAGAGCACTTTTGGAGGGAGCGGGTGAGTTTGGAGTGCCAGGGTTGGGGAGTAAGGCGACGACGGCGGATAGAAGAGGCCGGGGCGACGGTGTCCAGGGCAGTAGTGAGGGATTGGTTGTAGAGAGAGGACGCCTGATCTGGGCAGGCCAGAGAGGGAAGGGGTGATAGGAGAGTTTCAAGAGAGGCAGAGAAGGAGATGGGGTCAATAGCGTCAAGGTTGCGCCTGGTGAGGGTGGCTTTAGGCGAGGTGGGAGAAGGGGAGGAGGACAGAGAGAAGGAGAGGAGATGGTGGTCAGAGAGTGGGAAGGGAGAGTTGGAGAACTCAGAGAGATCACAGAGGTTAGAGAAGACAAGGTCGAGGGAGTGACCAAGACAGTGGGTAGGGGAGGAGGTCCACTGAGTGAGGCCAAGGGAGGAGGAAAGAGTGAGAAGTTTTATGGTGGCAGGGTCAGTACAGTTGTCAACAGGGATGTTGAAGTCACCCAGTATAATGGAGGGCAGGTCAGAGGAAAGATAGTGGGGGAGCCAGGCGGCGAAGTTGTCGAGAAAAAGAGAGGTAGGGCCAGGGGGACGGTAGATGACGGAGACATATATATATATAGATCACTCTCTTTACACACACACACATATATATATATATATATATATATATATGCACTGCTTTGCCCGGGGGCCCATAATGTCGTTAAGATGGCCCTGCCAGTACCAGGTGTGATTACTCCCTGTAATCTGACCATGCTATCCTGCTCAGTGGCATTCCCATCAGACTGTATATGATGAAAGTGGCTGCTCACACCAGAGGTTGATATTTTAAGGCAATTGATCTGCAGTTGCTCGTCTGTTTGGCTTTGCACTTCAAGTTAATTCATCAATATTATATTATTGGAGTATGCACTTCCACTCAGAGATGGAACTAGCAAGCTCTAGGCCCGGGTGCAGGAAGGAGGAAATCGGGGACCCTGACTCTCTGCTTCTGCCATACAGCGGGCCCCATTGTCTCCATGGGCCCCGATGCACAGCACCTGCCTCCTCAATGGTAGTTCCGCCACTACTTCCACTCACTGTACCAATGTTGACGCTGTGTTCTCTCAGAGTTCCATGCTGACACCATTGTTCATTAAACAAGTTGAGCTGTCTTGGACATTGAAGCTCCAGTAAAACATTCCCCAACAACCACCCCTCTTTCAAAGTCAGTGGGAATTGTCTATAAATCAGAATTAGATTGAATTAAATAGGGGTCTGTATTTACAATGGAAATCGTTCATTAAATGCATAGAAGTAAGGAACTCTTATTTAGTACAGAGTCACCATTGTAACAAGTCTCTCGTAGGTGTTAGAAAAGAATGGGATACAGCACATAATTTGCTAACAGATGTTAATCAATGTTGCATAAAACAAGCTCTGCTTAAGCTTAACGAAAACCTGCTGATGATTATCATTTTAAAATGCACTTCAGTTCTGTGAGAGTTGACATTAGACTTAACACGGCTGGCATAAGATCAGCGAACTTGAGAACAAACACTGCATGTTGTCATCTATGATGTACAAGACAATTGCGTGTTATTTTTAATGCATGAATTAAATGAAAAAAATGATGGATTTAAAGAAGGAGATAAAGAGTAGCTTACGGATTAAATGCACTGAATCACAATGATATTAAGGGCCTGATTTAGAGTAGGATGTAAGTCCAGGCCGTGCGTCACTTGCCGGCAGGACTGCATTTATCACCAACAACTCACATGCCTATGGCAGCACAGAAATAGCTTTATGTTCATTAAATTATTTTCTTGCATCTTGATCCAACCACCAATTGGTTCATGTAAAAAAGGGAGGAGGAGGTGTTAGTGGATGGTGAGACATAAACGTGTAGGTTGCATAATTGCTAATTTAGGGTATCCTCACTACCATTACCTAAGACAGCACCAACTTCAAATGTATACGTTTGCTTGGAGACCCCAACCCCAAACCTCAGTGTTGGCACCTTGGCATCTTGAATAAGTCACTTCTCTCTGCTGTCCTATTAATTAGATTGGAAGCTAATTGAGGTAGTTAAATTACTTCCTTAGCATCATGATTGCTTATTTTTAATGTGGCAAAAACAAACTATATTAATGGCATGAACAGTGGGACAAGTAGCAGATCAGTCCCGAACAATGGCAGAACTACCATTGGTGCAGCAAGTGCGGTGCACCAGGGTCTATGGAGATAATGGGGCCCGCTACATGGGGAACAAGCGAGCTGGGGGCCCCAGTTCTCTCCTCCCCGCTTCCCTGCACAGCTCACTAGTTCTGCCTCTGACCCTGAATGATGGAATATCGCATATGTTGCCAACAGTTCCCAACGCTGTTTGTCTAAACAGCCAAGGTGTTCAGGATCAATTATACCAATGCCACTGTGAATGTTTAAATCGTCTGGAAGACAGAGTGAGAAAATCTTTACTAAATGCTCATTAACCAAGTGTCTGAAAGAGCACTTAAGATTAATTAGACAACAGTGCTACTCACAGCACTGTACAGACTAAACAGTGCACACAGGACATGGTAATAATTACAAAGGAGACACAATATGGTCCAGACACTATGCAATATGCCAGTGTCTCTCAATTGTTCTGCAGAAATGTCAACTCTGTCCTATTTCAGACAAGAGATTGCACTGACTTTTTCATTGAATGAACTTGGGTCGGTTAATTAAATCTTACAAAACTAGCCCTTTATGTCAATTAACTAATAGGATTCATGTCAAATCAGACAGAGGATCGGTGCTAAATATCTCCTGGATGAAATAAATCAGATTAATATCTATGCTATTTGTGTACCCTGTGTGTCTGCTCACAACCAAAGCTAAATTAACAAGCTATAACTGCAAGACACTCTCACAATGCAGGGCTAGCAGAGGGTGCCACTAGGCATCTATCAAATTCAAGATCCTATGGGTTTTTAGAATAGCGTGGGGACAACAACTCAGATTACCATTGTTCTCTTTAGCTTGCAAGGTACCCTCAATTGCATTGACATTCGTCAAATTCCATACCCGTTATATAACTGTGGTTGTAATACAGTAAATTGCTACCTTATTTTCATTCAATTTAAGCCCACTTATGATCTACACTATATACTTGTCATTTGAGTTAGCTTCTCCATTTCATTCATTTCTTCATCATTCAACTTCTTGACTGAGGTTGTATTCACATAAGTAAATTAAGAGTGCAACTGCTACACTGGGGGTCTGATTCATCAAGTCACGTATCTGCCGATTTTGAGCGTATCAATTTGCGCATGACCATATCCAGAACATACGGCTGTGAACGCAGCCCTGTCCGGTCTGTCTTCGACCGCAAAGGACACTTACAACAGCCTAAGATTTTGGTGCGTGAACAGGGCGGGGAAGGGGCGTTTTTGCCGTATAGAGGATGGGTGGTGGATGCACATGGGCAATATTGATGGATAAAGTACGAGCTGCTGGTGAGGAGGAGTTAACCGCACTCCCAATAGGTATATAAAAAGATGGTTCGCTAAGCGCTCTAGTGCATTTATCAATGATGTACAGGAGTGAGTATGAACATATTGTGGAATGTGGTGGAATATATGAGCAAATAAGCAATGCAGGCAATACTGGGGGGAAGAGGGGGGGGGGATTATGTAAAACTATTGTTAATGGAGTGCCGTGGGAATGGTGTGGGTGAGAGATTATTGTACAATGCAGTGCTGTAGTGGAGTCAAGTTCATAAGTCCACGATCGGTGGTGTCAGAGTGTGATATCTGGTATTCACTGTTGCACCGGCATCACAGGGGATGGCAGATGGTGGTCTCAATATGTGTGTGGGTGGCTGTGCAATTACCTTGAAATGAGAAGAATAACGCCCGATATATTGCGGTGGTGAGCAAGCTGATGTTGCTGCCAAGGGCTTCGCTGGTAACCGGTGGTCTAGTCGTTTGCTGATTTGTTTGATGGTAATTGGCGCTGGTATGCATAAGTGTATTCAGTTTAGTGATCATGGGTCCACGCGGGTACCACGCATGCGCGGCTCGTAAACTCGGAAGAGAAGTATTGCTACATAGTGAAGTACTTTCAACAAGCTTTATTAGTGATAACAAGAATCATACTTACAATTGGACGATAGTCAATAGGCAATAATGAATGTACAGAGCTGTTCAAGTAATGTGCTCTAACGCGTTTCGTCCTTATGGGGACTTTTTCAAGGAGTAAAAGTTTTTTCCGTATAGTTCTGTACAATAAGGGCATGTCAAGCTCAAGCACACGTAGCAATGTCCAAATCCAGCTCTGAGCATCCCAAAGTTACTTGTTTTTCTGCCATATTTCTTGGTCCAGCTACAGGGCTAGATTAAGTCCTGATCAGTAGTGATGACAGTCTCGTATGCATGCTATAACATGTGTTTGCGGTCACAAGCAACTGTAAAAATGTATTTTATGCTCAGTAGATATTGAGAACATCCTAATAAATGTATTTCATGGGAAATTATGTAAAAATATATATTCTTTTCATTTTAACTGTTTTATCATTAATGCCTATATTATTAATAGGTGACAATATTAAATATTATTATTTTTTTCTGTGTGTTCTTTTATGAATTTTATAATCCACCTAGGTATTGGACATATCCTGCAGTGTCATGTGTAGTAGAGCAGAGCAGACCTACACCCGATTTCAACAGTGCACATATCTTGAGATCTGTGCTTTGATGAATTCAGAAGTGCGCAAAGCCTATATACGTGATTTTAATACTAAACACAGGTTGCGCTCTGTATGTGTGACTTGATGAATCAGGCCCTGAGTGTTTACTTCTACACTGCCCGTGATCTAAGAGGATATAAGTGACGTGTTATTGATATACCACCTCATTCTCCTAACTCACAGCCAAGTACCCTGCACAAGAGTCATTTCCAGGATCCAGCATGGGTATGTTGGTTGGTTACTCTGCAGCGAGCTTCGGCGTTGGCCACGATGAATCAGCAAGGATTCGCCAGCAGCCAATTGGCGGTCTGAGCATTGAGCCAATCAGGGCTCACCTCCAGCCATTTGAATATTTGGCCCAGCAGCAGCGGCCCGAAGGCTGTTATATAAGCCGTTGGGCTCTGCACCATTTTCAGTTCGACCAAGGAGTCAGGAGAAGGACGGCGCCGGCGAGCTTCAAGCAAGACAAGCAGCGTCTGGAGTGGAACAGCAGAGAAGGCGGTAGGACACCCTTGTCAAGAAAAAATGAAGAAGAGTTGGCAGCAGATCCTTGAGGACGGTGGCAGAGAGGAAGACAGCGGGAGGCAAGCTGAGGACATCCCAGGAGACGACCGTCGTCAGGTAAGGTCCATGTGGGCACATCTCTTCCAGGCCTGTGTCTGCACTCTATTTCTTTTCCATCACATTTGGGCACAAGGCCCTTGGCTAACTCTGGGTACTAGGCCTGTTTGTTTACAGTGTGAATAAGGCCCTGCAGCATTAGGATTCCAGGGAGCAATCATCATCGAGCATTAGGCTTGTGGGTGCAGTTTAATTCAGGCTCTAGGCCTGTGGACACATTTAATCCAGGCTCTAGGCCTATGGGTACATTTAATCCAGGCTCTAGGCCTGTGGACACATTTAATCCAGGCTCTAGGCCTGTGGACACATTTAATTCAGGCTCTAGGCCTGTGGGCACATTTCATTCAGGATTTAGGCCTGTGGGCACCTTTAATCCAGGCTCTAGGCCTGTGGGTATGATTAATTCAGGCTTCAGGCCTGTGGTGGTAGGTAATTAAGGATTAACCTTTGGCAGCAGTGATAGTCATGATTATCCTGTGGTCCTAGTACTTTAGGTCTATTCCCCTGGTTAGAAGTAAGTGGCCATTTGTGTGGTAGTCATTTTAAGGTGTTGGACTATACTTTATAGCACAGGACGGGAGGGTAGTGTGTGTATTTCACTTACAGTGATGTACTACTGTGGGGACAGTAGTACATAGTGTAAAAGTTATTCTGCATCACTTGATAGGCCCCTGTATAAATAGCGGTAGGTTCCCCACCCAATTACCCCTTAGGCCGGAGTTAAGCCGATCAGTCCTCAAAAGTGTTCACAATATTTGGATAATCAGTGGGAGGGTTCCCAGTGAAGCACAATCTCTTTGTTGAGTTCCAGCGGTGGATGCTGGTGGTCAGGGGAGGGCTGGCAAATTTTAACCCAGGGACCAAGACTCGACTCAGCCTAATAGGAATATTTTAACGGTAAAAAATGCAGTTGGCCCAGAGACTCAGCCCAAGGTAGCCAACTATGGGACCGGCCCAGGGGGCAGATGCCCCCTGACCCTGCTGGTGGTTCTATTTTTGAGTTCCGGCGGTTAGTCCAAAATTGCTATGCTCTGCTTAGTTCTGCTAAATAGAATTAGTCGGGTTAGGTACAAAATGTAGACATTGGAAATGTTGGCCGGCTAAATGCTGACACTTCCATTGTGGTGATAGCTTGAAAATGTGGACAGTGTGATTGTCGACATTCACAATGTCAACAGTGACAATGCCCACATTTCAAAAGCAATGACGGGAGGGATGGGGGGTTAGTTTTAAACTTTATTATTTTTTTTATTTTTTTCTAGAAGTGTTTTGATTGCAGCAAGTCCAACGGCTATACCGCCGGCACTTTTTTTTTCATGTCAAAAGGATAACTGCTGCATTTCCATTGGATGAAATTGGACCGCATGCCGAATTAGTCTTATTTGATTTTTAATTTTGTTTACAGAACTGGAAATTTTGGTTGTTCTGGTGCAATCAGTGAACTTATGATTGCAAATGTTTTGGACCCACAGATTGCCAACAGCACGGCCCTTTTCCAATCAGGGTTGTGTATGTAGTCTGGTTCAATAAAATATCACAGTCTCTCTGCATAAGAGTCCCACGATGCAGGGTCACTTACAATAAACTCATTTAGGGGGTATATTTACTAAACTGCGGGTTTGAAAAAGTGGAGATGTTGCCTATATCAACCAATCAGATTCTAGCTTTCATTTATTTAGTACATTCTACAAAATGACAGCTAGCATCTGATTGGTTGCTATAGCAACATCTCCCCTTTTTGAAATCCGCTGTTTAGTAAATATACCTTTATGTGTCTGTTCTGGAGCTGTGGGACTGATTTCAGGGAAGTTTCTTACACCAGAGTGCCTGATGTGACTCTTTTCCTTCTGTGCACTCCCCAATCCTAACAGAAGAACTCATCGACACAAACAAACAAGTGTGGGTTATTGCATGTATAGTGCTGGAATAAAAGTCTTGTATCAAAACTCCATTATTTAGCTTCTGTTATGTGACATTCAGGCTTGAACTGGTACAGAACAAGAGAACACAAGATGAAGAGAGAATAACATGAACTGTTTCATCAATCAACTAGTGCAAAAATTCAACAGAAAAGACAGTGCTCACAAGCAGTAAAGAAAACAACAGTGCCCCCTTCTGGATGAATGAAATATAATTTAACCAAGGCTTATGCATGTGAACTGTATACAAAATATACACACTGTATACAAGTGAACGCAATATAATTTAACCATACAGTATGCAACTGAATAATATATAACCATGTACGTATCTGAGCTGAATATAATGTAACCATGCAGTACGAGAGAGAGAGTGTTTGCTCTATACAATATAAATGTATAAGGTGCATTTATGTGAAATATTTGATAAAAAGTAAAACTTGTTTTTTTCCTTATGTCCAAATGTGTCCCTTCTTAGTTTAATCCACTCATGCAGTAAGCATATGAGGTACATACCCATGGTAGAAAGTTCTAAGCCAGAGAGAAGAAAAAGAGATTAACATAAAGGTAATTACCATCACTAGGTAGAGGACTGGAGGGCGTTTCCCTGACAATAATTACATTTATTAAAAATATTATTATCAACTGTCAGATAAGCCACGACTCCATTGGTTGCTGGTACTTATCTTGCTGATGATGTTAATACCTGCCTCTTAATAGTCAGTGCATTGATTTGGAAAATAGCTGGGTAACACTAAAGTAAAATTTTATTACACTCTGAAATAACTCAAGTGATAGGGATGTAGTTTATATATGTCTAGGGTCGTTAGATCAAACATTTACCCCTAGCCTTATATGGAATACACATATATGCTGTACTGCATGCATCTGAATGGATGGCAGTGTAACGTTTGTATTCCCTATATGGCCAGTATTAAATAACCAGTACGAGAACCCCAAGACTATGTGCACATGGACATTTGTTTTTATGCAAACAGGCAGTATAGGAGCGTGAAAGAGTGGGAAGAATAATGAAAAAATCCTCTGTGCACCAAGTAGCAGATCTATGCATAAAAAATAGCCTAAGGATCCGTTCAGACAAATATTTAGGCAAAATATGCTAACGCAGTGAGCACAGGTTGAGACAGGTTAAACTGAAATACCATTATACTAAACATGTGCATCTAAATAAGTTTGCTCATGTTGTATTAAATTGTAACTAAGTGTTTGTCTGAATAAGCCCTTAACCTTCCACATACATCATTTCCACTGATAGTCTTATGGCAGTTGCCTGGGTTGACTTTATTGATGAGGAGTGTGGGTTTAAACTTCAATTGATTAATTAACGGGCAAAGTGCTTTGTACCATGTGGTCAGGTTTAAGTGGCTGATTTGTCAAGTATACATGCACAATCACAAACTGCCTTAAGCAATGATTCCTTTTCACATGACATAGAGAAGTGTTCACATGAATAAATCATGTGCATCTTCTCAGCCAATACAACAAGCCCATAGAGTACTTAAGTATAATGTGATTGAGTGTGTTTGTCACAATCTCTTGTAATTTGGGCTGGTCTTTTTTTTTATTTTATTATAGCGTGTTAGGAAACTGCAAAGGTATTTATCTGATGAGAGTATATGGGAGTAGAGATGATATTTAAATCTATAGAAAATACACATTTGATTTTGCACTTTCTTTAAGTAGTTTTGTTTGAAAGTACAAACCCTGCATTATAGCTTGATGTGGGCATAGTTATCTTTGTAGGCATTGAGCCTAAAATGTAATATAATAATTTTTTTTAAAATTTTAATTCTATTTTAAATGAGCTAAATCTAGATATGTGGGGACCTATCTACCACCTTTTATATGAATGGGAGTTGATCTGTTCATATGTTGGTGAGGCTCCTGGTTGAAGTGGCCCTTCACAAAGGATATGTGTTGCAGATCAGGTCAGAGGGGAGCATGAAGGCTGTACAGCTCCCTGGTATACTTGTGTCTTCATGTTTTAGTGCGGTAAACTACTAACTTACTATAGATCTGGTAAGGTAATCTTATGGCCTAGACTTTTTCGGGTGTTCCCAGCCTAATGCTCCCAGTATGTTCTGACAGCCTGTGTAGGCTGATTTACTGTAGTTAAAGGGCCTCAGTCTTGAACTCACATTTGTGGTAGCCAGACTGGCCAGAAGTGCTGCATGTTTATATTACAATCCCCTTAATGCAGAATGAATCTGCTCACACTGCTATGCAACAATGCTGTATGTTTATTCCACATGTGAAGTACCTCTATGTATGTATCTGGTATAGTGCAATATAATGTAATCTTTCAAAAAACACTTATTACATCAAAAGTTAATTATCTGTGGCTTCCTGGTTGTTGAACTACAAGTGACAAACTTGGATTGTATTCCTCAAAATATACAGGGAATATTGAAGAAACATTATACTGTAAAGCTATTGTGCAATCTATGCTCTTTAAGTCTATTGCCAAAAGAGGGTCGCTCTACCATTGGATGTGTATAACAAGGCTTGGAAACCGTATTGTATTCTTTAAAACTAGTTGTATGTGTACATACAGGAGATGAAGTGTATGAGGCTAGAGTGACTTGTAGACAAACGTTAGAACATACATGCCAACTCTCCCGGAAAGTCCGGGAGACTCCCGAAATTTGGGTCAGTCTCTGCAAGCTGGCATTTCTCCCGCATCCCAATCTCACACCGAGAATCGTGTCATTTGATGCGCTTCTCGGTGAATCACGCCATTTTGGAGGGCGGGAGGGGGCGGGACGAGGCCAATCGTGTCATTTTGGCCCCGCCCCCCGCGACGCAAATTACATTTTCGTGGGGGGCAAAATGACGCGATTGGCCTCGTCCCGCCCCCTCCTGCCCTGCAGTTACGCCACCTCTCCCGGAAACTTGTTTCTGGGTGTTGGTAAGTATGCATTAGAATGGTTAAAAAAAAAAAAACCTCACACAATTAATTGCAACCAAACGTTGTGACCATATGCATCCAAGTTTAAAGTGGTATGGGATAGTTCAGCAAAGCTTTTTTCCTGGGGGATTTTATTATGCAGCATATTGCTTGCCAGTGATTTAATCTTCTTAATGCCTTGTCCACTGGAAGGCACTGTTCTTCTGGTGTCTTAATTTTATCTAAGCAGAATGTAATTAACATGGGTGCCCCTACCTATTGATAACTCAATATTTGCATGGAAATATGATGTGTGCTGGATATCTTTTGCCATAAGATTTGCTGGACATTTTTGTAAGGCTATGCTTACAGTTTCCTTAAATATTCAACAAAGGCTAGTTTATATATAGGAAGATGGTGGGGTGGAAATCGCTCAATAGAATTCAAATTCCCTTGTCTTATTGAAATAAATCCTGTGTATGTATTTATGTATGTATATTATATACTACAAGTACAGTGGTAACAGGGGGGGGCTGGGGGGGCAAGACTCAACTCAACTGTCTATTTTAAAGGGAAAAAAACAGCATGGGGGGGGGCACCCTACTCCAGCCAGCCCCAAAGTGGTAACCAAATTGTAGACTATCAATATTTTTGAGAATGTTGCCTATAAACTCGGTAGGCTCCAGTTCCCTATTGCTGCTAAATGGTAATAGTCAGGATGTATATAAGTGCCATCAGTTTGTTTTTTTGTTTTTCTGAGTCTGCATCAACAGGAATCTCTAAATTGGAATGAAACTGTCATAAAATCATATTAAACATAGATTTCAATGGGCATTTGCTTGACCTCTGTGAAAAAAATCTCTCCGCTATGCTCTTATGAATATAGCACAAATGGCTGCCTCTGCTATATGCAGGTAACAGATACATTTCCATATGCCTTATCTCTCCTTAGCCATGGCATCAGAAATAGTCCCAGTGGATAGTGGCCTTTACGATGATCTGAAATGCTCTGTGTGCTCTGACATGCTGAAAGACCCAGTGACACTTGAGTGCATGCACCACTTCTGTACCAGCTGTTTTATACGTCTGTACGGCAACTCAACCGGCTGTCCTCATTGTCTCCAACCAATCTCCTGCTTTGCTGTGAAGCCGAATCCGCTCCTGCTAAAGATTGTGGAACTTATAAAGGCATGCACATCCCCACAATACTTTAGTCAAGTCCAGGTTAGTTTGTGTGAATGTTTTTGGCTGCTTCTCTCATGGCAAAATTGGTGACCAAACTTGCAATGGTTGGAGTGATGTTTCCAGGAAAGGAGCAAGAGGGGGGGTTGCTTCTCTACATGAAATATAATGAATGGGCTTGTTTGATAGTTGCTGGGAGGACAAGGATTCCGTTTGTGAAAAGTATAAGGTTTTACTAAGTCAGAAGCACAAACTCACAAATCTGCTATTAATTATGGCATGTGAACTTGTAGAAAGTAAAGGTGATGGAAGATATTAATGAAACTGAGCAGGGAAGACTAGAGTCTACCTCATGGTCTTTGTGGCACAAACCATTGTTGGAGACTAACATTTGAGGTTTGGGAGGAGAGATCTGTTTAAAGGGGAGCCATTCTTCAGGTGACTAGCCCACCACCCTTGTACCACTTGGCTAATGGACACCCATCTTTACTATTATCCTATTTCGGATATGGTGACTAGCATACTGCAGAATAAGACTGATCGCTTGTTAGCCATGGCTCCAATTCATTGGCAAGTAACTTTAGGAAGCAATGGTATATAATGGGACAATGATTTTTGCCTCTAGAATGCAACCTTTGGGGCTAGGAAGTCTTACATCTGTAAAGAACCCCTCCATTTGTTTACTGATCTGCTAAATATTATATTGTGCTATAATAGTAAATTAATGGTTTCTTTCATCCTGTAGAATGATCTCAAGTTAATAATAAGGGCGAAAGAGAGACATATACAATTTCTCACTCGGGAGAAACAAGAGGCACAGCAAAAAATCTGCAGTGCGAAGGTACAAAATTAACTTTCAAGTATAAATTTCGAGTATAAATTTCAGAGACATTAGCAGCACTATAACCACTCCCCCCCCCCCCCCCCCCCCCACTGATTCTATCTCATCCTGTGTATAAGCTGGTACCCACCATCTCATTTGTTCCCCCGCCAACTCCTTTGTTCCTCACATTCAATCACTTTCCCAATCACAGCCCTTCCTATCCCAGGATGTCGCCAAAACCATTTTTCACACACTTATTTCCCATCTCTATTACAGTAACCGCCTCCCCCAATCTTGCCTCGCCCCTCCCCCCCCTTTGTTCTATACTTAATGCAGCTACTATGTTATCTTCCTTTAACACCACTCTTCCTCTGCCTTGGCTCCCTTTCCCATACAGAATCCTTTTTCAAGCTTCTCACTTACCTACAAGGCCTTCTCCCATTCCACTGCCCCATACACTACCCCAACCTTCTCTTCTTTCACACTCCCTCCCATTCCCTGCAATTGGCCAATGACCGCTGCCTCTTCTCTGTTCACTGTTTCCCACTTCCGAATCCAAAATTTCTCCCGGGCTGCCCCCCTCCATTGGAATACCCACCCTCGTTCTATCCAGCTCTCCCTTTGTCTGTACACGGTCAAATGGGCACTAAAAACTTACCATGTATTGACCTAACCATCTCTCCATGGTTGAGTTCTTCACCTCTCCACCTGTGCTTTAATGCCCTCCTCTTGTGATAGATCCCCTTTCAGCTGCTGTCTGTTTGCCCTCCCTTTAGGATGTAAGCTCTTAGGAGCAGGGCACTCTTCCCTCCTGTCTCTATACCTATCTTTCTGCTCCAACTTCAATGTACTAGCTATGCCTGGAGCTTTTGGAGTCCTTGTATTACTTGTTTTTTGTTGTTATACCCTGTATTGTCTACTGTTCTGTACGGCGCTGTGGAAATCTTGTGGTGCCCTATAAAGAATGAGAATACAAATAGGATCTGTCTAACACTATTTTCATGCAAAGGGAATATTTAATTCATTTTCCCATATACTGAGTGCACATCTCTAATGTCAAACAATTTACCACCCACCATATATGTTTAATAGGAAAATGGAGAGAAAATTCGCCTCAAGATTGCTAAAGAATTTCAGCACCTACATGCTCGGTTGGTGAAGGAAGAGGAGACTTTGCTAAGCTCAGTAGACAGGGAGGAGGCAGCTGTGGTGTCTCCTCTACAGGATACGGTGCAGAACATTGAACAGCAGATACAGAGTCTGGCTGATGATTTTGACTACATTCAGGATACGCTTAACAAAACTGGAGATTCCCCCTGTGAAGAGGTATTTAAGAAACAAAGGTTTGGTCATAATTAAACATATGATGTATATAAAGTAGATGGTAATGCTCTTCTCCCTCATTGCAGGCAGATGCCATAGAGCAATGGTAAGTACAAAATCTATATTTATTTCTCACATTTTAAACCATTTTATCCTTTCTACATTTTAATGCACAGAAGTATTCCTCACAATACTGCTAATTTATTGTGGGCGAGAAGGTGTTCACTATTCAGAAAACTGGTGTGGTCCACCAAGAAAAAGTGCTGTTTGGTTAGAACAGGTACATGGACAAACAGGGCCTGATCAGCCAATAGGCTGACCAGGCTGCAGCCTGGGGCGCTGGAGCCTGGGGGGTGCAGCGTCACGGAGATTCATTTTTTTGCACTGCCTTTTTTTAGGCACTGCCTTTTTTTTTAGGCAGCGCCGGGCCTGCATCATCGGGATCGCTCCTGGTGTAAAGGGGGCGGCCCGACTGTCACTACTACATGACAGGCAGTCTGGCAGCGATCGCTGCTAGCTGCCTGTCAGGACGGCCGCGGGAGCTTCTTACTGTGGTCACGTGAGATCAGGACTTCCGCATCTCACGTGACCACAGTAAGAAGTGGCCGTCCTGATGGGCAGCGAGGGGGGGGGGGGGGGGGGGCGCTGCGGCGGTAATAGCCTAGGGCGGCTGGTACCCTTGATCGGGCCCTGTGGACAAACATGGTCTAATTGCCAATGGTGATTGTTGGGTGTCATTCAGAAACTACTATATGCACCTTCATACCTTCCAGCATGCACTAAAATCTTTCCTTTTCAGGTGGTGCTAATTGGGACAACTTGGAAGGGGTAGGGCTTTGTGTCTGCTTGTTTGTAATCTGCTTTCAGCTGAAATTGGTGGGAAACTGCTTGCATTGAAGAAAAACATTCCTATGCCAGGGGCAAATGGAGGATTGCTAGAAGTGGGGAGGGGTGGGGGGTTCAGGGAGAAGCCCTGTCAACAAATATCTTACTGCTCCAACACTTGTTCTGTTATCACCATCTCAGTATGTGTATGTGTGTGTGTATGTATATGTATAATTTATTTTTTTAATGGGTGTAGACTGATAAATATTTTGTCTTTCGTATTTAAATTAACCATTTATACATCACCAGGGCAGGTGAGCAATGCTCTGCAGTGATACTGGCTGGAAGCAGTAAGAGTCCTACCTCCTGCCAGGCCAATCTGCATGTGGGGTTCCACTTCCAGGTTCAACTAGAAGGGAAAAAAAACAAAAAACGTTCTTAAGTACAACAAGTCTTTACATTTTTTTTCTTTCTCTCAAAACTGTAACCAGCTTCAGTATACTGATATTACAGATGCTGATATTAGGAGACTGTGACTTGAGCATTTTGGAGTTCACTTGGGGCACAGATGGGATGAAAGAACAAAAGTAGATGGATGCACACACAATGGGGAGAAATAAATGCACAAGCGGAGATGAATGCTAACACATGGAGGACAGAGAAACACATGTGGAGGAACATACTTTCTTTCTCCCCTTTGTAACAGAACCACACACAGGGCAGAGATATATGCGCACATAAATATAGGGAGAGAGGCCAGAGTTCTACATGTGGAGAGAGAGAGGGGCACACATACAAAATTAAAACTTAATTTAAAAACCTTGCCAGAATATGCCCTGTACTGACACAACATGCTACCAAAACTCTTATCCATTCTCTCATAATCTCCCGTCTTGACTACTGCAACCTCCTGCTATCTGGCATTCCTGACACCCATCTGACATTCCCTACACTTCAGTTTTGCAGCAGCATTTAGGATGGATTTATCTTCCCCTCACCGCTCCAGACGCTGCACCACTTTCCAAATACCAAAACATTGGCTCCCTGTGTCCTCCAGAATCCAATTGAAATTGCCTACAAAGCCCTCAACACCAACCCTTCACAAATCTCAAATCTAATATCAAAATACTCTCCCTCCCACCCGAAGAGATCTACATCTGACCTGCCCCTGGTCTCTTCTGGTAACCACCTCTCCCTCCTACCTACAAGACTTCTCCTGTGCTGCTTCCCACTTATGGAATTCTCTACCACACCCAATCAGGGCATCAGTTTAAACAATCTAATTTTTTTTTATTTTTAAGCTTGCTTTATTCCTGATGATACTATTCAGACTAATACACTGTCACAGCTGTCCCCATCTCCACTGTAAGCCACACTCTCCTCTTATTTCAGCTGTGCTCTATTCCACTTAGAATGTAAACTCTCAAATACAGACATAAAATCAAAGGGTATGGAGGACCCTGATCATTAATTTTGTATGTCCTTATTTTATATATGTCCTGTTTTTCCTACTGTACAGTGCTGCAGAGCATTGTGGTGCCTTACAAATCTACAATTATACAAAATTTGGAAGGACCAACAAAAAGGAGAAACAGAGTAGGTGATGACACGTGGGGGTGGGGAGGCAATGAAACAAACCTGGTGAGGAGAAAGGAGACAGGGCAGAAAAGGGTATATCAAGGTTGACAGATGGGACCCTTCCGTGCATGGTAATAGACCAACAGGCAGCAGCACAGAAGGAGAAAAGACCACTTGCTGCATGGCCCAGTGATGGAGTAGTATATAATGTGACTACTACTATAGTTTGTCTTTCTGTAACTTCCCAAGCTGCTTCTGAAAAAGGACATAACCATCTGCAACTTAGTGGGAAATATAAGGGCTGCCATGTAGTATCTCAAAGAAATTAAATTATTGCTGTGTACAATTCGCTTAATTCCTCTTCCTGTTAGTATGTGTTGTCACAAAGCTGGATGTATCCAAGCAATACCTTGGATTGGTTATTAAATGAATAATCAGTCCTGAATATGAAAATGGTTATTGTTCAACAGCTTGGATGATCCTTCTAAATTGCCTACTGTTGCTGCTTCACGAAAGAACATAGTCCACAGCTTGGCATAAGTCATTTGCCAAATCCTGCACTCTAGTTGTCCATGAGGCCATTGCTGCCCTTGTTGAATAAGCCCTATTATATTTATATCTAGCACCACATTTGTTTCTCTTGCAGGGCTGTACAAATGCTTGTCTGATGCACCTTGCTAGTAGACCTTCCAGGAGTTACAAATATGTCTATTTTTTTTCTGTCCTTGAAATATACACAGACTGCTCTGTCTAGAGTGTTTCTTTTTTGTTTTGCTCCCCCCCCCCCCCCCCGATGAGTTGGCTGGGGGGGGGGGGGGGGTGATGCTGGAACCACAGCTGCCTGCTTTATATGAAAAATTTGACACTAGATAAAGTCTGGCTTTGTCCTTATTACCTTGCCACTGTATATGCTGAATGCTTCTTTTTAGCAAAATGCCTAAAGACCACTCCTCTTGTGGATGAGATTGTCATCAAAAATGAAACTTTGATCATAGGCAATGTGAGTAGACTCCTCTGCAGAGGGTCAAAGGATTCTGATACTAGATATTCTAGGACCAAATTAAGGTCCCAAAGGATTTAATGCAGGGTGGATTCCTTTGGTTGCATCAGTAAGGGTTTCTGTGGAGTATTTCAAGGAAATTTAAGTATAATTCTCTTGCTATTGGCTGACATACCGTATAAACCTTATGTCCAATATTACTATGAATTGAATCGGACTATCTTTTAGTTCCAGAATCCATACAGTTTGACCTAAGCCAGTCTGCACACGCCTCCAACTCACCAACAAAGTCACTGAATTAGGAGGACAATATTCTCTAACATCTAACCAATGTGACCGCATGGATTCTACTATTGTGTTCCTTTGAAGGCCTGCACTACTGGCAAGACTTTGGGGGAAATGGAACCAGATTGCGTTTTGGAGTGACCTCAAAACTTTTGCCCCCTCTGTCCCCAAAATGTCTGATAACCCTATGCGTAATGACTATTGAATGATCCATAAGACTTAGTTCAGTGGGTATGTTGCAGTCACTTTACCACAATCCAAATATATACAAACCTCCTTCAGATAATGAGACCCTGATAACAGTGGTAATGAAGTTATATTTTTCAATGCAGAGAGCATGGATTTGTTCAGTTACAAATATGAGGGATCCATATTTAGCCATTCTTTGCCAATGGTGGAATCTTTCAAAAACAGAGCCAATGAGAATATTTAAATGTTTTATGAAAGTTGAGTCTAAAGGTATCATAAGTGAACTGCTTTTATCTGACAATGGGGGCTATGAAAGTCTCAACTACAATACACTGGCTCCCACCAATGGCGAGCTGAAACTTTTTGCCTTAGAAGTTATTGGTGGTGACCATAAATCTACCGTATATAAAGGATAAAGAAGTCTTATGAAGCTTATTTTGCCATGTTTTAACATCTTTTATGTGCTACTCCAACACTTTTTTTAGTTTAACAATCTTCCCGTAGAGCCCATGGCTGAAACACAATTAAGTTAGAATTTTGTAATGCTTGGAATGTGTATTTTAATTGCCTTGAAACATTTTAATAAACATCCATTTCTGGTAAGTGTTTGTATTTGAGTCTGCGTATTGTCTTCCACTGTCTACTGTGCTATAAATTGTAGCAAGTGTTTTTTGTATTTTTTCTTAAACAAGCCCAAAACTTTTACTGAATATGGGTACAATACAAATCCGTATACATAACAAAATGCCAAGGTAAATATGCAATATTTCTGGTTGCATATAACTGGGGATAGTGGCTATACCTCCTTTTTCTGTATGTATATAATTTTCCATTTGAAAGGAGCTCACATAGCAGCAATAATGTGATGAGAGTTTTATAGAGCTGGCTACTTTGAGGAAAAGGTTTCTGAGGTTTCTGTTCAAATTTGCCTCTACAGCACACGTGTCTGCAAATTCCCCATTTAAAGTTATTTTCTAGATCATGAAGATGGCACAAAATCTGTGTGCAATAAACCATATTTGTGCTTTTTATGTATGAAACTAAAGAGGGCACTGGCTTTAACTATTAAACATTTGACTGCTGCTAGGATATGGGATGTAGAGTATGACCCTGTTACCAGAGTCCATGGGGACAGTATACTTTAGTATTGCCTTTAGCAGATTTTGTGCTTTGTCTCAAGGGGGCTATTTTGGGCATGTATACCATCATGCAATGAGTAACTCTATGCCCACATGATTAGATATTGTAAATTGAGGCAAGTATTCTCAGAGGAATCATCAATTATCTTGAAGGGATGCTCCTTCATAAAGACTGATATTGAGCTAGTGGCTAACCTTTTCTCTAACCTCTTTATAATCCTCAGATGGGGTGTCCCAGATCACTCTTCCACTCCTGCCTGTCTTGGGTGCAGTAGGATGCTATGTACAGTCATGGGCAAAAGTTTTGAGAATGACACAAGTATTGGTTGCAAAGCTTTCTGCTTCACTGTTCTTGTACCTCTTTAGTCAGATGTTGCTTTGGTATACTGAAGTAAAATTACAAGCATTTCATAAGTGTCAAGGCTTTATTTGACAATTAGAATAAGTTTATGCAAAAAATCAATATTTGCAGTGTTGACCCTTCTTTTTGAAGACCTCTGCAAATTGCCCTAGCATGTCAATCAACTTCTGGGCAACATACCAACTGATTTACCCATTTGTGCCTAATAAATGCTTGGAGTTTGTCAGAATTTGTGGGTTTTTGTTTGTCCACCTGCCTCTTGAGGATTGACCACAAGTTCTCAATGGGATAAAGGTCTGATGTTTTGATCCCCGATCCACTTAATAATTACTCTTGCCTTATGGCAAGATGCTTCATGCTGGAAAAGGCATTATTTGTCACTGAACTGTTCTTGGATGGTTGGGAGAAGTTGCTCTTGAATGATGCTTTGGTACCACTATTTGTTCATGGCTGTGTTTAGGCAAAATTGTGAGTGAGTCAACTCTCTTGGCTGAGAAGCAACCCCACACGAATGGTCTTAGAATGCTTTACTGTTGGCGTGACACAGGACTGAAGATGGTGTTCACCTTTCCTTCTCCCTCGATAAGCATTTTTCCAGATGCCCCAAACAATCTGAAAGGGGATTCGTCAGAGAAAATGACTTTAACCCAGTCCTCAGCAGTCCAATCCCTGTACCTTTTGCAAGATATCAGTCTGTCCCTAATGGTTTTTACTGGAGAGAAAGGGCTTCTTTGCTGGCCTTCTTGACACCAGTCCATCCTCAAAGTGTTTGCTTCACTGTGTGTGTAGATGCACTCACACCTGCCTGCTGCCATTCCTGTGCAAGCTCTGTACTGGTGGTACCCCCATCCTGCAGCTGAATCAACTTTAGAAGACTGTCCTGGAGCTTGCTGGAAGTTCTCAGGTGCCCTGAAGCCTTCTTCACAACTATTGAACCTCTCTCCTTGAAGCTTTTGATGATCTGATAAATAGTTGATTTAGATGCAATCGTACTAGCAGCAATATCCTTGCCTGTGAAGCTCTTCGTGCAAAGCAATGACTGCATGTGTTTCCTTGCAGCTAACCATGGTTAACAGAGGAAGAACAATGATTTTAAGCACCACCCTCCTTTTAAAGCTTCCAGTCTGTTATTCTAACTTAGTCAGCATGCCAGTGATCTCCAGCCTTGTCCTCATTAGCATGCTCACCTGTGTTAACGAGAGAATCACTGACCTCAAGCCAGCTGGTCCTTTTGTTACAGGCCTGAAATGCAGTGGAAATGTTATTTTTGGGATAAAGTTCAATGTCATGGCAAAAAGAGACTTTGACATTAATTGCTATGGATCTGATCACCCTTCATGACAATCTGTCATATGCAAATTTCCATCATAAAAACTGAGGCAGCAGACTCTGTGAAAACCAATACTTGTGTCCTCAAAACTTATGGCCTTGACTTTAGAGAAGGTATACCCTTTTACAAAGGGGTGATGAGATCTATTTTTTTTTTCAGATATGCTAAAAAAGAGAAATATTTCACCCGCCACACTTTCATACATAGCGTTACTGATTCTGATGGTTTATATCATTTTAAGCTTAACAGTTTGGTTTTTAAACAAACTGTTATATTTTAGTTTGGCTAGGCACCATAGTCAGCACTTTGGGATGTGTCATTAGCTATTGGGAATTTGGCAGTAGGCCTCAATGTTGGCACTAGGCCCCTAAAGGATGGTTGACTACATGCTCATGACTGCCATTGTGACATACTGGTTTACTTTGAGCATGGTAACAAGCCCGCCCCCCCCCCCCCCCCCCCCACACATCCCCATCCCCAGTTGCATGGCAACAGTGGTAGCAGTGCGCAGTGGTTCTGGGTGCCCTGTTAAAACTCCAGTGATGGGCAACAGGCAGCCATCTGAGCCTTCACTTGCAGTCCCCATCTCCTTCCTTTATTGTCAAATCTGTTTTTATAGATTTCAACACTTGATTAAAATAGCTGCTGATATGTTATTACAGAGTGGGGCCCTCCTTTGGTTAAATGTATGGTTTTAACTTATGCCTGACATTAAGGGTAATGTACGGCCATTTTGAAGGTTAGAGGGTTACACCAAGTGGCCCCCAAAGTGTATCCGGTTGACCATTACTACTCTAAACCCATCCATTGGGTTTAATCGGTGAAGACTAAAATAGTTGCAGGAGAAATGAGTGAGTCTATAGTAAATAGAATGGGTGAAGATATAGGAAAATGAATAGGTTTAGCTATAAATGGGTAGGGCTAATTTGGTGAAGATGCCCTTATATCTCAGGTTGTAGATTTTAATTGTCAAAAACTAATGGTCCTGAGTGAGAAATTTACAATTGTCTGATCATAACTACTACCATGTGTGCTTTAAAACCAGTAGGATGCATGAACTTAATTGAAAATCTTCAGTATGAAAGGAGCCTGACATCACTACTCTGTGTTATTGGAGGACCTTGCCCTCTCCATTATCTAGTTCTCAGTCTGTGGCTTCATCTTTGTCTGCTGCTGCTATGAACATTCCAATCATCTGACTACATGTTGTTCAATCCCTGCCTGCTTCAAACCTGGGGACACATGGCCATGCAGGAAACAGAGATTGATAACACAAATGTACTCTGACCCTATTCAAAAGCAAAAAAGGGAATAATCCTGTGCTTTATTAATAATTTTTTTTAAAAAAACATTCACTCGCTGCTGTTAAAAGCAATTGCAAAGTTACTTACATAAAAATTTAGACACACAGAGCACTAGGAATATGGTGCTAATAATGTACCTAATATTATAAGTAATAAAAGGTACATTAGGAACATATTAATTACCTAATTAAACGCACCCTTAAAATATACATTCTCAACACATGAAATTGTTATCTCTGGTGTTGTAAACTACCTGTTTAAGGACAATTACAACATTTGGTGCATAGGAAAGATTGTTACTCAATTCAACTAATTTTACTTTGCTTTTCTTAAAAAACACTACAAAAAACCAACACATTTGTTGTATGCATTAGTTTGATAAATGTCATTCAATGGTTCAGACTGTATGGCATGCTACCTTCTTTCCAGTATAAAATGTTCCGCGCTCAAGCCTTCTCTGAAACCCTTTTCAAAACGAAATATTGTAGCTCAAATAACTGCAGTAGTAAATGAAGTGAGAAGTTTAGGAGCAGACCATTTTTGCACCAGTAGGACACTAAGTTATGTTGGAGGTCACAATGATTCTGTACACCGTTGCGTCTTAGCAATGAAGTTATAACCATAATTATTTTGCCAGCCCTTTAAGAGTAGCTTACAATTGCTGGCAGATAAAAGTGAAAAGTCATGGACAAGTCTTTTTGTTTCAAGGGCTGCACTAGAGTTCATTTATAATTTAGCAACGGTGACATCTACAGGCTGTAAAGGGGTAGTACCAAATACAATGAAATAGGGACGTATCACAGCAAAACAAATACAAAATAAATTTTCTTTAAAAATATAATAATATTTAGGTTCCATCTTTCGCTCTGTTTAAATGCAGCTTTTGGCTATGACAGACTACAGATAGTAGGAAAGTACAGACAAAGTCTTAGGGCTAGATTTACTAAACTGTGGGTTTGAAAAAGTGGGGATTTTGCCTCTAGCAACCAATCAGATTCTAGCTGTCATTTCGTAGAAGGTACTAAATAAATGAAAGCTAGAATCTGATTGGTTGCTATAGGCAACATCCCCACTTTTTCAAACCCGCAGCTTGACATATGACCAGTAAAATGCAGAGGAAGTAGCCTGCTCCTATTCTAATAAGTTTGGCTGGTAATCGACTACAACCATACTTGCCAACATTGGCAAATGTTCTCCTGGGAGGTCTGAGGAGCAAGTGGGTGTGTGTGGGCGGTGCTCGAAGAATCGTGTTAGCCCCGCCCCCAAAACGAGCGTCCCTATTTTGAGCCAATAAAATCAGGGGGCAGGACCACGATGCTGCGCACACGTCACTAATCCCCACCCCTCCATTTAATTGACAGCGCTGCCAAGAATCCGGGAAAGTTGCCTGTTCTCCCGGGAGTCCGGGAGGACTCCCAGAAATTCGTGAGTCTCCCGGACAGGAGAGACAGGAGTAGGCAACTATGGCTGCAGGCCTATGGGGAGGAAAGGGAAATCTGCGATGTGGCGGTACCGTGATTGCATTTTATGTGCGCCGCCATGATCCTGGAAGCTAATTGAATATGCCCCTTAAAGTCTATTTAAATATTTTCTTTAATAAAACAACCCCCCTACCCCAAGAGGCATAACCTTGGAAAGCAGTACAATTATAACCAAGCATTAATTGGATGGCAGCCCAATCCAGTGGCGGATCTAGAAAATAATTTTGCCGGGGGCGATTTAGGGGGCCGATTTAGTCCCCGACCCCTTTTTGACAGCTAAGGCTCCCTGCGGCTGCATAGTATGTGCAGGTCCGTTCGGCAGACAGGCAGGGAGAGTATGCTGATCAGCTGCTCTGATTGCGTTTAAAACACAATCAGAGCAGCCTTGCAGGACTCTCTCCCCTGCCTGTCTCTGCCGCATGGATCTGTACATACTATGCAGCTGCAGGGAGCAAGACCCTGCTAGGAAGGGGGGTCGATTGCCCCGATCGCTCCCCCTGGATCCAACACTGGCCCAATCACCATGATACACTTAAACTGCACACTGTATTCATTCAGTTCTCCAGGATACTGATCCCTGGAGAAATGGCCACAAACTTGGTGAGAAAAGTGTGGGGACAGAGAGGACTGCATGGAAACTAAATATTTAAGTGGAGTTCTATGTTAGGCTTCTGTACTGTTCTGTACTGGAATGTGGATGTAACTTTTACTCTATGGTGACCCGCACAATGATGACTTTCACATTGATATACACTTTGTCAAACTTCTGCAGGAGTCTGTGAACTCTGTCACATTAAACAAACCCTTGACATTCAAACATAATGTGGGGTATTTATCGAAATGACTCATTCCATTGTAACCCAGGTAAATGTTTAGCATAACTCTAATTAGTGCTATGATGGGGGTGAAGCCTAGGACTGTGCCAGAATAATCACAAAGTCATATTGCAAGAGTTACTGTAGTTGTAAACTTGACTAACTTGTGACTCAACATATAAGGTCACACAGGAGATGGTGATTACATTTTAGGCTTATTTACTGTGTGTTAGGATTTTTTAGTTTGTTTTGAGAAGATTACACTTTTATAAATCCATACTTACCTACTTTCTTCAGCTCTCTTCCGGGAGCCAGCCAGTGGAGGGGGGCGTGAGGGGGCGGGGCGGCCAAAATCGCGTCATTTCGGCCCCGCCCCCTGTGACGTCATGACGCAAATTGCGTCATTTGACAGCGGGGGGCGGAGCTAAACGCCGCGATTCATCGGGAATCGCGGCGTTTGGGATCTAATTCTGCCCACTTCACTAGGAAGTGGGCACTTCCTAGTGAAGTGGGCAGAATTCGGGAGATTGCCACACTCGCCCGGGAGTCCGGGAGACTCTCGCAAAATGCGGGAGTCTCCCGGACATTCCGGGAGAGTTGGCAAGTATGTATAAATCTCATCAATAACTGTGTTTGACGTTTCTGTAAGATAAATAGTATAACAATTTAAATGCAAAGTACCTTTGACCTTTAGGTGCATATTCAATTACCTTCCTGGATTGCGGCTATGCGCAGCCGCGCAAATAAAGTGCAATTACGGTACCGCCACATCGCAGATTTCCCTTCGCAATCCTATGGGGTGCAAAGGGAAATCTGCGGTGTAGCGGTATCGGGAAGGAGGCGGCCGCGAGTAGCCGCGATCCCGAAGGTAATTGAATATGCCCCTTAAAGTTGTTGATTGGTTCATGCAAGAACTATTGTTTTTCTGTACATGTTAATTAAAGATGGTCCACAGCTCAAATCTACAGATAAGAAGGTGGTGATGGAGGAAAATTGTCTGCATTTTTTTAAGTAGACTTTTGTAATGTATAATTGTGTCCTCCAAATATATTTTTTCTGTATGGTTTTTGCATTGAAACATACATCCTCTGTAGATCGTCTTTGAAAGGAGGCAGATATTTTATGAGCTGAACCAATAATCATATGTTGCAGCAACAAATCAATTACCTGGAATCAATGACATGACTAATATTCAAGGGACCTAACTTTTGGGGACCCAATTATTACTTAGCCCACAAAATGCTTTCCTCTGTCTTTATGCAGTGAACAGGTGCACTTTAAGAACAAATTATCTTGTTATATTTTAATTTGGTTTATTTTTACGTATTTCCTTATTTGACCAGGGGGATTTGCTCTTTCGTAGCCTGACCAATTTTCAGTTGTATACAGTATAATTTTCTCATGTACTTTTTTTTCACTTATTTTGTTTAAAAAAAAAAGTCTATCCAAATTAAGTGTATCTTGTTACTCTGATGGTCTGTGGCTTTCTTCCTTCATGATAGCTCTGTTTGTTTTTCTTTTCTGGTATATTATAATAAGTATTTAATGTGCCGTATGTTATTCGCACCCCTTGCATTGTAACATGGTTTGTCCCAGAGAACATTTGCTACTTTTTTTTTGCTTTACTTTTTTTATACTGAGTTCACATTGCTGCCCCGTCAATATCCCGGGTATATGAACCTGGGATATTTCAGGGTGACAGAGATCTCCCAGCTCATCAGACCCCATTCACACTGCACCTTGGACACGGGAAATTCCTGGGTTGACCCCATTCAGACTGAACCCGGATCTGCCTAGCAAGAAGTGTGAGTCATCCCAAGAGGAGCTTTGATTGGCTGAAAAAGATGAGGTCATTTAAAGGGGCCTTTTTTTTTGCACACAATGATGAGGCCCAAGGTTGCGGTGACTGTTCACTGCACTGCTTTAATTATGGCCGACGAGTTACTATTATGTAGCCCAGAGTTCCTGGTTAATTGCATTATTTTGCAATTTCATACAGCAAATGAGAGCTTGATGCAGCGGTTAAGACTGTGCTACCTTGTACAGTTTCATTAAGGAGGAGAAAGATGCAATTTATGACAAAGAGGGCGAACACTCAATGTCTTTATTTGCGCAGGAGGAGAGCTTCTGTCAGCTCCAGCATTTCCTCCATTTTGAGATTCAGTTTGGCCACTAACCGAAGAATGTGGGCCAGAGACCGAAATCACAGAGAAGCTTTCTGGTCTACTGTGGAAGGTTTTGAGGACAAGCAGTGGATGGTACACTTCCGTATGTCACGTGGGACATTTCAGTATGTGCTGGACCTTATCACCCCAGCACTTTCTAGACAGACCACAAACTGCAGAAAACCCATTGCATCAAGTAGGAGACTAACAATTGTGTTGTGGTGCTATGCTACCCCTGGCGACTACCGCACAATCTCCTGCTTGTATGGAGTGGTGATATCCACAGTTTGCACTCTAGTGCATGAGGTCACCAAGACATTGCTGGAAGCCCTTTACCATCGCTTCATCTCCTTACCTCATGAACAGCAACTGGATGACACCATCACTGGATTTCTGTGACTTGGATAACCACAGTGTGCTGGAGCAATCGACGGGACACACATCCCTATCATTACCTCCACAGACAACCCTGCGGCTTACTACAACCGCAAAGGCTGCCATTCCATCATTCTTCAGGCAGTAGTGACCACAACTATTGGTAAGCATAATTTTTTATTGTAATGTGACTGTGTTTTATGATGTGTATTGTGAAATAAAGCTAAATATATTTTATTTTCAGTTTCACAGATGTCGTTATTAACTGGCCTGGATGTTCCCATGACAGACAGAGTTCTGGGCAATTCAAATCTGTACCAGATTGCAGAGGAGAAGCAAGATGACTGGTTGTTCCCTAGAGAGGTAAATATCTATATTTTTTATGATGTTTTTCTCAGAAAGCTAATACATTCATGTATTTTTTTCTATTTGTTCACAGTCCCTGTCCATCTTTAGATGTACACCTTTACAAATACAATTCTAAAATATACCTGCAGGTGAATTGTGTCCTGTAGCCAAAATCCGGCTAGCGTGTATATGTTTGTGTTATTTTTGTGCTAGGTATTATAGATTGCAAGATCCACATTTGTAGTGATTGTTGTCAAAGTTCCAATACTCTCTGTAAAGCTCTGCAGAATGTGTGCACTATAGAAAGAATTGTTAGAAATTGAGCACACATATATTCTGCTCCATATCCTCAGCTCTGCTCGGATGGTGGTAGAAAATGTTTATTGAAATGAAATGACATTGATACCAAGCTTCTGCCTCAATTTCGTCTGCAGACGTTTCCATGCTGTCTTCGTTCACAGCAAAAGAGTCCACTTCACTCATTTCTTGCTGCGAATCGTCACTAATCAGCAGTGAGGGCACGCTTGATTGGCTGCTTTCAGGTGTTGGACTGTAAGTAGCAGGGCAGCTTGAGGAGAACAGTGCAATAGGATTAGCCAGGACAGAGTTTCTGAACACCATGTTACACTGCTAATAAAATGGCCATTCCATACGGCCAGCACTGCTCTTTCTTTGGTTGTGGTCATGCACTTCTGAATATTGCTTTCTTAGTGCCTTCACCTTGTTCACTACCTGCTGCTGGGTAGGCTTTATCTCCTGGTCAGTCTGTATTTTAGCAATATTGTAGTATACTGTGGCATCCTTTACAGTTCCAGTTATTTGCATCTGGCTTTCCTCCTCTCCTCTGATAGCAAGCAGCTCTCGATCTTCTTCCTCCTGTCAATGTACCATCCTCTCTCCTTCTCCTCTGCAGAATTTAAATGACGTCATGTCCCAGCGTCCCTAAATCCCCCAATCAGCTCCTTTTTGTGAGACCAGGGTTGACAAACCCGGGTCAAACCGCTCAGACTGAAGGCTACCCGGGACGGACCCAGGAATAACCCTTCAAAAGTCCCGGATCTAATTCCCAGGTCATCAGACCCGGGGTAGATGCAGACACCCCCGTTCACACTGAGCCACGACCCAGGTCGTCCGGCCATGCTCCATCAATATCCCAGGTTTTTAGGACAGTGTGAACACGGTATTAATGACTCAGCCCCGGTGTAGCTAATCTTCTTCACAGGGCAATGTTATCCTTGTTATCCATTATTCAAAGGGTGCTTAATAGTTTACAATATATTAGCAGACAAATTAATAAATAATCAATTAGCAGAAGTTACACACATGCTTATGATTACTTATTAATTTGTCAGCAAATATATTGTTAAGCACCCTAAGAATTAATCATAACCTGTTTTATTCAACTTCCATGTTGTATACATTGATTATCCATATTATTTAGATGAACATTTAAATTAAGCTGGCAATTGACTCAGTATCACAATGTGTTTTTCCAAACCCATTACTATGCCTGAAAATGATCCTTAATCAGATTATTAGATGTCACTTTGGTAAGTTTTCAGCTATCAGCCTTTGTAAAGAGTCCACTTCCAAATGGACTACACACAACAGACTCAGTGACCCATGAAAGGTTTTGGCCACTAAGCTGGATCTCATCCATTTGTGTGTCCAAATCAGAGAGTGAACCAAAGCTCAGCTCTGAAGCCAAGCAACAAAATCATAGAGTGTGACCATGGGCAGGCTGGGTTGGGAGGCAGGGGGCATCTGCCCCCCAGGCCAGTCCCATAATGGGCTACCTTGGGCCGGGTCACTGGACCACCTGCATTTTTCCCATTAAAATAGGCTGCTGAGTTGAGTCTTGCTCCCCAGGCTGAAATTTGCCAGCCCTCCCCTGAGTGTGACCTATTTTGAAAAACCAAAATTGAAGCAGCCTGCTCTTTACCATACTGCAGCTAATAGTTACTATGATGTCTTTACCTTCCTGTTATCATGTGTGATGATTACAATACAATATGCAGAATGCTAATGTAACAATTATGCATGTGACCAAAAGAGGGCGCTCAAACATAATGATACAAAAACTACTTGTATAATTTTCTCATTGCCAAATAATTAGAATGTTCTTTTGCTACAATGTGGAGTCTGCTATATTAAATGTAAAATAAAACACTTATCATCAACATCCTCATCAACATTTATTTATATAGCGCAAGGAAAATTCATAGCACTTTACAGTTGGGGACAAAGAGTTATACAATACTGCAGATCTACAAAAAAAGAAAAATACACCACATGTGTAGACCTATAAATATGTACATTTTTTAAAACATAAAGACTAATATAAAATATTTATAAAAGAGATTGTTTAGATTTGTATGTTTCCATGCAGCTATTCATGCTCTCCAATACACTGCACTGGGTTATCATTAACATTTATTTATATAGCGCCAGCATAATCCGTAGCCCTTTACAATTGGGAGCATGCACAGTAATGACACAATACAAGGTAATACTGACAGACAGAGAGGTAACAGGGTCCTGCTCACAAGCTTACAATATACTGTGCAGTGCATCATTGAGAAGCCTATCGCTAAAAAATGCCCTAACAAATAGCACATTATAGTATGTTTCTATCCCCAGCCACATACTTACAAATAAAAATACAAGATAAATTGCTATTATTGTGCATTCATAAGTGGGTAGGTGGTCAGCAATAATTACATTCAGCTGGAGAACCTCTTTATTGTTTTAGGCAGCAACTTAGAGCATATTAGACAGAAAGGAAATCCTGAATGGTAACCAAGGTCTGCAGACCCGTGTAATAATCAGCTGCCCGCTTAGTATGAATGTACTACAGTAAAATAGTACGTGGGTGGTAGGAAGGTCAATAGTTAAATATTTAACTGTAGAACCCCTAATGTTTTCATATAGGAATGCTATAATTCGAACAAAGCATGAGAGAGAATGTAGTGTGTTTTTATATTCTTTTGTCGTAGAATTACAGCGGCCATGTTTTTTTGCAGACAGAAAGCATCTTAAATGAGTTTGCACAATAATGCGTTATTAAACTGGTCTGTCACCAGGACACAGTGGAGCAGAGGCGCATGCAGGGGGGGTTTCTGGGTCTCCAGAAACCCCTCCCCACCGCTAAAGAAGTGCCTCTACATAGTGGCACTGTACTATATAGCAGCCGCAGCGCTGTCAAAGAAGCTTCTTTGACAGCACCGCGGCTGCTGTATAGTACAGTGCTGCCGAAATGGAGCTGCAGCTTTCTCGCTATTTTTTTTTGGGGGGGTGGGGGAGAAACCCCCCCCTTTAAAAATCCTGCGTGCGCCCCTGGTGGAGGCCTCCATTTTGTGGGCTGAACCAATAATTTTGAGAATGTAGCCTATCATTTCACTGAAACCATTCCTTCACACTAAGTTAGTTCTCATGAGTATTACTCAATCAGTGACCTTGTGATGTTACTGATTTTTTTAGCAAATTAATAATGAATAATGGCTATCTCCTCTGTGTGTAGGTGACATTTTTAGGCTGCTTACTGGCAAATGTTAAAATGCATGCTTTGACTAGCAATTTGTAACAGGAGTAAAAGCTTGCAAAGCAATATGGGGATGGAACCTACTGGTTTCATTGACCCCATACCCACTTTCTTTTTTTATAATATTTATCTTTATTGAAGTTTTTAAGGCAGTTTCAACAGAGATTCACGAGAACAGATAAGTGGGTAACAAAACCACCTCATTAATACAAAATGTCATAATAACACATTCAAATAAATGTTATAATAGAAGAAGAAGGAAGAGAGAAAAAGGAAAAGACAGAAACGGGGATAGATAAGGGGGGGGGGCAATGTTTCCTAGTACAGATTATGTAAATAAACAATTCAAGTCCTAGCAAGGAGAGTAGGTGAGAGAACTGGTTTGTTTAAATGATTAAATTTATCGGAGTTCTGGAATTCAAGCCATGGGCTCCAAATGGAGTAATATTCAGTAACTTTATCAGCAGATGAAAGTAAAAGCTCATCCATAACTCTATAAAACTCCAATCTCGGGAACCACTCCCGGATGGTTGGGGGGTTAGGAGATCTCCAATGGGTTGGAATCACTGCTTTCGCAGCCGAAATCAGATAACGTAAAATGTTTTTTTTAAACCTGGAAATTGGAACGTCGATCTTGTTGAGAAGCCAGAAGGCGGGACTATCAGGAACATCATCTCCTAATATTTCAGCAGAGACCTCCATAACCTTGGACCAGAAAGGTCTGAGTATCTCACAATCCCACCAGATATGCATAGTAGTGCCCCGGGCAATCTGGTATCTCCAACAGGAGTCAGAAACACACTGGCAAAAGTTTGCTAGTTGGGCTGGGCACCTATACCATCTTGTTAGAACCTTGTAATTAGTTTCTATTATAGAGACACTAGCAGAACAAGCATGTGTGGTCTCAAAAATGGCTAACCAGTCTGCTTCACGGACCTGCTCTCCCAGATCTTGCTGCCAAGCAGTGGTGAATTTGGGTAAGGAGCTAAAAAGGTTTTCTATTAGTAGTTTGTAGATTTTGGAGAGCAGGTGGGTAAGACAGCCATCTGCTAGACACCATGTTTCAAACGCTGTGAGGGCTCTAGTTATATCATTACGAGGTAATCCTGAGGTCAGGAAGTGCTTGATCTGGAGGTATCTCCAAATCTCCAATCCCGGAAGCTCCCACTTGCACTGGATCTCAAGAAAGGAGGACACACACCGATGGAATTTATCAGCTGGCCGACACGTGTAATCCCAGCACGCACCCATGTCTTAAAGGGGCCAGTTTGTATGCCTGGGGGGAAAAGAGGATTATCAAATAAGGGGGTCAGTGGTGTGAAATAATAAAGGAGAGGTGTGGAAGGATCCGAAGTCTGGACCATACTAAAATGGTAGGACCAATTATGGGGTGTCTGATGATAGGTAGTTTGCTTAACCATGGAGTAAATCGAGGTGAGGAAGGAAGGTATGATCCTTCAATAACGATCCACTGCTTCTCACTATTAGCGTTTGACCACTCCAGGATCCTTCCCAGCATCACCGCATTATGGTATGAGGGGAAGTGTGTAAGTTGGAGTCCCCCTATGTGTTTACATTGATATAAAATGTCATGTTTGAAACGGGGCCTATTTCCCCTCCAAAGTCTCTCAGCAATTTCTGTAGGTCATTAAACCATTTATTGGGTATGTGAATTGGAAGAGTCTGGAGGAGGTAAAGGATACGTGGGAGAATGTTCATTTTAATAATATTGATACGACCTATCCAGGAAAAGGCCTTGTTATGCCACTCTCCCAGATCCTTACGAAGTTTAGCCATGAGAGGACTAAAGTTAAGGTCGAACAGTTGCGTCAGATCTTTAGAAATAAGTATACCCAGATATTTAATATGTGATGGGTGCCACTGGAATGCAAAAGCCTGCTGGAGCCATTAAACCACACGAGGAGCTAAAGATAAGTTCAAAGCCACCGATTTTGAATAATTGATTTTGAAATTGGATAGAGAACCAAATCGTTGGAATTCTTTAACCAGATTGGGAATTGAAATGATTGGGTTGGTAACCACAGCTAGGAGATCATCTGCAAAAAGCGCTAATTTATATTCCACTTTACCCACTACCACTCCTGAAATGTCAGGGTTGGCTCTAATGGCCCTAGCCAGGGCTACCATACAAAGTACAAAAATCAATGGTGAGAGTGGACACCCCTGTCTAGTGCCATTTCCTATCAAGACTGGATCCGAGAGAGACCCGTTAATTTTTACACGAGCCGTAGGGGTACGGTAGAGAGCTAAAATCCGATGAAGGGCAATTGGTCCTAGGCCCATATGGGATAACATGCAGCCGAGAAATGACCAGTCAATTCAGTCAAAGGCCTTTTCGGCATCCGTGGATAACAACATAGAGGGTGTATTAGAGCTCACTGCCGAATGGACCAGGTCGATAATCTTAGTTATGTTTCACTTTCGCTTGTGCCGGTGGTTAGGAGCAGTGAAAGCATGGCAGTGCTTTGTAGAGTATCCTCCATTGACTTGACACCCCCTACCGCTACACACCACATGTTGAACACGTTTGATGTTGGAATTTTCAAGGATAAAGTTTTATTGCCTAGATACAATTTAATTACTATTTTAATATTTTTGCTTCAGGGATATCTTATAAGCTACAATTCAGATTTCTAACTCCTATATTTAAATGTGGCTTGCATACACTTAAGTGGGGCCCACATCAATTTAGTTTAATGTTTTATTAACTATATCTTCTGATCTACATTTCCTTTCTTTGCCCTCCTACAAATCATTATGTCCTTCAAAATCTCTCTGGAGGGAAGACAAGGATGGCAGCCAGTCACACACACAGGCTCACAGCTCTCCGCATGTCATGTGATGGCAGAGGGGGGGGAGGGGGGGATTTTAAAGTGCACAGAGCAGATTGAGCTCAGAGAGGCGTTCCAAAGCCTCTCTTCACTTACTACATCGTATGACATGTGACTGTGGTTGTCATGGTAGTCACATTATAAATCAATAACTGCAGCCTGAAGAAACAAACCAATGAAACATACTAATTACCAAGAAACAAGACAAAACAAAACACTATTTTTTTCATGGGATTGCTGCTATTCTATATAAGCCAACTTTGTATTCTAGTAGTCCTTTAACTGTGATTGAGTTTGTGTTATTATAATAATTTTTCTTTAATTTATATTGTACCAACATATTCTGTTGCCTTGTGCCATTGGAGAATGTTATTCAGGCACATCAATTCATTCTTGCAGTCAAATATCCATCACATTCACACAAGCACACAAACGCCAACATCAATGTAGGCAGACGCCAATTAACCTACCGCTATGTGTTTGGACCATGAGAGGAATACAGAACAACCAGAGGTGAGCCACGCAAACATGGAGTGGACATACAAATGGCATGCAGGTAGCACCCTGCTTTAAATCAAACCTAAGTATCCAGTCATCATTATCATCACCCTTTATTTATATAATGGTGTCCTGACCACTCTGCCATCCATTTGTACATTTGAAAATATTTTACCCATTGAAACAAAAAAATATATAGAAAATTTCCACTTTTAGGGCTAATTCACGGTGTGGACAAAGTGTCTTGAATATACTGCTCAGAGGGGATCGCTGATCTCAGTGTCTGCGTAGTTCTGCTGGTCAGGCGTTAACCACACATTAGAACAGTGTTGGCTAACCTGTGACACTCCAGGTGTTTGTGAAACTACAAGTCCCAGCATGCTTTGCCAATATATAGCAGCTTATTGCTGGAAAGGTATGCTGGGACTTGTAGTTTCACAACACCTGGAGTGTCACAGGTTAGACAACTGCAATAGAACAAAAAAAAATAATAGCTTTTGCATGGTTTTCCAGCTTTTTGCTCTGACCTACAGTTGGTAACGCACGAACAGCTGTGTGCAGACACTGAGATTACTGGGTAAGAAAATTATAGGCGCTTGTCTGTAAAAGCCCTTATAGCTAATTTAACAGTTACCCTAGCTCTGTGTAATATGAACAAAAATGTATTGCAGATTTTTAAACAAATGACCTGACTGCACCTAAGAGACCAAAACCATCTTACTCAGGGAATTAACAGTCTAAACAGGCATTGCAGTGTAGTGTTAATGAAAATTCATGACAAATAAAGCTGAGACTGCATTGAATGATAATATCCGATATCCTTTCAAGGCTGTTCAGAATAAATATGTAAGGGTCATGGGAAATTAAACCCACTGGGCCCTTCAATTAATATCAAGAAGCCAAATATATTAAAGTTTCAAATGGAACTGTTGACCTGTTCATACTCAAAGTTACCATAAACATCGGAAAGGATACAGGTTTTCTCTGTAGTACCGAAAGAAATGATTTGACAGTTTCCTGCACACAGGAACATGCTACAGGAAATGACTGAAGATCTTTCACGCTTTGAGTAAGCATTATTCAGGAATGCTTGCACATGGAAGATCTGAAGTCTTGCACGCATTGTTTCAAGGGCATCTGTCATCCAAACTTTGGACAATCAATTATGAATAGTTGTTTTTTTAATTGAAGCCCTCCCTTTCCCCCAATTAGCAGAAACAAGGGATCCCTACTTCTGGCAGAAGTCCAATCAGATTCAATCAACAACCTGACATCAGTCTTGCATGCATTCACCAGTCTGCCATTTTTATTGTGTATTATTTTTAATCAGTCTCTTTATTGAAGAATAACATACATTACATTGAGCGTAACAATAAATTACAAGTGGTTAACTGGGGAGGATGGCACAAGGAGGTGTCTGGGATACGGTTGGTGATAAAAGTAATAAAGGGAAAAAGGTTCTTGTCCCAGGGTGTTTTGAAGTGAAGGTAGACAAGTTTAGTTGTAATAGTTGTAGATCTCCAGGCTATAAATTAATATGGAGAAGGATTAAATGGGATTAAGTAGGAAAATATGGACTGGTGTGGGATAGAATGGACTTGCCTTCTGCACCGATAGAACCTTAACATCAACTATTTACGAGTTAAGGTAATAATCTTTATATTTGCGCCACGGAGACCATGTAACAGGCAATTCTGCATGTCTATCTACAGCTGCCATGGTCCTCCGTATACATATAAGGGTTTTGCTTTAAACCATTTCTTTATCGTTGGGAGAGTGGGGGCCTCCAATGGGTACACTGCAAAATGGTCTGTTTTTGCAGCGTTGAGTGTTTGAGTAGGGATTTCTTGTACCTAGCAATCAAGGTGTTTGTCAGGATAAGTAACCAAAACGTGGGGCTTGTCGAAACATCAACGCTTAATATGTCCACAGCGACATTAGTAATATTTTGCTATTATGATGTGATTCCTGGCCATTCCCACCAAATATGGAGGGGAGGAGCTCTGAACCACATCGCCAACAGAGTCCCGGACTTGGACATCTATACCATTGAGATAGAACTTTGAATTGAGCCACACACTGGAGAAGTTGGCATTTGTGAATTTAAATATTTTGACCAGTGATTATCTCTTAATTTGCCCTTCAAATCTTTCTCTCTCATACCCTTGTGTATCCTGACCGATGTAGAGAAATTTTCTATTAGAGTTGGTTCCCTCCGCAGAGTCGAGGCCGAGCTCAAGTTAGTGGATAATCGGGTGGTATGTTCAATATTTGGAAGCAGGCATGGCAAACCTTTCCTGAAGTTCCGGAAAGGGGCGAATACCCATTAGGCCCACTATATGGTCGATTCATAGGACCTTCATTTGTGTCCACGTTTTCAGGATACAAGGGGAAGAGCCCTGGAAGGGGGAATTCAGGATCTAAGGTTAGGCGGATGAGGAGGAAAACTTTCTGTGAGATCTGTCTTACGTCTCTGGGATTGGAGTGTGTGGCCTTCTGTATGGACAAGTAATATGAGGGATATTTGATCAAGGAACAATAAGCATCAGAGGCAGAAGCAGACATTGTCCTATCGAGATCCACTATTTAGGAGAGATCAACCAGCTCCATTCTAGTGAGTATGGTTGTCTGGTTTTAGTTTGAGAGAATGACAGCTGTAGATGTCTGATAGATGTATATCTGTAAAGAATATCTTGTTTAAAGCTTGGTCTTTCACCACCCCAGACAGAGTATCTGATGAGATATTGTACTTCAGTTAAAACCTTTTACTGGATATCATTTGGTAAGGGCTTTTGGAAGTGTCCTCATTTTAATTATATTAATTCTGCCCATCCAGGAGAAACCCTGAGACTGCCTTTCAGCTCCAATCGTATTTTCAGCATTAGTAAGTTAGACCTATAGAGTTGGAAAAGACTCCAGATGCCAAGTAAAGAGCTTGTTGTTGTTTGTTCTTAATCTGTTTTTTTTTTATACACTTATTATTACTTAAATATGGACATTTAAAACCCAAAAATGATGAGGACTGTAGCGTAACAAGGTCCGTCTAGAATGTACCAAATATATGACATGCATACATGTCACCTAGCATCAAGTAGAAAGGGTCCAGCAAGTGTCAGGATTAAATGGATTTTAATGATTTGAAACCTCAAAAAAGAATTTTGATAAACGGTTTGTTCAGAAAAGTGTTTTGATGAAATGGAACCAATCATAATGCAAGGATTCATCACATGGTCTTTGATTTAAATAATCATCGTTCCCTACATGCCATGTGTATTTCAGTGTACATTAGTTTTAGGAAAACATTGTGCTGTTGGTTTTGTAACAACTTAGTACTACTAACATTGATGTCTTATAGCCTGTGGCAAACAAAATATAATTTTGTTAAGTAAAATAGGCTTTGACCGCAGACTATGTACCTTTTCATGGTAAACCTATTGCCAGCACTAGTCTGACTATATAACATTATCTGTAGATGCATAATAAACTAATAATATTGGATGATAAATACATTCACAAAATGTATAATACGCATAGCCTTGCATAATGCTATTGATTCTATTTGAGAATATTAGTAGTTTGTCATTAGTAATTAGTCATTGTCCAGATATTTCTGTTCCACTAGTGCCTCTATAATCTTACCGAACCCAGTGCAGAGGAGGGGATCCCAAGAATGGGACTCCTCACTCAGGTAAGGGGTTTGGATAAATTATTTTTAAATACAATTTGGTGTAATTAACTTCTAAACCTATTTTATATAAAGTATTAATATTTATATGTGTAATCGTTCCTAAAATATTAAGCTGATACATGTATTGGTGAAATAGCTAATGGTTAATGCATCCACTACATTGAAATGTCAGCAAGGATGTTAGAAAAATGATCTTTAGCTTTGCAAGTTGATAAGATAATGCCTCGTATTTCTCATACTGTATACATATGGCAGCCACCTGGTTAGAGTCAATCATCATGCCTTCCTCTTCTGGGACCTGTAGTATCCTCAAAATCTCACTATGTTGGGTCAAATATTTTGCAACCTGTGAACAATACCCAGATCCCAGGGGCCCCTCCAATACTGTGCGAGTTAGTCTGTCCCTTTTATATCACTTTTAGCTATAGTAAAAACTTTTTTAAGCTTAATGTTCAAAGTATGCTGACATTAGATGACTAAGACATTGATGTACACCAATCTATTTTCTCTTATTATATGTGATACAAATTTTTTTCATATCCAGTTAAGTGTTGCTTTTTTCCCTACCCTTTATTCAAAATGCTCCAGACACCAATAGCAGAGAGTATAAGACCAGGGCTTCCATATCAGAAAACAGTGTCAATCTCTGCTAGTTTAGTAACCCGTTGCCATCCACAATGGCAACGGGTTACAAATATTTAAATGTTGCAGATAGATACCCTTTTGTGCAGAGCTGATGCTTTTGTGTAGAGCTTGCCATAGTTCGCTGCTGAGTGCGGCTCAAAATTAGGAATCCGACTGTTGCCCTGATTGCTGGTGCACATTGGAGGCATCAAAAGGGATTTCCCTGAGTATAGGAAACCCATAGAGCTTTAGGAGAGCATTGTTTTTAGATCTAACCTGCCTTTCTGCACTTACAGATCCAGTGTAACCAGGATCTAAAATCAGATTGCATGTCAGCAGCTGTTAGTATTGGTAGCTTCAGTTTAATCTGCATCTAACAATCGGATAGATCTGTGATTGTTCACAGTGCCCCTGACATTCACCTCATTATAGTCTTACATACTATATGTACACATATCTTTTGTAGCACAGTAAGTGCAAGTAGAGGCGTTTTGTAATTGTCTTTTGTGTAGACATTAATTGTCTTTTGCGTTGACATTATATCTGCACAGCAGCGATTATTTAAACTTTTATTTTTCTTTCTGGATTTTGAAATTGTCTAAATATCTATTCTTTGGATAACATATCCCATATCTCTTAACAGATTAACAGCTTTTTTATCAAGGAGAATGATGGAGTTGGAACAAGGGAATGTAAAGAATGGCTTGCTTACCTCTGTCCTTGCTGTCCCATCTATTATTATGGGCAGCACGGTGGCTCAGTGGTTAGCACTTCTGCCTCTCAGCAGAAGTGCATTTGATTCCGACCATGGCCTTATCTGTGTGGAGTTTGTATGTTCTCCCCGTGTTTGCGTGGGTTTCCTCTCACACGCCAAAAACATACTGGTAGGTTAATTGGCTGCTATCAAATTGACCCTAGTCTGCTTAGACTGTAAGTTCCATTGGGGCAAGGACTGATGTGAGTGTTTTCAGAATTAGTGGCGCTATATAAATAAATGGTGATGATGATTTTGCAAAGTTGGCCATGTGCATTGTACCAGCATCACTCCGTACAGATCAAATATATCTATTTGAGCATCCATTTCAGTGGCGCACGCAGGGAGGGTCCTGAGTCTCCAGAACCCCCCCGCCCCGCGCTAACTAAATGGCCACTATAGCGGCACTTTCTATACAGCAGCCATGGCGCTGTCAAAGAAGCGTCCGTGGCGGTGCTGTAGTGTATACAGCACCACCGTGGACGCTTCTTTGACATCGCCGCGGCTGCTGTATAGGACAGCGCTGCCTAAACGGAGCTGCGGTGCATGCGCAGTAGCTCTCGCGCGGGTTGTTTTTTTTTTGTTTTTTGGGGGGGTCGGCAATTCTCTGTGCGCCCCTGCATTTCAAAGCCTTTCTCCTGTAAAAACTAGAATAGATGGAGAGTCTCTAACTCTAAAAATTCAGATTTGCAGAAGCTCTAAGACTTCCAATGCAGAAACAGATCCATTTGCTTAGATCTGTGTTCAACCTGGCCACCTATAGATCACATGGAGACCAGATGGTTCGGCTGACCAATGACAACACTCGCTGGTTGACAGCAGTCATTGACTGATTGGACTCCACTTGATTTCATTCAGACATCAATTGAAATAGCCTGTCATTTTGGACCCCCACTTATGGTCATTTGGATCATATATTTCATGAATGGCCAATTTGGCAGCTTTATTTTTTTAGCATGAGGGGGAGCCATATTAGGGGCCAATTAACATAAAATTAGTTTTACTATAATAAAGTTATAGTTTTTGACTAATATGCTTTTATTATTGTTACACTAGCAATTACTAACCTTATTCCAACACTTCTTTAAATATAATTGAAACATTGTTGCTCTATTTCAACTTTTAGCTCCAATTTATCCTGCAATACATTCACTCGTATTAGATAACAAGAAAAACAAAGGAAAGACACACATTTTACTTTTAGCATACAATTCCAATAAAAAGCCTAAAAGATGACACTTTATTAAAGTTGTCACATTTAAAATAGACATATCCTCTGTTGCACAATGACCTTTTAACATTGTTCATTTCCTCTCTCCACATACATCCTTCCCTCTGTCCATATTTTTCCTGAAGTTTGCTCTTCTGCTGCATTTCATTTTATATATATTTAAATATTTGAAGTGTCTCATCATGTAAACAGCAATTAACTCTTAGGGGGAGGTTTACTGAAGTGTGGTTTCACTAACCCACAGTCTTTCATGCAACTTGATGTGCGGTTTGAAATTCAAGTGATTTACTAAAGGCAAAACCGCTTATTAAATCACATGACACAAAGCTGCAAAGTCTCAAACTGCTATTTGGAGACCTTAGAATATAACCTGCATTCTGTCTGAGCTATCTCCTCTGTCATAAAGGCTAAAAAATAAAAAATAAATGCACACCTTTCCCCTATCTTTACATTAACTAAAACACCAGCTTACTCAGAATGGGTCTTCTAGGGGACATCTGATAAAATTATAGGCCCCCTCACCTAGAGAGTACCTGCCCAATGATGAACATCACTGGGCTCCTCCTGGTACCCCTGGCCATAGGCTAGCACAGTGGCTAAGTGGTTAGCACTTCTGCCTTACAGCTCTGTAGTCATGAGTTCGATTCCCGACCATGGCCTTATCTGTGAGGAGTTTGTATGTTTTCCCCGTGTTTGCGTGGGTTTCCTCCGGGTGCTCCGGTTTCCTCCCACACTCCAAAAACATACTGGTAGGTTAATTGGCTGCTTACAAATTGACCCTAATCTGTTTGTCTGTATGTGTGTGTGTATTAGGGAGTTTAGACTGTAAGCCCCAATGGGGCAGAGACTGATATGAGCGACTTCTCAGTAGAGCGTTGCGGAATTAGTGGCGCTATATAAATAATGATGATGATGATAAAATGTATAAAGAATAGTACATTTGTAGTGCTGGCACTGACAGCCCATGAGTGTTTTGCATGTTGGCACTTGTAGAACTACAAGTGCTAGCATGCACACTGGAGCAAGTGTATTCTAGCCCTTCTAGTGCCACAAGTCTGCAATATAAATGTCCCTCTTTATCAACAGAGCACCAATCATTGCTTTATAAATTAACAACTGGTGCCCCCATAATAAAATTAAAATGATAAATATTGCCCCAATAAATGCCTACCTATTGCATACATTTGTTTTGTTAATTCGCCAGAATGATAATGGGAAGATTGCAATCCATAAGGGAAAGTAAAAAAATGGAGCACTCCCAAGAGAGCAGCCAATAAATGCTCACGCAGGGAGTTACTACGGCATTATCCGTTCTGTCCGATTCCTAAATGACCCCTATAGCTGATATAAAGTAGATATACTGGAGGTAATTGATGTAGTTTAGTTTGCCTATTGCACTTTGTTACTGTTACATTTAATAAAATATGTTTTCTTTCTACTCTTAAAATATTGCTAAAATCAGTCTTATCTGGGGTTTAAAGTTATCTTAAGGGGCATATTCAATTAGCCACGTTACTCGCTAAAGTAACGCAGCCTTAAAAGTATTACCGTTATTACGGTAATCCTAACCCGGATTTCAGCTCACAGCTCCCTGAGCTGCGAGCAGAAAGCCGGCGTTAAAGGTACCGTAACAATGGTAATTAGCTCAGGGGACTCCCCAAAATTCAGGCTTCTCCCTCCCGGACTCTCGAGAGTGCAGGGCATCCTCCCGGTTCCCAGCAACTTCAATAGTTAAGTTACAGGGACGGGGCGTCATTGTGGTCCCAAATGGTGCAATTCACTGAGCCCCCCCACACGCCCAAGTTCCCCCGATCTCCCGGAGCAGAACTTTCCAAAGTATCAAGTATGGTATAGGAAAAGAACCAAAAGAGATAACTGAGTTTGTGCATAATTCCTTTTTTACTTCAGACTGTTGATAATAATTTTGCCTCATCTGACATTCAGTAAGTCACATTTCCTATGTAATGTAACTTTTACTTTTACCGTAGTCTTTTGGAGGCAAAATTAATATACGTGAATATATAATTTAGGGTTAATTGCTTTGTTACAAAACTTGCCTTTACAATTGTTGCAATGTCTGTACTTCCACAAATCTAATTGTCCTCTTTAATATATCTCTGCTTTGCTAATCTGACTTTCTGATTAAAGGCCGTGACCTTCCTAATACTGGAGAAATGCAATACCTGCCATTTTCTGACCTTTTAAGAAGAGTTTCTTGTTTATGTAAAGGTCAAAGGAAATGAAGGAGAATTACTTTGTTAAAGTAGCATTTGATGAGGTAAAGTTAGTTCATAATAGAATATATTGCTGTAGATATGAAAATGAGTTTATTGCATACCTGCTGTCAGTTGTACAGTTCAGTACGGAACTTGCAGATTAGCAGAATCCTGCCAGTTTCACAGCGTACGTCACACAGATGAGGAGAATTGGTTCTAAACAGCACAATATAAAGATACGTATTGGCTTATGCAGATTTGTTGGCAAAATGGGCCAGCTATATATTTATTATTTTTTTTAAAAAGCACAGAAACAGTGTATATCATCATCATCACCATTAATTTATATAGCACCACTGATTCCACAGCGCTGTACAGAGGACTCACTCACATCAGTCCCTACCCCATTTGGCCTTACAGCATATGCCCACATACCAGCATATGCATTGATAGAAAGGTCCATGGATTACTAAAACTGTAAGAATGGATGGGTTGGTATAGAAAAATAACATGACATAAACTCATCCTCATAAAAAAGGTGCCATAAACTGTAGTACAGTTGAGTTTTTAAGTACATGTAATTAATGAAATGAAAGTATAACTGAAAACTGTTGCATAAATTGCTTCAGATTTACAATTATGACTGCATACACTGACATAAATTTCCAGTTATTTCACAGTCAATAGGGATGGATAATTTACTCATTTCCTGTATAAGGGTTCCGTTTTTAAAAATTGTCCCTGTTGCAGGGAACATCTAAGTATTACAATCTGCTACATTAACAAAACACAACACCGTAGTCTGAATGTACCATCGCAAAAATATATCCACAAAAATGTGCAGCAATAATTTTCGTCATTTCTCAATTTTGTTTTTTTAGAACTTTTGGTCACATAATAGCAAAAGTAACCCGGACACTGTCTGTTGTGAAATTGTTATTGAAATAAACTGAACATTAACATAAAGTACAATGTCTGAATCTGTGTATTTGTGGCTGCCCTCTTGTTTGTACATATGTAGCAAGTTTATGTGTCTCTGTGCAAGTGTGTCTGCCACTGTATGAATTTGGGACAGTTAGATTTGGGCTACATGGAATATGAACAAGGACAATAGCAGAATTTAGAGTTAAGAGTGATGTGATCAACTCTTTTCCTGGAATGCAAAAAAATATTGGACTTGTACCCCTTACATTGCAAAATGTTTTTTCCAGGGGCACATTTGCACCCTTTAACTGAATTCTAAATGAGGCCCTTACTGTTTTTATGTTTTATACAAGTAAATATAATTAAACTTAGGATTTAATACAATTGGACTTTGCAATTTACTACTAAGAAAAACTAAAGCTGTTGATTTTACTACTTTAACTGTTAAAATAAACTTTAGTCTATGACTAAAGTTGTTGAACAAAAAACAACATAATAAAGAGCAGTACCACAACAAAACTATTAACTACATTTTTAATTAAAGGAAACTTCAAAATAATATTACTTTTTGTTTACTTAATCTAAAAAAATCCCTATATTCGGCTATCTGTCTTTACAACAGAAAAGAGTAGCAGCAGTTGAAGGAAGACTGTCCATTCCCACATTAGACCAAAAAATCTCTCACTCACTTTGTGCAGATTATTGTTAATACTCATATGAAAATCAACAGCTATTTTAGCAATATAAATTCCATATATAACATATATAAAATCAAGACATAATATGAATTTGGCTTAATATTAATCACATTACATACTTTTCATTAAATCATAAAAATATAAATCTATAAAAACCATATTCGGTACAATCAATTAATTAACATGTGAGGTTGATATTTCTACTCTTATAAAACAAAACACAATTTAGATCCTCTAGGTGTAAAAGAGAATTAGTAGCCAGGGAAACAGATGGTTCAGACTTAGAAGCCTCACTCTAAGAAACCAAACTAGTACCAATAGTGTTCCAAGTTTTCCCTTGCAATCTGAGCAGGAAGTCTATACACATATCTATATATATATTTATATATGTATATATATATATATATATATATATATATATGTATATGTATATGTATGTATATATATATATATATATGTGTATAAATGTATATATGTGTATATATATATATATATATATATATATATATATATCTATCTGTGTATATATATATATATATATATATATATATATATATATATATATATATATATTACACACACACATATGTATATATGTATGTATGTATGTATATATATATATATATATATATATATATATATATATATATATATATATATATATATATAAAATCTCCCACCATGTCTGCCCAGAGTGGTACAGAGCCCTAAAATTGGGGCAGATGGGTGTTATTATATCCCCATCTGACCCAAAATTTGCTGCAGCCTTAATCTGTCCCATCTTTTTTTTTAGTTTCCAAATAATATAAAATGGTTCTATGAAGCTATTGCCACTTATTCTGGTAATTTTAGCGCATTGAGATGCATTATGGGAAAATAGTCATTATAGGTTAAAGATTTTGGGTAGAAAAGTGGGGACTGTCCTGGAAAACTTGGGACACATGGGGCCCTAGTAATGTAACATAATAAAAATCAATTTGGTAATCTGGGAACCACTCAGGGGGGATTTTCATGCCACTGTCATTACAGAACACACAACAAAATCCTTAGAGATTCAAATGATTAAGGGGCTACAACCAGTGGTGGGATTTAAATAAATTAACAACCGGTTCTCTGCCCTAATGACTGTCTTAATTATACAAATAAATATACCAAAAAGTAGTTTAATATTGCATGCATTTAATACTCAAATAAGAACAATAAAAGAGGTACACAAAACTAGATTATGTTATAAGAAAGAGTTTTAAAATATAAATGGAAAAATATTAAATAATACCTGACAAAAAGCTAAAAATAATATAAAGTACCAACAATGGAAGTTACATGGCAACACATACTTTGAATCACAATAGGAATTAAATTTAGATTTAGGCAATAAAAGAGTACAAATTATTAAGACATTACACAGACAATAGCAAAGTAATAAAAAACAACTAATATTATAAAAGCTGTATAATGATAAATTAATTATATCAATATCAAGAGGCAGTTATCTAGTCAAACCCAGGTGTGTGTGTGTAAAATATTTCTTATGTTATGCTGCTGATATCAAGATAATAATAATAATGAGTCATGTTATGCCACACAGTAGTGCCCCCAGTTCATATTATGCCACAGTAATACCCCTCTTCATCCCAGTGTACCATACTGATTTTACCCCTTCACACTGTGCCGTGCTGCTTTTGCTCCCTTTCACACTCTGCCATGCTGTGCTTGCTACCCCTTCACACTGTGCCATGCTGTGCTTGCTTCCCTTCACACTGTGCCATGCTGTGCTTGCTCCCCTTCACACTGTGCCATGCTGTGCTTGCTCCCCTTCCCACTGTGCCATGCTGTGCTTGCTCCCCTTCCCACTGTGCCATGCTGTGCTTGCTCCCCTTCACACTGTGCCATGCTGTGCTTGCTACCCCTTCACACTGTGCCATGCTGTGCTTGCTACCCCTTCACACTGTGCCATGCTGTGCTTGCTCCCCTTCACACTGTGCCATGCTGTGCTTGCTCCCCTTCACACTGTGCCATGCTGTGCTTGCTACCCCTTCACACTGTGCCATGCTGTGCTTGCTCCCCTTCACACTGTGCCATGCTGCTTTTGCTCCCCTTCACACTCTGCCATGCTGTGCTTACTACCTCTTCACACTGTGCCATGCTGTGCTTGCTCCCCTTCACACTGTGCCATGCTGTGCTTGCTACCCCTTCACACTGTGCCATGCTGTGCTTGCCCCTCTTCGCACTGTGCCATGCTGTGCTTGCTCCCCTTCACACTCTGCCATGCTGCCTTTGCTCCCCCTTTATTATTATTATCATTAATTTTTATTTATAAGGCACCACAAGGCGTCCGCAGTGCCGTACAGAGACAAACAAATTACAATACAATGGGAGACAGCACAGTACAGTAAACAGTAAGCACAGCTTGCTTCCGTTCCTTCATTTACCTTTTCTAGCTGCTTGTTTCTGCTCTTTTCTGCTCTTCTTTTCTTCTGTCTTCTTGCCTGCTGGCTCCTCTCTACGCCGCTCCTCGCTGAATGTCAGGCGTGATGACGTCACACACTACATTCAGTGCGGACGGAACAGGGAGGAGGATTGACGATGACGCAAACAGTTTAGTATGTTTTTTTTTTTTTTTTAAAGTACCCACCAGTACCTCTCCCCACCAACGAAGAGGGTAGACTCTGGCGAACCGATGCGAAGCGGCTGAATTCTACCACTGGCTTCAACACATTTTTACAAGGAGTTATAGCAAGTGATGATACTCATTTAATAATTGTAGCCTAGTTATACTAGTGATAATTTGTTTGGCTTTTTTAAGCAGAATAATAATATAGATTTTTTTTCCAACCATTAAAACATATTGGAAGTTGCAATATGATTCATTACATCTTCCCTTGGATCATCTGTCAATCAGAAATAATTAAATATGTAATTTATGTTACCTCATCGAAACAATGAGATAAGATCTTCAAGTTATTCCCTAGGGTAAGTATGCAAATAATTAAAGATGTGCAATATTTTAAATACTGTTTCATGAAATATTTGCCTCATTGTGCATTTGTTCGTGAACTATCGCACATTTCACTGTTGAAATTTGGCCTAAAGTCTTTCCAGTTCTACCCCAACCTCACCACAGTACAGTAGAGCTAGGTGGATGACAATCAATTCAAACACTAAAGACAACGGAGTGAGGTAAAATGAGGAAGTTATATTACACAGAGTAAACAGAGCTCACAGGGACAATCGAAACCCTCTCTACATCATGTGCCAAGTGTCTGTGGTTGCCATGGTAGCCCTTGAAACTTTTCCCTATAATTAATCATTAATAGTAGCCTGAAGAAATACACTAATGAAAAAATGGTAAATACCAACATTCTGCTAACCTGCGCAATGATTTATGTCAAAAAACACTTTTTCCTTGGATTGCTACTTTAAGCTACCCTAACAGTCCAAATGTTTAGGATATCCATGCTTACAGGTGTAAATGAGTACAGGTGATTGTATAAAATGACTGAGGCACTAATTAAGTCACATGTACTCAAACATTGATCTCCTTAAAACATAGACTGTTTTGGGGAACTTGAGGATATACTATACTACAATATAACCCAAATTTAACAATGGTCTCTCTCTTCTCTTCTCTGCTTCTATAACACTTCACATGCCAAACAGAAAAACCTACTCTACATTAAGGGTTCTTAACAACAACGATACAGACTATCTGCAGGGCTGCCATGTTAATAGTATTATAAAGAAATAGTGTATATTCTCCTGAATAGCACTGACCTCCAGAAAAATACTATATATTCTACTGAATCCATACATTGTAACTTTATTTTTATCTCTCAAATATTGTTATACGTAGACATGAGCAAAAGACTTGTGAAACAGCCTATTGCACCCAAATCTTGATTTACACTTAATTTCGCTCTTCTTTCACCATGCATTGTTTTATTAAAAAATGTTTCTGCAAAAGTATAGCTAAACAAAGAGTTAAAATGTGACCTCTGTTTTCAAACACTTCCCTAATGTATACATTATAAGAGGCGGTTGATTTGAAACAAAAACTCAAAACACTATAAAAATGCAAAAGTGCATATTTTAGATTCCTGTTTTATGATAGTATGCATTAGTTAGTTTAATAATTGTAAACTTTGCTTATTCTTTTACAATAATTATTTTTTTAGCTTAAGTTTTAAAATATTTCTCTGACACATTTTTTTTCATGTATCGCGAGATTCTTAAATGGTTCTCCAATGCAGAGAGCACTATTAGATCACTATCAGTTGGCATATTAGAATACTGTATTCTACATAAATGCCTAAGGAGAATGAGCCTAAGGTGACATCCTCCAATATGCAGAGCAGGCCACACCTCCCAGCCTCTTCACAGGCCACACCTCCCAATCTGTATATCCAATGCCCCCGATCCACCAGGCCACACCCATTTATCCATCATTAAAATGGGACTTTCACTGTATATACTATACATTTGAACAGTTTATATCGTATGCATTATTATTATTATTTTATGAATACATTGTTGTTATGATTTATTTGACCATATTTTGCATTGTTTTTGCTATTTTGGGTAGCTCCTTATCATGCAGTGCTGTTACACTGTTTTGTTTTCCTTTCTGTATAAATCCACAGTCGAGATAAACAACAATTCAGCGAAATGCCACGCAAGCCGAATTTCGCAGCCAAAGAGACTGTTTTATAGAGGTTTAAATTTCTGGAAATACAACGTTTCAGTTCCACTTTTTCTTTTACCATTCTGTACTGAATTTGGAAATTTGTATTTCACAAAATGATAAACTGTGACTAGAGCTGGGGTGACAACGGTTGATTTATTCTCCTGAGTGGTGTGGTTGGGGTAAGATTCAGAAAATCTTAAGGAATGTGGCGGATATTTCACTGAACAGTTTTGAAAACTTTGCTTATCTAGTCCAAATATTGCAAGAGCAACAAAAAAAAATGATAGCAGACTTGTGTATACATAAATTACATATTGCATTTTCATGGTTAAAATCTGCAGAATGTACAGTATCTGTCAAAGGCACAGAATGCCACAAACATCAAAAAATACTAACTCACATTAATATACAGAGTAAATAAGAAAAAACAAACCAAGCAAATCGGAAGACTTGTTAATTTAATCTATATATAAAAACATATTAAGAAATAACAACTGAAATATGCTATTTTCATAAATATTTAATCCTTACAATTTCCTATTTTTAAGCTACCTTTGCAGCACTAAGACTTTTGGGCCTACCAGCTTTGTACACTGTTTAGGAGTGATCTTGGTGCATTTTTCCATGTAGATTTTCATTAGAATGTTCAGGGTGGAGGGATGCTTGTGCACCTCAATTTTTAAGTAGTGCCAAAAATTCCCAGCTGGATTGAGATCAGGGATTCAATCGGGCCATTGTAGGACATTCATCTTTTTGTTCTTCAGCTGCTTAATGTTAGTTTGGCCTTGTGTTTGGAATCCCTGTCCTGCTTAAAGGCGTGCTTTCATCTGAGCTTTAGTTTTTTAGCAGATTTAAATAGGTTCTATTGCAATATTTCCCCTTTATTTTGCATTATCCATTCTTTCTTTTATTTTTATATGATAATGAAAAACAGCCCATAGCATAGCTTTACTGCTTCCATACTTACATTGTAGGTATGTGGGTTTTTGAGGTGTGGACAGTGTCCAAAAAGCTCTAGAGTATCTCAGCCTCATCTGACTACAAAACTGTTTCCCATATCGTAACTGGGTCACTCTCATGGTTTGGAAGAAGTGGTTTTACATGTGTCATTTTGAGTAATGGTTTATTTTGTGCCATCTTCCCATACCGCCAGTGGCATGCAAATCTCTCAATACACTGCTACACTTTGATTCCAGCCTCGGCTACTGAATTCTCTTACATGTCTCCTTCATATTTGTGCATAGAGTTTTGAGGGATGAGGGGAATCTACATCAAGCTGGATTGATGTAGATTCCCCTTCCTGATAATTGAACCAACATTGCCCACTGGATCATCCAAACAATCAAATATTGTTTGTTTTACCCTTTTCCTAATGTACTCACTTTTATTACTTTATCTATAATTTATTTGGGATGTTCATTTGCCTTCAGTTTCACAGCCTAAATAATGATCCTTTTAACTGTGGGGGTTTTATCCTGAAAATGTGTTATTTTAATGATTCAGCAGTGGGGGCCAAATGTAAAGTAATTGTGTCCTCGTTTGGAAATTATTTTTCCCAAGTGTGAAGTTAGAGATTCCACAACAAAGTGATAAATTACTTCTACAAACACCATATTTCAGGCTTTGTTCTTAAGATGCTTTTGTAACATAAAACAATATCACATTAAAAAAGAATTTGGGGTTTCAGTGCTTTTGAAGTAAAAATATCACAGAGGACAAGAGCCTGTGTGGGCTAAACCAACATTTATGAGAATGCAGCCTTTTCGTTCATGATGAAGATCACTGAGGCACCATGGAGGCAGCCATTTTGTTTGCTGAACCAGTATTCATGAAAATGCAGCTTATTGATTCATGAGGTAATAGTGAAATAATTGAGGTCTGTGTTCTCGCTAATTCCTGATGCTCCATTCTCATAAATATTATTTCGAGAATAAAATTGTAACTCACTATTATATTAATTGCTTCAACTTAAATGTTATCATTAAACGTATTAATACATTATTCTAGTAAAAAGAAAATATCAAATGGCTGTGGACAACATGTTAAGATGCCATTTAATTAACCCAATGATTTGATTCTGTGGAAATTAGGATGAAGAGCGTTTTCCTTTGCTCATTCTATCTCATATGGCTAGTATGGTTCCTGCAATTCATCTGTTTTTAATATAGAATTATATATTACCTTGTTCTCTTTGTTTGTTCCAGACTGAGTCATGTTGTTAACCAAAGCAACATTTAACTATCCATTAACATATGTGGTTCTGTGAAATGTATTCTCTTCAAAGTCCATTGCTGATTTTCAGTTTCTTTTAAAAAATATTTCAATTTGCTTGATCTTTAAATCAGGGATGTGGCTAAAACCATAATCCAGTTAATCTATTTGTTCATCTAATTTAGGAGGGTACTGAACAATAGTCTATTCAGGAAGTAAGCTAGGTAATGGAAAAATGCTTCCCTCAGGTGAAAGGAAATTGAGCATGGATGTATTTTGATGGAAAAAACCGACTACAAAAAATATCCCACAAACAAGTACTTCATACTGTAAAATACCAGAACTGTTGAGCTACGGACCTTTGTACAGGTTGTATTGTACGCTAATGACGTCTAGTATATTTTGAACTCTGACACGGACCATTGGATGCCTTAACTTACAGTCTGATGTTATGCAATCAAATAGATATATTTAAAGAAATGTTTCTGGAATCTCCTGTTACAGCAATCATTGTTATACCTCCCCTAGTGAGCTAGTCTCCATTTCTATTCCCTAGATAGTCACATCTGAGAGCAACCACCATTATGGAGAGATATCTCCAATCATCTTAATAATTCCAGCAAGTCATGGTTGATTGATGCTTCCCGTAGGACTGTGATGATATAATGCAGAAAAAGAGATGTTTTCATACACGGAGACATAGCTGAAATAATCTACAGATCAGAAATGTCAGCACTGGACTTTAGCAACAATTTTTCCGCACACAAACCCTAGACCGTAATCTAGTGGCCATTATGTATTTCAGGCATCAATTTGGTGGCTACTACTCAATACAGGTCACAATTTGTGGGCTGCTGGGCGATATGGACCCCAATCTGGTAGGTATAATGTAAAACAGACTCCACCTGGTGACTACCTTAGGGTTAAAATGCAATCCAGAAAGAAATATGATGGCCTCTATCTTAATTTTTTTGTTTTCTTGGGGCAAGTAAAGCAAACATTTGGTGGGTTAGAATCTAGCACCCTAAACAAAAGCTTCTCCAGAATACAAGTGTTAGACTCTCTGCTAATTCCATTTTCCCAGATAGCGCTATCACCTCTGCAGGATTCAAACCATTTATTTTGAATTGCAGCTGTGAGGCTTTAGTGCAGTGAGGCACAGTTCAATTAATATATGTATATATATGTTTTTTTTCCATTAAAAATAATAAACTAAATAACAAAAAACATCTATAGAACCACACAGATTCTATACAGAATAAATAAACAAATAAACAGATCCCACAATATATATCTCATAAAACATATAATCCATATATAAACACCACAAAAATGTGAATAAAATGTAAAAAAAAGAATAATCAACCTGAGTATTTGGGCATAAGGGCTTCAAATATTGTCCAGGCAACCTTAGAATATGTTATAAAATCCAGAATGGAAAACTCCACATAGCATGAATATAAACATATGGGGGTAAATGTATGAACGTGCGGGTTCTTCAACACCCGCGTGTTCAGCGTGTTCGGCGATTAAATTTCAAGCGGCGCTGCAATGTAAAGGGAAACTTCCCTTTACAATGCAACGCCGCTTGAAATTTAATCGCCGAACACGCTGAACACGCGGGTGTTGAAGAACCCGCACGTTCATACATTTACCCCATGCTCTCTTTATATATATAAAAAACAGGACCCGTTTACAGGGTTCGTATTGAGCAAAGCTGGGACATTTTTCTCCCTAAAGAACTATAACAGGATCACTCAGGAGAGTTTATGAGGGTTGATGGACTCTACTAAAGCTGCAGTGTAATTATTACCCCATATATGTATTTTTGATACTAGAATTTTAAGCCTTTAATATTCAACCGATTAACGCTGAGGGTGTCTCCCGATAAGAGTATTAGCTTTTACAGCTCAATTGATAACCTGTTGCAGCTTGTGCATTAAATCTAGGTAAACTACATTACACACTGACAATCTCATCCCATGTAGATAACCATGGATATTATACAATGCAGCCCCAATGTATGATAACTAGTTGACAAACCTCTTCCTCCACCCAGCACCCAATTTGAGTGGCAATCACTGTCCAGGTCTTCCCCTGGGTGCACCTTTCTAGGGACAGTGCTGATGGATGACATGACAACCAGTGTAATTGGTGAATAGCACTGAATGATACTTATTAGTTTGACTCTTGACTGCCTTCTAGAGTCCACTGCACAAGTAGTAGGCGGTTATATTCACAAATAAGAGTGCTGGTTGCTATGACAGACACTTGCGCCAGTAATGCACAATGGCTGTTGTTTAGACCTCAGTGGAGAACATACATAGTGCTGTACATCTCGTTACTTTCTAATGACTTTAGATTGTGAATTCAAGAATACATCAAAAGAAACCTGTAAATCCATTATACTCGTAGAAAAGGTTGTGGTTTTTCCATGTTGCTCAGCATTGGCACATACACCGATCAGTCCAAACATTAAAGCCACGTACCTAAAATTGTGGAGGTCGCCCTCATGCCCCCAAAACAGCTCTGACACGTCGAGGCATGAACTCCACAAGACCTCTGAAGGTGTCCTGTGGTATCTGGCACCAATATGTTAGCAGCGGATCTTTTAAGTCCTGCAAGGTGCGAGGTGGGGTCTTCATGGCTCGGACTTGTTTTTCTGCACATCCCAGATGCTCGATCATATTGAGATCTGAAGAATTTGAAGGTCAAGTCAACACCTTGAACTCTTTCTCATTTTCCTCAAACCATTCTTGAACGATTTTTGCAGTGTGGCAGGGTGCATTTTCCTGCTGAAAGAGGCAACTACCGTCATGGAAAACCGTTGCCAAGAAGAGCTGTACTGTGCAGCAATGTTTAGATAGGTGGTACATGTTAAAGTAACATTCACATGCCAAGACCCAAGGTTCCCAGCAGAACATTACCCAGAGCAACACACCGCCTCTGCCAGCTAGCCTTCTTACCATAGTGCAAGTACTACAGAAAATCCAAAAGGATTTTACAACTTCGGGAGATGCATTGCATGTAGAACCCTCATGCGAAACAGTACAAAACCGACAAAATACTTCCCATCCATCGTCTCACAATCACAATTCCCAATAAAGGATTTTTTGACATGTGACTCTAGAGGCATAATATATCTCCTCGAGTGTCCATGCCATCAGCAATATATAGGTCAGACCATCAGACCTCTACATGTACTGAGCATTTACAGAACATCAAGAAGGGTTTAGAAACCCATAGTGTATCATAACACTAAAAGACTAAACACAACCAAGATCCTACAACACTCATTTTCACAGCTATCAAAGCAGTACAGAGGAATTGGAGAGGAGGAGAGTTCATCAAGTAAATCAACAAGGAGGAGATGATGGATCTATGAACTACAAACCCTAGCCCCCAGGGGACTCAATATTGACTTTGATGCGATGAGCTTCATATAAGTCTAAGGCGAGAGGTCCCACAGCACATCAAGGTAATCTACGGTCATACCACCACGTATAGGCCCAAACCCACCCCCAACCTTAGCAGCTAAAGGTGGTCAACCTAGGTAAGTACCCTGCTCGAAAGAACAGGGGAACTCCTAGTACTGTAGACATCTGAGCAGGACAGTACTCTCTACTCTATTCCAAAGCACGCTCCATCTTAATATATATGAGGACTGCACCCCTGGGAAATGCTCCACATCACCACCACATAGATATCTCCACAACGTTCCAGACTAGTGTAACAATCAAACAGGCTTTATTTTAAGGAATACTAGTAGACTAGAAGTATCGAAAGCCACTATGCAATATTTATACAATATGTTACATTAAATTCAGTTAAGATGTTATAACCTTGGGTATTGAATATTTGAATATATCATTGTAATCTGCTTTGCTTTATGTTTTGAGTGCAACATTAACATTTTTATACAGATAGTAAGTAATCTACTGACAAATAAAATTTGATTTCTATCTACTTGTAATACACACCTACAAGGTAATCACCATAGTAACATACACGGGTGCAATTTTCATTTCCATATGTCAAATATAGTTGGACATCACATACAGGTAAATCTATATCACTACATATAGTGCTGGATTGGTCAACTTGTTTCATCAGCCTGGTGCTATGTCTTCCCCAGGTAAACGACGCACACACACCCGGCCGTCCACAAGATGTAAAAGAAAGCATGATTCATCAGACTACGCCACCTTCTACCATTGCTCCATTGTCTGGTTCTAGCGCTCATGTACCCATTGTAGGCGTTTTCGGTGGTGGACAGGGGTCAGCATGGACACTCTAACTGGTCTGCGGCTACGCAGCCACATGCGCAGCAAGTCGTGATGTATTGTGTGTACTGACACCTTTTAATCATAGTCAATATTAACTTTTTCTGCAATTTGTGCTACAGTAGCTCTACTGTGAGATTGGAACAGGAGGGCTAGCCTTCGCACCCCATGCGCATCATTGTGTCTTGGGCGGCTATGATCCTGACGCCGGTTCACTGGTTGTCCTTCCTTGGACCAATTTTGGTAGGTACTAACCAGTGCATACTGGGAACATCCCACAAGATCTGCCATTTTTGAGATGCTCTAATCCAGTCGTCTACCCATCACATTTTGGCCTTTGTTGCTCAGATCCTTACGGTTGCCCATTTTTCTGCATCCAACACATCAACTTCAAGAACTGACTGTCCACTTGCTGCCTAGTATATCCCACTCCCTGACAGGTGCCATTGTAACGGTATAATGAATGTTATTTACTTCACTTGTCCGTGGTTTTAATATTGTGGCTGATCAGTGTATAACTGAGAAGCAGTATTTAGCCCCCCACATTCCTCTTCCGTTAGGAAAAAACTACCAGCTACTGGGTACACCTTGGTCATTAATTTAAAATCCTGTCAACTGTGTCCTCAAAATGCAGGAAGCATTATGCCTACTCTGAATATGCACTCTAACCACACCAAGTTAAATGCTCAGAGGTAATCCATCAAGCTGACCACACTCACTGTGATATTGGCAGCTACATCGGCCAATTAGGGAGCCTGACAGATCTGGAGAATATCACCTCTGATAACTAAGACTCAACTAAATTTTAAGATTTGGGTAGAATTCTCCTCACACTATGAATATCGCTTTTCTAAGGTCTACATACTGATTCTAACACCTTTTGTTATTTGTCTCATTTAAAGCTACGGTACATTTCAGTGTATTGTGATAAAATCGCTCTTTGCATCGCTCTCCTCACTGATGCCCCAGAGACTATTCCATGCAGTGATTTTCATTGGAGCTCCATCGTTAATCTCACAGCCCCCGCTGAAAGCCAGGGTAGCACCGCCATTTTGGGTGTGGACGCGTGCACCAATAAAAAACTTCAAGCTCAGAACTTACTGCTTCCTATTGGTCCGTACAACCACACACCATTCCAAGCACTGTTTAGAATGGTAACAAGGCAGCACTGCCACAGCTAACTGGATGTGCACCTTTACAAGTATTTTTATTTCTCGCACTAGCAATGTTCCACGCTTTATTTGTGAAAAAATATTTCTTTAAAGTGCACCTTGCACAGTAATTTGAAAATATGGTATATTTGTATAGCTGTCATTCCATGGTGCCTGATAAACATTCCTCAAATTGTTCTCTCCCCTGAATCGGTATTTAATCTTTAGCCTTATGTAACCCACAAACAGTGGGCTGTCTGTCTTACACCTTTATGAGATTTTTACGGCCCTAACAATTACATAAACACCATCTCCAGATCCTTTAAAGATGCCCCCACATTTCAGCTTGTAATAAATCTTTATGACTTTTATTGCAAGGGTAAAGCACCAGTTACATTGTCAGAACTTTCGCATAACTTGAAATAAAAGAAACACTGTAAATTCAATATAGTCAGTGTGGTCTGTTCTACAGCTACATGTAACATTTACAGGTATTTAATCACTGTGACCTTATTATATCAATAATGTTATATTTATTTCATATATTGATTGCTATCAACAATAAATTATCACTAAAGAAGCAATAGTACAAATTTATAGATTTTTACATTTATCATAGAGCGTTAGCTAAGAGGCTTCTTACATAAAAATAAATACTCTGTTTACAGCAAAACATATGGGTAAAGCTGGTTTCTGTAAAGAGCTTAAAACATATTCACCTTGGCAGTCTCATTCTCTTTTTTTATATTTATTTTCATTTTGAAATATCAGGGGCCTGATTCATTAGTGATCTTATCTTGTGCAAAAGTCAAGATGCTTATTTTTAAGAAGAAACAGAAAGATAAGAGTGAAGTTAAGATGGATTTTCATCTTAACTTAAGAAATTCTTCACTTACGCAGTTGATTTTGCTTCTTATCTCCCTTTTCTGAGCATGCGCAGAGTGGATTTGCTTAAGATAAGCAAAAAACGACAGATAAGATCACTAATGAATCAGGCCCCAAGTGATTTTTTTGTTGTTGTTATCTTTCATATACGAAGAATAGATTACAATTGACAACATATAAAGAGACGGAGTATTTCTAACAATATAGGGACTGATTGATCAAGGTACACATACTGAGCGCAGTGTGCGTTGTTTTCAGAATGTACGTAATTCAGGTCTGCGCACACCCAAATTCAACAAGGAACAATAATCTGAAGATAAGCGTGCTGATGAATACGGGTGTAGGTCTGCTCTGTTCTACTACACAAGACACTACAGGGTACATCCAATACCTATGTGAAATATAAATTTTGAACAGAGCGCACAGAAAAAAAAAAAATTAATTAAGGTCACCTGGTAATAACATAGATATTAATGATAAAAGAGTAAAAATTAAAAAATAAACATATTTTTTTGTTTCCCATCCCCCCCAGGAAATACGTTTATTAGGATTAGAGATGCTCACAGACCCCCATGAACTGGTTTTGGTTTTGGCTTTGGATCTGGATTAGCTTTGTGTTTTGGTTTTGGATTTTTTAGAAAAAATCCTAAAATATGCTAAAAGCAAATAATTTTGCTCTTTTTTTCTTCCTACATTATTATTAACCTCAATAACACTAATTTCAAGTCATTTGCAGTCAATTTTGACTACCTCACAGGTCACATTATTATTTTTATACACTTTCGGGCAAATACTGCAGCGACCTGGCTGGATGCTAAGCGACAGAGCAATGACACAAACACACGGCAGTTCCTAGCACATCTAGGAAACATTGGCACACAGCAGTGGCAGAAAAGAAAAGTGGTGCAAGATGGAATTGTCCTTGGGCCCTCCCTCCCACCCACCCTTATGTTGGATCTTAAAAAGGAATCCAAAAATAGCGACATCCGAGATCCGACAATGTAACAATGACGTTTTGTCTCGTTTTCAAATCCGAAAAAGCACGAAAGTACTGAGCTGACTCGGCTCGGTACTCGGATCCGCTAAGTTCGGGTACGTTCATCTCTAATTAGGATGCTATTAATGTCTACTGTGTATAAAATACATTTTTAGAGTTGCTACTGATTACATTCACCTGTTATAGCATGCATACACAGCCATCATCATTAGTAAGCAGAACTTAGACTAGCCCAGTAGCTGGAGCAAGACTGGGAGACTTCAGGTTCCACACCTGACCATAATTATTAGTACTCCAAATTCACAGTATATCAATTAGGCTCTGCTGGTTTTTATGCTGTTATTTTATGGTTATTGAAGACATAATCAACAGGAATTTCATTACATCTATCACTAACTTTGATCCTACTGTCAGCCATTATTCCGCAGTAGTAACAGCTAGTTGATATTTTTTGCACATAGACTAACAATTGCTTCGAAAACATTTTTATAGTATTTATCCATTTATTTACAGTAGTATGGTTATTAATGTGTATATTGACAGGTGTTTTATTGCCTGAACCAGATTTTTCTTCTCTTTTTTTTTCTTGTTTTTCTGTCTTGATTTATGTTTCCAAGAAATAAATGGAGATTTTATAAGCAGCTATTGTTTATATCTGTATGCATGTTTTTATTTAACAGTATATATGTGTTGCAACTAATTGCATTTGGTTAATATTCTAATTAAAAGGATATTTGTATTGTATTGATGATTCGTGAGAGATTCAATTATTATTACATTTTATGTGTTTAGGTACATATTTAGTGGATTAACATCATCATAAATATTTATTTATATAGCGCCAGTAAATTCCGTAGTGCTTTACAATTGGGGACAAACACAGTAATACAACAATACTGGGCATTGCAGACAAAAAGGTAAGAGGGCCCTGCTCGCAAGCTTGCAATCTTCAGGACAATTGGAGTAGGATACATGAAACTAAGTCCACATATTGCATTTTGGTCCAGTCAGAATGTAAAGGTAAAAAGTGATTTGTATGCAGTTTGATCCAGTCACAGCAATGTTGATCATGGGGTCAGAGGGTTGTTGTCTTGTGTGAATTGTATAAAGGGTGGTAATAGAGTAACCTAATGAGGTTAAGAGGGTGGGGGAAGAATATTATAAGCTTGTCTAAAGAGGTAGGTTTTCAGAGAACGCTTGAAGGTTTGTAGACCAGAGGAAAGTATTATTGTGCAAGGGAGGGAATTCACTAGAGTGGGTGCATCCCAAAAAAAGTCCTGTAAACAAGAATGGGAGGATGTAATGAGAGACACAGATCTTGTGCAGAACAGAGGTGTCAAGTTGGAAGATATTTGATAAGACTGAGAAGATGTATGTATGTATGTGCAGTTTTGTTAATGGCCTTGTATGTTGGTAGAAGTATTTTATGCTGGTTCCTGTAAAAAACAGGCAACCGGTGTAGAGACTGACAGAGTGGTTCAGCAGAGGAAGAATTATTTGCAAGAAAAATCAATCTAGCCGCTGCATGCAAAATAGATTGTAGGGGTATAGTCTGACTCTGGGAAGACCAGTAAGGAGGGAATTACAATAGTCAAGGTGGGAGATGATGAGTGCATGTATGTCGGGAAGAAAAGATAGTTCTGGGTCAAGGATCACACCTAGGCAGTGAGCTCATGAGGTGGGATTTATGGTCATTTTGTCAACAGAAATAGAAATGTCACATAGGTAACTTCTGTTGATGGGTGGGAATATTATTAACTCTATTTTTAAAAGATTGAGTTTGAGTTGGCAAGAGGAGATCCAAGATGAAATGATTGAAAGTCAATCAGTAATGCGGAATAACATAGAAGGCGAGAGATCAGTAGCGGATGGATGGATTTTGGTATCAGTCGCATAGAGATGATACTGAAATCCAACGGAGCTTATTAGTTTTCCTGTTATAATTTAAGTGTTATAGACAGAGAACATCATAGGAGCTAGAACTGAACCTTGTACTACTCCAACTGATAAAGGATGCGGAGTGGAGGTGGATTCAAAGAAATTTACACTGAAGCGATTAGATAGGTAGGATGAGAACAGGATAGGACAGTGTCTTGAAGACCTAGGGATTGTAGCGTTTGTATGAGGAGAGAGGGGTCAACAGTGTCAAATGCAGCAGAGAGATCCAGGAGAATTAGAAGAGAGTAATGAACTTTAGCTTTAGCAGTGATCAAATCATTGACAGCCTTAGTCACAGCAGTCTCTGTGGAGTTTTGTGAATGAAAACCTGACTGAAGAGGATCCAATAGGTTGTTTGCAGAAAGGAAGCTGATGAGGCGAGTGTAGGCAAGTCTCTCTGGAGGAGGGGCACGGGAGCTGAGAGATGGGACAGTAATTTTAGAGAGATTTTGGGTCAGATTTTTGTTTTGGATTAACGTAATATTCTTCATTTGGTTTTTGGAGGAAAGAGATACGTCTTAAAAACAAGTACACTTGAGATGCACAGAGTTTGGATCTGACGCTGCTGTTTGTGCTCGAGATTGGCGTGCCCTTACTGTACATGGTCTATGTACATTGTACCTTCCCTCCCTGAAATCGTAGGCTGCAGTAAGTGTCCTTTGCGCTCGAAGATGAATTGGACGTTGCTGCGTTCTGTAGAATATGAGCCGGTTCTGGGCATGTGCAGAATGATTTTAGATGATTGAACGCACAAAATCACCGTTTGCGTTCCTTGATGAATCAGGCCCATAGAGTTGAAACATATGTTTGTATTTTTACCCTCTTGATATATAAACAAGAAACATTTTAATAATCATACATATATGTTCATGAGTATCTTAGTATAAAACCGATTTACTGTGGTCAAAAAATGTGACCAAACAACTTGGGGATATAGCTAAAGATGAGCAAAATGATGGTTATATTTTATGTTCTGTGGTGGTACTGGCCATTCACTTTTGCTTCCTTATTATGTACTTTATTTGTAAATTCTCATTTTGCACAATTTATAGTCTATGAATAAAACTGGGACATCAACAGTCAATTCATTCTCCTGTGTGGTGTGGTTGGGTTTGACCTTAGAAAACTTAAAAACAAATTTGACTGGCAAAATATGCATAATTTTGAGGCCAAATGAGCAATGGAGCAAATATTGAAGTCATGTTGAGAACTTTTTTGGGCAACTTGTGTACCCTGAGCAGTTTTTGAGGCATGGTCTGATTTTTGAATGGTAACAACATCAAGTACTTGATGGTTTAATGTGTATTTAATACAATCAGGGAGTTACAGGTATCCCAAGATGGAGACATTTTGTTTACCATGAAATGGATGAATTTCCGCTCAAAATTCAAGTATTGCTTCAAAATTAAGTTGTTGTTTTTTTTAAAACAAAAAAAAATCACCTGAATTTAAATGATAATTAATTTAGATTCCCTTCAAATGCAGACTCTTAGTTCTGATTCATACCTATCACTTAACAGCCATGAGCGCAGCAAGTGAAAGTTAGGGAGTGCGCTTACAAATAAAACGTAGAGTTTTCTTCTAAAGTAGTTGCAGTCTGAGCTAGAGTTTCTCTCCTTCCTCTGTCTGTGTCAGTCTCTCTCCATTTTTCTTATCATGCGTGCCTCTCTCTCCCTCTTTGTATGTCTGTCTGTAATTTTGGATGTGCACCTCTGTCTCTCTGTCGTCCCCCCTTGCCCACCTTGAGTTTAATTGTGTCTGCATTGTGGGTTTCTGTACTTTTTTTCTCCCCCTTTGGCTATCTGTCTTTCTCTTATCGTGTCTATCTCTTCTTTTCTCATTTGCTCCTATCATCCACTCTTCCCCTGTGCCCCTCACATCCCACATTCCCTCTTGCCCTGCACCTGCTTCAACCACCCCCTTCATCTTCCACTTTACCCTCTTCTTCACTTACCTTCTTCCTCCTCTTCTGCTGAAGTTTATGACGGAGTCCTGGTGGCTGCTGATCAAAGGTGACTTGGTCAAACAGTGGTACAACCGTGTATAGCTCCACGTAACTGAACCTGAGGATGGCAGGTAAGCACAATCTGCTGATTTTAATAATATTTCCTCTATATACTACACTATGGTGCTAGCCATGTCCTCCATGAGCTGACCATTTCCCATGGGATGTTCTCACCTCTTCAGTGACACGCAACTTGTGAGCCCCTACCACTGTATTCTCCCTGGTGGGTCCAGCCCAACAAAGTACCAGCACCATTTTTGATTTTAAAGAAAATTCTACTCCTACCCAGTGTGTCTGACAAAACATCTGGCAGATCAATCATATCAACCAGTGTTTTTTTATTATAGTGTTTTTTATTTTATTTATTATATTACAGTTTGATTACTACACCAATTATTTGGTCTCTAGCATACACACCTACATCAAGAACACTACAGATTTTTATGGGAAATTTAATGCAATGGACCTGATACGCTGATCCTGGCTATGGTGGACGTTTAATCTCTCTTTTCACACTTATATCACTTATTGAAGCACTCCAGCTTAGATAAAAAGCCCTGTTAGCCTCTCTTTAGATCTTGCACAGATTTCTTATTTTAATTCTTGTACTTCTTTAAATTTGAGAGCTTGCATTATGAGCAACTGAATTGATTAGCTATGGACTCTCAAGTCTCTCCATCGTACCAATAATGTTTAATATTATGAAAATACTTTGGAATCTTTTCAAAACATGTTGACAAGTTGCTTTGCATTTTTCATTTCATTAATGATCTTTAGATGATTTGTAAGGATTCCAGTAAAATATTTATTCATTTTATTAATAAACAAATCCAGTTAGATTTCCATTTGACTTTTTCCAACTAAGGATAAACTTCCTGGATGTAACTATATTTAAATGAATAAACTTAAGTCTACTAACCTTGTAAAAAAAACAACAACAACAGCAAAAAACTGATAGAATTCCTTATTCCACAAACAATTTAAAACATATTTACAACTGTCCCTCACTCACATAGAGAAATAATTCTAACCCTGGACTACTTCAGCTTTGTCTCAGAATCTTGAAATGTTAAACTTTAAGCAGAGAAGTTAGCATGAAAATGAATTATGTACACAGCTACACAGGGTTCATAAATTTGTCCAACAGCAAACCCTAGTCTGAAAACCCAAAACAAATAAAGTTCATAGGCTAACCTTTGTCAGTGCACCCTCTACTGAATGCAGGGCTATTGCAGACATGGTCAATAAATATTGGAATGTGGTAGTGAGTGACACCTTCCTGCTAGAAAACAGAAACCTCTCATATGTTATAAAAGACCACCTAGTCTCAGTAACTTTTTAGTCCAAAGGTATCTCTCTCCTTGTCACACTCCCATGAAGCAAACTTGGTTGCCAGAACCAGGCCCTTTCAGAGGTTCATGGAAGCCTGGGGAAACACAAATTAACAAGCCCCCCTCCCATTTTTCTTAAAACAAACATAAAAAAATTATTTTACATTGATTTTAATGCTTAGCTAAATTTGCAAATAAATACTGTATACATATACCGATGTACTGAATTATTGGAGATTTCAAATTAGAGGTGGGTTTCTAGCTTTTTGTACTGGAAATGCAGCAATCAGTAATCAGAAAACTCCAACATTGGTGCCACGTCTCAGTTAATATTGAGCATGGTGAGACCATTCAGTCGCTCTTGCCCCATAGTTGAGCAATAATAGTTTTTTACGTTCTTCAGCACACTGAACGTTCGTTCACCAGAAGCAACAGATACTGGCAAACTGAGGAAAATGTGCAAAGAAACAGTGATGTTGGGAAACGGCCCAGAAAGTCCTAATTCTAGGATTTCTGTAAGAAATTCCTTTGACTTGCTTTTAAACTTAAAGTTTGTACTATAAATTTGCTTCAGGAAAATTAGTTGATCACTGAAATCTTGGACAATATCTTTCATGTATTGTTGCTGAAAGTTTTCAGCTGTGGAGCACAGGTCTTAATTACTCATTTTGTTGTATTCCCAAAGAAGCTTAAACAAGTACTTCCAATGAATTAGATGGACGATGTAGACCAGACAGAATGAAGTCTATGACTACATAGAAAACGTTGACCCTATAGTGCTTTTCAGCATCGGAATGAGTAAGTAAGTGGCCACTGGTGGAGAAATCGGTTGGAATCTCTATGTTTTTTTGCCACAATTTTGCACTCTATGACGATCTCATCTCATCACGCATCTGTTCAATGTCTTTGATAAGACATTTGATGTTGTCAAGCTCATTGTCCAAAGTAGCGTTGTGTGCTTCAATAAGGAGGGTAGTTTGGTCGATTATTGTAAGTAGCTTTATTCACAAAGATGACATTAGAACAAATTCAAATTTCGACAAGTGCTTCTTAATGGACTGAATTTCTGATCGAGTTTGTGCAATGAGATTCAGAATTTCAATATTTGATAAAGCCATTCCCATAGGATGCAAAAGGTGGGCAACTGTGTGAAGACCATATAGTTGTGGATATATTATGAAGTGAAGCAGAGAGATGCTCTCACAGAATTTCCCACCTTTGTGGAGAGGAACTGAAGATGTTGTACATTTGTTGCACAGTTCCAAAGTAAGCAATTGCCTTCTTACAGTATTTAGCGCAGTCAACACCCACAAGGTTTAGTGTGTGGTTTCCACAGCTGGAGAAAATACAGTATGAGTTCAGTCTCCTAATTATAAACAACCTATTGCCTTGCAAACCTACGAATCACTCACCCTCGGCATATCTCAAGGATAATTGACGTTCTCATGTGTCTGTGGGGATAGATGCATCATACCCAGAGAGCAATAAGTGAATGCGCCGCTGCACGTTATGCCAGTTTACATGCCAACATGTTTAGGCGCTAGGTTTTACTACTTGGAAATTGCCAAATTAGCAAATGGATTATTATAAAACACAAAAACAATAAGTTGTACAATTTTGAGGCACCCTCCCAGTCAGAGGCCTGGGGATATTTCCCCCCTATCCCCCTGTCTGGTAGGGCCTGGCCAGAACCCAAACTGTGGCGTGTGAGATGTCTAGACAAATGTATTATTCGTAGGGTTCTTATCGTGGATGAGCATTTCAACCATCCCCACTCTGGAACATGGATATGGATTTAAAAACATGTGCACAAGCACGCATGTAATTTATTGTATTAAACGTCAGGCTTTCCAATATAGTGCGGTCTTTTCTATGTAGGCACTACAGAATACAAAGAAAGAATATGTAATCATAGATCTGACATAGTTTTGGCCATGGAAAGGGACAGTAGATATAGCCTATTTAGATTTTAGCAAAGCATTTGAAACAGTATCACTCAATAAATTAATTCACAAACTAAGATTCCTTGGATGTTACTCAAAGATAGTCTGTACAACATGTATTTGCTCCATATGAGATTAGCATAATTTCCTTATGCAACTTTCACTTGTGCTTACCCACTTGTGTTCATGTGGAATATTCGTGTATTGCATACCAAACACTATAAATAAAGTTTGGGGGAAAAAAAGGAATGATAGTTCCACATATTGTGATACGTATTTTGTTGACCAACTTACGCCAAAGTCTTTCCTTTGTGGGCAGTCAAAATAAATATAAACATGTTTAACAATTTAAACTGAATATCATCATGATATTTACTCCATACTGTTAAGATTTTTTGGGAGAATTGTCAGAATGGATTCTTAATCATTTGATAGTCCATTTGGGTGACAAAATGTAGTTAGTTAGTATTTGAGTCTTGGCTGCTGTTGTTATAGGTTCTATGAATTTATTACTTGTTCTCAAAAGTTTAGACAATTTATCTCCCAATAAGCAGGCTTGTATGAACAGTTTAAAAGAAATATGAAAAACATGAGGTATCATTTGCACAATATGTTCCTAGAAATCTTAACTTTGAAAACTCTGTCATGTGTTTAAAATAAAAAGCTCCTGCCAATTCACAATTTGTCATATATATATGAGACACTCTCTCCTGGTGGGAACCATATTTATTATGTGTGACATCCCTAGGTAGGCTTCCAGGAGGTTACTTTTGAGGCTTCCCCTAGATAAAGTGGTACATTTAATATTTCATTTCTTCGGAGTTAATGAATTCCAGATGTTTGTTTCCTAATTTTTTGGAACAGTAGCTTGGTATCTGCTTAAGTGGAATTAAGGGAACTGTTGATAGCTGGTAGGCACCATCCGAATCACATACACGTTTACAGTAGGATCAAACTCATAAAAAAACAACTTTTCAGTATTTTGATTTAAACAAATCTATAATGTTCAGAATATGGACTATGGTATTTTTCTTGCTGTTGAGTAAGTGTCGTAAATCTGTCTCTCTAGAAAAGGCCAACTGGGGACATCCCAATGGAATAACAGGACTGCACATGAGAGGTGGTTGTTGAGAAGAGATGAGAGGAGATATATCTTGTTAATTCTGTGCAGTAACAATAGATAGATAGATGGTCTAGGGCACCAATGTTTAGGGGTGTCAACTAAAATACTGAATGAGTTATATACTGTCTTTCATCCAGGGTTTTTAATAACCCCACATAAAACGCTGCCCACTGACAGGGCGGAGAAGCAGACGGCAGCCTGTGATGTAGTTAATGTCAGTGTTATGCTTATGATGTCACAGCCAAGCACCACACTCCCAATTTGATTAGCAAAGGATGCAGCCCCCTCCTCCGGCCTGCTTTGGTAAGATCAATGGTGGTGGGAGTGTCACTTTCAAGAGAGGAAGGGTGCCTTCTACTGCGTCCATAGAGCCTTTATCGGTGGAGGTTCTGTATAAAGTAGTATTTTCCACCCTTGTCCTCGATTTTCCTTTCTTCATCTCTGTGTGTATACATATAATCAAAGTCAGTTTATTACATATTATCTGATGTAAGCACTGTCATAGTGGTTAGTTTAGCCCCCAGCTATGCACCTTCTTTGTCCATGCATGTGTCTGCTTGTATGTGCATGTGTGTTGCATGTGTATGCAGCTTTTTCCCCTTTGATTTTACATATTCCAGAGCCACAAAACTCCTCTTAACTTTGATTATTATGGCTGTAAAAATATATATTTGGAAGGGAACATAAACTAATTCTGAGGCCAAAGAGTATCAAGTGATGTTATTTTATCTTTAGTCAGATAAAATCACATTGTTTTATGTTATTCTAAAGGGCTCAAGTGTTCTAAAATAGACGCTTCATGGACCAGGCTCACAAAGCTCACATAAGTGTTATGTCACATGATGTACACACTGTAAGTTTGTTTGAAAATTAGGCTATGACAGGTGACTCAAAAGGAGAAACACGACCTCATATTCTCCTAAACTTTGTTCAAGAGTGAATTTTTTGTCCACCTTCAAGTCAGTTTAATTTACTGAATTATATTTAGTAGATACATTTCTTAATCTGTATGGTTCCCTAATGCATGCTTTAGCCATGTATTAATAATATTAGACAGAATTGTTTATGTGCCCTTGGGTAACATTTCAATGCTCTGATATACTCTGCATTGGATACAATTGACTTCAGAAAACCAAAGTTAACATGTACATAATGTACTGCACGGTGGCTTGATGGTTAGCACTTCTGACTCACAGCACTGGCGTTATGAGTTCAATTCCCGACCATGGCCTCTGTGGAGTTTGTATGTTCTCCCCGTGTTTGCGTGGGTTTCCTCTGAGTGCTCCGGTTTCCTCCCACACTCCAAAAACATACTAGTAGGTTAATTGGCTACTATCAATCAGAGAAAACAATGCTACAAACTAGCATGCCAGGGGATGTAGCCATTCCATGAAGGGGCGTTGTCAGTCTGCAGACAAAGCGATTGACAATTAACTAGTCTGACCTCCTACTACCTCCCTCCACCATTATACCCGTGTATACTGCATGCAACAGTGCTTGCTTAGACTGAGCTGCCTAAGAACACAGCATAGCGGAGGAGGAGGTCAGTGGGAGATGTGACGTAGGGTAGGGTAGGAGCCGCAGGCAGTGGGACCCACTGGGAATTGCCCCAGTATCTAAGTACAACACTGAGCAGATAAGAGAAAGTGTATTTATTGTAAAAGTACCAGGAACTAGCCTTTCAAAAAGAATTCATAAATTATTAAAGTAAACAATTTAATATGTTGATGAAAAATATTATTTATTATTTTCTTCTACAGAGCCTCCCTAATATATTTAGAAACTATCTATATCTATATCGTATTGCCACTGATTAAAATGTTTAGTTGTCATTTAGACAACAATAGCAACTATTGAAGATATTATATGTCACTGAATACAATGTTTGTGGCTATGTGCATAGCTTTTTAATGCATTTTTAAAATTATTAACAAGTTATATGTGAGCTATTGTTTTAATCATGATTTTTAAAAACGTGATATTTTTTTAGGGTCATGGAATTACAGGTCTTCATTGTAATTCTTTTATTATTGCATTTTTGAACAACTATTACTCTTTGTGCAAAGCTACTCCTTTTTTATGCTTTAATCTTCTTAATGACTCAGGCCATTTATGTCCTGCCCGCGCATACAGCAAAGAAGTGGGGGGGCACTCACCCAGGACACCACCTATCTGGACCACAGCTGTTAAAAATGTAACCTCAGCTCTTTAATACTTTGCACCATGGTTCAACTATTCTAACCTAAACCTAAATTTACCAATTTAATATTAATTGCTAGTCTACCTAATTTCCTAACAGTTCCCTATTTTTATGTAGCTCCATCTTGATAACACAAGATGCAGTATAACTACCTTGTGTCTTGTTGCTGTGCTCAGTCTTGCCATGGTGTATGATCCTTGACATGAAACTGTCTTCCACAACCTCACCTTTGTAGCAGAGTTTGGCTGTTCCTCACCCAGTTTTAAGCCTCCTACACAACTGTTTTTGTTTCAGTTAATGACTGTGTTTCAACCTACATATGAAAATGATGATCATTATCACCTGTTTGGTAAGATTGGTTAATCATCGACCTGACCATACTCCTACAAAATCCCTGACTTTGTGCAGGTGTACCTAGAAGAATTGATGCTGTTTTGAGGGCAAAGGGTGGTCACACCAAATATTGATTTGATTTAGATCCCTCTTCTGTTCACTCACTTTGCGTTTTGTTAATTGAGAAAAATAAACTATTCATACTTCTATCCTTATATTTTTGAAAGCACTCTTACTTTGCAGATTTTTTCCACACCTGCCTAAAACCTTTACACGGTTTTGTATAATATATATATATATATATATATATATATATATATATATATATGACATAGAGGGAATGCCCTTAATCACAAACAGAATGAGCAGAAGGAGTCTGCTCACAGCCGTGACTCTTGCTCCAAGAGCAGGAGAATCTTTTCATTTACATCCAAGGTCCAGAAATGAGCAAATGCTTCATCGTGGTTGTATCCAGAAATGTCTGAGCTCCATAGCAAAATTCTGATAGTCTTCTAAATACCATCATAAATTCATACCTACTGCAATGTTAGCTCCATTCCCAGTCAGTATCCAAAAGGGTAGTTTACTAATTGCATTCATAGTAATTTGGCACATTAGTCTGAATTATATATGCAGATATTGTATCCTCATTATTTTCCAAACCAAATAACTGCCTGGATAAATTTATTCTGAAGTCATATTAAGTTTGTGCCTTAATGCACATTTTTTTTACCCTTAGTGACAGGGCCCGCTGTATTGCTGGGTCCAATGGCTCATGCATGGACTGCTTTGGCTCTAGTTACGTCCTTATGCTTCATCTCAAAGATGAAGCCAAGGAAGGTTAAATAAAATATAAATCAGTCTTTGCTTTTGTTACAGGTTCTCTTTAAACTATAGGATTAAGGAAAACTGCTTTAATTATTAATAATAGCTCAGTAAAGCATGGCTCGCCAAATTGCAGATGCTATTAAACTTCATTCATTATGATTTAACTTTAAATATTAGCCTCCTGGGCTACTTTTGCTGCCCTTCACTTCCTCTCAAAAGTCCTAGAATCCAATATATGTAATCTATATTTCTAAAAAATAATAATGTGTTGTACCAAAAAATTCTCATATTTTTTTTTTTTTGCTGACAGACAAACATATGAAAAAAAAGTTAAATGTAAAATAATAAAGCAAGGTAACTGCCAGTGTTCCATTCTAGGCCTTGGTGTAAAAGTAGAAGGGAACATTGGCAGTAGCCTGGTACTGCTTAGTGGTACATGCTGGCAATGTATGATGTAGTGCAAACTACTCTGGGAACATGGGTGTGGCTCCCATAATTTTTAAATGGATAAAAAATTGGACATCAACACACACCTATGCTCCCTTTTAGATCCAAAATAAGGTAAAACAGTTGCTATTCCAATTTCTCCTATTTATGCTGTTAATTAGCATAAATAGGGGTTAATCATCCACTTAACCCCTAACCTCCTTCGCTCCTTCGCTAACCTCCTTCGCTCGTTCTCCCCTCTCTCCCCTGGCCCCTCTTTTCTCTCCCCCTTACTTCAATGGCTCCCTTTAGTGCCTGTTTTGTTCACCCTCCCTTAGGATGTAAGCTCGTATGAGCAGGGCCCCTCTCCCCTCCTGTCTCCATACCTGTTCTTCTGCTCCGTCTTTACTCCATATGTCTGCCCGGAGTTTCTGAAGCATTGGTACTTTGTGTTTATTGTTCTGTACTATGTCACCCTGTATGGTCTACTGTTTGTACTGTGTACGGCGCTTCGGAAACCTTGTGGCGCCTAACAAATAAATGATAATAATAAATAATAATAATAATAACTACATCTTTTGGGGCCCCATAGCAACATTTTGAAGGGGCTCCTAAGGACTCTAGGGCTCCACCCCTCACTTACCTTAACATGCCAGCCAGCCGCCTCCTCTTCCTCAACCACTGTGCCCGCTCTCGACCAGAGTTGTCTTAACGCATGGGTACACTGGGCATTTGACCAAGGGCCCCAGCAGAATAGGGGACCCATAGACTTGCCAATTTTTCAGTATATTATTAAGGGAGATTTATTCAAAAGCTTCATAGCCTCTTTATTAAAATATTTAGGTGTACTAAGCACCTCAGTATCACTTTCACAGCACAATGGGACAGCCACTTTTGAACTGGCTATCACTCATGTGTATGGAAAATGACATCCTGAAGACCATTGACTTTATGCTAATTATAAAGCAATTCTCTGCAAAGAAATTTCACAAATATTTGTGTTGAACACTTGATTAATAAAAAATAATTCATAGTAATTTCGTACTGTGTCATCGCCGTCTGTATGAGTTACTAACTGAGTACCATTTTTATGTTGAATTTCTTGTTTTTCAACTTCAAGGCTCATTCTATGTTGTCCAAACATTTGTGTGGATTAATCTCTGCTGTACAGCATGTTTATTAATGTTTAAACACTGCTTTAGTTGGAGGTACCAATAAATATAAGTTTAATTTTATGCATAATTTGCATTTTTATTCCTGTGATTGTGTAATTAGAGCCCCAGTGCACTACTTTGCACTGGGGCCTATAATCCAGTTAAGACAACCCTGCTCTCGACTTCACTACTGCTCAGAGAGGAAGGGTACAGCAGCAGCGTTCAGCAGAGGGGGTCAGGAGGGACAGTATCAGCAACCTGTTAGTGTTTTGCAGACGGAGACTCTCTGTTTCACTGGGCTGGACCCTGACTGTCCCTAGATCTCTAAACTGGACCTGGACTCCAGTGGCACCTGATAGGAAATCAGTGGAGTAATCATCATCATCACCATTTATTTATATAGCGCCGCTGATTCCGCAGCGCTGTACAGAGAACTCATTCACATCAGTCCCTGCCCCATTGGAGATTACAGTCTAAATTCCCTAACATACACACACAGACAGAGAGAGAGACAGACTAGGGTCAATTTTTTTTTATAGCAGCCAATTAACCTACCAGTATGTTTTTGGAGTGTGGGAGGAAACCGGAGCACCCGGAGGAAACCCACGCAAACACGGGAAGAACATACAAACTCCTCACAGATAAGGCTATGGAGTAATAAGTTATGTTGTAGTTACAAACAATATGGAATATATATCGAATACTGAAGATATTTCTGGTGCAATGTAGTAACTAATGACTCTTGTAACAAGGCTGCTGCAAATGCTCACAGAGTCCAATAATAACTGTGAAGCCCTACTGGAGAGCAAAGAATAATTACCACAGTCCATGTCTAGGGATTTTGAGTTGATGCAGAGCTGAACATAGGAGACAACAGAAGCAATTCCAGGAAGAAACAAACTGAATAAAGCAACCACATATCAGATGTTCAAAATGCATGTCAAATGCTATCACTGGCCATGAGTGCATAACCAGTGAGGGATTAAAATATAGAGGCGTATTTCGATAAACCCACTGGGGAAGGCACTCCTGCACTGCAGTTCAGTACTAATTGAAAGCAGAAAACAGTTCTTTCAGATCTGAGTGCTCACAGGATGCAAGGCAGATTTAATCCTAACAGTTCATATAGCAGCTTCTCCAGGATCCATGGCCACTTACTCTCTGGCAATGACAAACTCCCCTCTGAGATTGGCAGTTACCTCTACTAGTCTGGCAGCTCTTTCTGATAAATTGGCAGTTCTTTTGGCAAAACAGGCAGCTCTCTCTGTAAAGTTGGCAGTTCTCTCTGTCTTTGCTGTGAACCTATAAATGATTGAGCAACGTCCATTTGGTCTGGTATCAGTAGCTGTTGGGGAGTGTTGGTCCACTATTACCATTTGGAGGCTCTTGGCGTACCTCTTGGTAAGTTAACTCTCAATTTAAAAACACACGAATGTATGACACATTATTTAGGGACTCTCAATATTTAAATTTAGGACCATCTTATTAGCAGTAGCGCTATGTTGGTAGCTGGATATGAAGGCATAGAATAGATGGCTGGGTCGGTGGTGGGTGGCCTATCATGCATTTGCAAATGTGTGCAACTGAGAATTCTGCATTTTAATGTACAAGTAGAATAGCAGCTTCTTTACTAGTTCATAGCAATGTGCTGGGGGATTTTTCTCTATTTTACCTTTCGCGATAAATCCACCCTTTCAAGCACCTTCTGTGAACCTATAAATTGACTGAGCAACTTCCATTTCAGTATAGCTCTCTCTATCAAGTATGCATCTTTCTCTTTGCCTAAGTGGTGTGTAGCCCTTCACATTTCTCTATGCTGTGGGTGCCCTCTATATCTCTGCCTAAATCTGCAGCATTTATACTCACTATCATAGTGATCTGCTTCCTCTCTGGCAGGCTCCATGGTTGTTGCTGCGCTGCATTCCATCTTCCAACACCTCTTCAGGTTATGGTGACCACTCCAGCTAAGGTCGTGCCTACCTCCTCTATAGTCATATTTCCATCACTCTATACTTGGCACCAAGATCTCCATGTTTGGCAGTCTCTGATGCCACTTTCTTTCTCGCTCCTTGGGCTGCTGGGATGTGTAGATTTTAGCACCCAGTTGGATGGCTACTGCAAATGGCTCCTCCACACCTGTCACTCAAATCTGGAATTGGCCTCTTTATAGTGATCCATAAACCCTCTAAAAACCTCCAGCAAAAATGTTGCCACCTTGTCTGGGTATCTCCTAATCTAGGAGCACGTTGTATATATTCTCACCATTGTCAAGCTACCTCTTTTTGCCCCTGACAATTCCCCATTCATTTCTGAAATGCTGGCAGACCCTGGAAAATGCCAGTGACAACCCTTTTCAGTAAAACTGAAACTCATCTATAAACTAATATGTAGATTATGCCAAACCCAACCTGGACAGGACACTTTGTTAACCTGAATTTCTCATTAAACCGTAGCCAGGTTTGGTCCTCAAACTCCCTAAAGGTCTCACTGATGGTGACCATATACCCAAAAAGACCCAAGCAATGTTCCAGTTATTGTACAACAATCAAGCATGACAGAAGATAAGAAACTGACTTAAGTTTTTATTTCATCTTAATTACATCTGTATTAAAATCACCAGCAAATAAAATACTTAGCAGCTGCAGCCGACAAGAGGATAAAAAGATCTAATGTGGACTATATTATTAAGGAGAAGCAGTGGTTAATATTCTTAAGGAGTATTTTAGTAAGGAACTCAAATTGGTTAGGAGAAAGCAATCCCTACAAGTGTTTTCATCTGTCCAAGTCCAGAGTACCATTAGTAAGAGTATCAATATGGTGAATCAAACACAAATGTTCAATTCAACCGTTAGCTTCCTTGTGGAAACAATCCCCTGTTGCTCTTAACCAATCTCATATAACCTCACGCAGTGTCTCTAAGTGGAGAGTCCTGGCAACCTTATCCTCCAATCAGAAACTCGAATATGCGGTCACACATTCTGCTCCACCACATGTGTACATAGACATATCAGCCCTCACCCTGTCCTTCATCAGCTAGCCGTGGCCATTGTTCTTCAATATCTCATTCACTGCTGTATTTAATGTAATAAAATGATATAAATAGTAGGGATGAGCGCACTCGGATTTATGAAATCCGAGCCCACCCGAACGTTGCCGATCCGAGTCGGATCCGAGACAGATCCGGGTATTGGCGCCAAATTCAAATCTGAAACTGAGGCTCTGACTCATAATCCCGTTGTCGGATCTCGCGATACTCGGATCCTATAAATTCCCCGCTAGTCGCCGCCATCTTCACTCGGGCATTGATCAGGGTAGAGGGAGGGTGTGTTAGGTGGTCCTCTGTCCTGGTAGATCTCGTGCTGTGCTGTTTAGTTCTGTGCTGTGCTGTGCTGTGCTGTGCTGTACTGTGCTGTGCTGTGCTGTGCTGTGTTCTGCAGTATCAGTCCAGTGGTGCTGTGTGCTGTGCTCTGTCCTTCTGAGGTCAGTGGTGCTGCTGGGTCCAGTGCTGTGTCCTGTTCAGTCCAGTGGTGCTGTGTCCTGTGCTCTGTGCTTCTAAGGGCATAGTTATTTCCCCAATATTCCCCTGTGTTTAAAAAAATAAAAAAAAGTTATTTAAAAAAATACCAAAAACTAATTTAATTTTTTTTAATTACCACAAAATTTGCACAACCAATCCTGCAGTATAAGCCCATTGGTACTGCAATATTACCAAGTTCACACATTCAGCAGTAAAAGTCCAGTGGTACTGCAATATTACAAAGTTTACACATTCTGCAGTATCAGTCCAGTGGTGCTGTGTCCTGTGCTCTGTCCTGCTGAGTTCCGTAGTGCTGCTGGGTCCTGTGCCGTGTCCTGTTCAGTCCAGTGGTGCTGTGTCCTGTGCTCTGTGCTTCTAAGGGCATAGTTATTTCCCCATTATTCCCAAGTTTTTAAAAAATAAAAAAAAAGTAAAAAAAAAATTACAATTAAAAATTTAAAAAAAAATATATATAATTATAACCAAATTTGCAAAACCAATCCAGCAGTATAAGTCCATTGGTACTGCAATATTACAAAGTTCACACATTCTGCAGTATCAGTCCAGTGGTGCTGTGTCCTGTGCTCTGTCCTGCTGAGTTCCGTAGTGCTGCTGGGTCCTGTGCCGTGTCCTGTTCAGTCCAGTGGTGCTGTGTCCTGTGCTCTGTGCTTCTAAGGGCATAGTTATTTCCCCATTATTCCCAAGTTTTTAAAAAATAAAAAAAAAGTAAAAAATAATAAAAAATTAAAAAAAAAATAAAAATATATAATAATTATAACCAAATTTGCAAAACCAATCCAGCAGTATAAGTCCATTGGTACTGCAATATTACAAAGTTCACACATTCTGCAGTATCAGTCCAGTGGTGCTGTGTCCTGTGCTCTGTCCTGCTGAGTTCCGTAGTGCTGCTGGGTCCTGTGCCGTGTCCTGTTCAGTCCAGTGGTGCTGTGTCCTGTGCTCTGTGCTTCTAAGGGCATAGTTATTTCCCCATTATTCCCAAGTTTTTAAAAAATAAAAAAAAAGTAAAAAAAAATAAAAATTTTTTTAAAAAAAAAATATATAATAATTATAGGGATGTGCACCGGCGACTTTTGAGGTCTCGTGTTTTGTGTTTTGGATCCGGATTTTCGTTATTTTTGGGGTTCGGATTTGTCTAGCAAAACACTTGACGAAAGGTCTCGGTTCGGATTTAAGGTTTTGGATTCGGATTTTTTTGGAAAAAAACATAAAAAGTTTAAAAATCAAGTTTTTGGGCTTATTTTCACTCCTAGGCTATTATTAACCTCAATAACATTCAATAACAAGCATTTCCACTAATTTACAGTGTATTCTGAACATCTCACAATATAGTTATTAGTCCAAAACGTTGCAACAAGGTATCTTTCTGGACTGCGTAGAGGAGTGGGTCACCACAATATATATTAAAAACCCTGAACTTTTATGATTCGCACCAATAAATGTACCTGGACTGCGTAGAGGAGTGGGTCACCACAAGATATATTAAAAACCCTGAACTTTTATGATTCGCACCAATAAATGTACCTGGACTGCGTAGAGGAGTGGGTCACCACAATATCTATTAAAAACCCTGAACTTTTATGAATCGCACCAATAAATGTACCTGGACTGCGTATAGGAGTGGGTCACCACAAGATATATTAAAAACCCTGAACTTTTATGATTCGCACCAATAAATGTACCTGGACTGCGTAGAGGAGTGGGTCACCACAATATCTATTAAAAACCCTGAACTTTTATGAATCGCACCAATAAATGTACCTGGACTGCGTATAGGAGTGGGTCACCACAAGATATATTAAAAACCCTGAACTTTTATGATTCGCACCAATAAATGTACCTGGACTGCGTAGAGGAGTGGGTCACCACAATATCTTAAAAACCCTGAACTTTTATGAATCGCACCAATAAATGTACCTGGACTGCGTAGAGGAGTGGGTCACCACAATATATCTTAAAAACCCTGAACTTTTATGAATCACACCAATAAATGTACCTGGACTGCGTAGAGGAGTGGGTCACCACAATATATTAAAAACCCTGAACTTTTATGAATCGCACCAATAAATGTACCTGGACTGCGTAGAGGAGTGGGTCACCACAATATATATTAAAAACCCTGAACTTTTATGATTCGCACCAATAAATGTACCTGGACTGCGTAGAGGAGTGGGTCACCACAATATCTTAAAAACCCTGAACTTTTATGAATCGCACCAATAAATGTACCTGGACTGCGTAGAGGAGTGGGTCACCACAATATATCTTAAAAACCCTGAACTTTTATGAATCACACCAATAAATGTACCTGGACTGCGTAGAGGAGTGGGTCACCACAATATATTAAAAACCCTGAACTTTTATGAATCGCACCAATAAATGTACCTGGACTGCGTAGAGGAGTGGGTCACCACAATATATATTAAAAACCCTGAACTTTTATGATTCGCACCAATAAATGTACCTGGACTGCGTAGAGGAGTGGGTCACCACAAGATATATTAAAAACCCTGAACTTTTATGATTCGCACCAATAAATGTACCTGGACTGCGTAGAGGAGTGGGTCACCACAATATCTATTAAAAACCCTGAACTTTTATGAATCGCACCAATAAATGTACCTGGACTGCGTATAGGAGTGGGTCACCACAAGATATATTAAAAACCCTGAACTTTTATGATTCGCACCAATAAATGTACCTGGACTGCGTAGAGGAGTGGGTCACCACAATATCTATTAAAAACCCTGAACTTTTATGAATCGCACCAATAAATGTACCTGGACTGCGTATAGGAGTGGGTCACCACAAGATATATTAAAAACCCTGAACTTTTATGATTCGCACCAATAAATGTACCTGGACTGCGTAGAGGAGTGGGTCACCACAATATCTTAAAAACCCTGAACTTTTATGAATCGCACCAATAAATGTACCTGGACTGCGTAGAGGAGTGGGTCACCACAATATATCTTAAAAACCCTGAACTTTTATGAATCGCACCAATAAATGTACCTGGACTGCGTAGAGGAGTGGGTCACCACAATATATATTAAAAACCCTGAACTTTTATGATTCGCACCAATAAATGTACCTGGACTGCCTAGAGGAGTGGGCACTGGGCACCACAATAAAATATATAAAAAACCTTCAACAGGTCTGCATTACACTACACATACGGCTGCTCCTCCATCCTCTCCATCATATACATGTTGGAGTTTTAGCGTGTGACAACCTCTTGTTTTTGATAATGTCAGTGCATTTTGAATATTTTTCAATTTGCCCCACACCACTGAATGAACTTTATCTATGATACGCATCTATCTATCTTGACTGCGTAGTGTGGTGGCCCCGGTACACAATTTGGTACCGAGGCCACAATATAATTAAAAAACCCTCCACGTGTCAGAATTCCACCAAAAAAGGGTATGGACTGCGTAGTGTGGTGACCCCGGTACACAATTTGGTACCGAGGCCACAATATAATTAAAAAATTGGGCATCAACAGTCAACGTTGTTTAATATCTGATACACCTCTATCTGGACTGCATAGTGGAGTGGCCCCGGTACCCAATTTGGTACCGGGGCCACAATACCTCCTCCAAACATGGTACAGACAATTCGTCATTGAGATCCCATCAAGTATGTTAAAGACAGACAGGGTCGAAGTGTTATTCGTTGACTTTGTAAACCCAAAAAACTGTCCCTGTTGCACATAGTCGTGCAATGAAGACTGACTTTTTCATTTAAAGGCACGATCTTTCAAGTGTAGTGTTTGTAAGTCTAAGTCATATTATACTTTTGGTAAAATTGGTTTATTTTGTTCCTCTTTATGGTAATTAGTAATAGAATTAAAGTATGAAATAGAATTAAAGTATGAAATAGAATTAAAGTATGAAATAGAATTAAAGTATGAAATAGAATTAAAGTATGAAATAGAGTGGTATAGAGTTGTAGTGTGGTATAGATAGAGTGGTCCACACAATATAATAATAAAACCCTCAACTGGTCTGAATTCCACCAAACAAGTATCTGGACTGCGTAGTGTGGTGGCCCCGGTACACAATTTGGTACCGAGGCCACAATATAATTAAAAAATTGGGCATCAACTGTCACCGTTGTTTAATATCTGATACACCTAAATATGGACTGCACAGTGGAGTGGCCCCGGTAGTAAATTTGGTGCCGGGGCCACAATACCTCCTCCAACTTCCAAGTGTAGTGTTTATAAAGACAGACAGCGTCGAAGTGTTATTAGTTGACTTTCTTAACCCTAAAATTGTCCCTGTTGCAAATATTCGTGCAATGGACAGTTACTTTTTTATTGAAAGACTCAAGCTTTCAAGTGTAGTGTTTATAAAATATAAACAACAATACAGTAGTTTTAGAGCACGTCAATACCTCTTGTTTTAAATTATGACACGGCATTTTACTTTTGGTTTAATTTCTTGTATTTTTTTAAATTTGGTTTTACTTTTTGAACATGGCAAACGACTGTTGATTGGTCATATAATGCAAAAAAAAAAGGTCCAAGATGGAATTGTCCTTGGGCCCTCACACCCACCCTTATGTTGTTGAAATAGGACATGCACACTTTAACAAACCAATCATTTCAGCGACAGGGCCTACCAAACAACTTTGGCTGAAATGATTGGTTTGTTTGGGCCCCCACACCAAAAAAGCTATTCATCTCTCCCTGTACAGACTAAACAGGCTCTACTGAGGCAAGATGTCGTCCTCATCCTCAACCTCTGATTCCTCTCCCCCTACAGTGTGTACTTCCTCCTCATCACACATTATCAATTCGTCCCCGCTGGACTCCACAACCACAGGTCCCTCTGTAGTATCTGGAGGGCAGTGCTGTACTTCATTGAGGAATTGATTATTCATTTTTATAAACATCATTTTTTCAACGTTCTGAGGAAGCAACCTCCTTCGCCGCTCACTGACCAGGTTCCCCGCTGCACTAAAAACTCTTTCCGAGTACACACTGGAGGGGGGACAACTCAGGTAAAATAGAGCCAGTTTGTACAGGGGCTTCCAAACTGCCTTTTTTTCCTGCCAGTAACAATATGGACTGTCTGACATGTCTACTTGGATGGTGTCAGCAAAGTAATCATCCACAATTTTTTCTATTGTGACAGCATCCAATGCAGCGAGAGTAGACATGTCTGCAATGGTTGGCAGGTCCTTCAGTCCGGACCAGATGTTATCAGCATCCCCGCCAGTGCCTCTTTTGGGAAAACTGAGCTTTTTCCTCGCAGCCATAGATGTGGAAGAAAATGAGGGTGGAGCTGTTGGCATGTCACGGTCCTCTTCAGAGGACAATCTCCTGACCAGCAGGTCTTTGCACCGCTGTAGACTTGTGTCCACCGGAAACAGAGACACAACATACACTTTAAACCGAGGATCGAGCACGGTGGCCAGAATGTATTCCTCTGACTTTAAAAGAGTGACCACCCTCGGATCCTGGCAAAGCGTACGAAGGGCTACATCCACAAGAGCTACATGCTTGGTGTAATCGCAATGGCTTACCAGCTCCTCCCTCACTTTCTCCAGCTGCTTCTGCAACAGCCTGATCAGGGGAATGACCTGACTCAAGCTGGCAGTGTCGGAACTGACTTCTCGTGTGGCAAGTTCAAATGGCTGCAGAACCTTGCACAACACGGAAATCAGTCTCCACTGCGCTTGACTGAGGCGCATCCCCACTCCTTTGCCTATGTCGTAGGTGGCTGTGTAGGCCTGAATGGCCTTTTGCTGCTCCTCCATCCTCTGCAGCATATAGAGGGTGGAGTTCCAGCGCGTCACAACCTCTTGTTTGAGGTGATGGCAGGGCAGGTTCATGCTTTTTTGATGTGCCTCTAGTCTGCGGTAGGCACTGGCTGAATGCCGAAAGTGTCCAGCAATTTTGCGCGCCACCGCAAGCATCTCCTGCACACCCCTGTCACTCTTGAGGTAATGCTGCACCACCAAATTAATGGTGTGGGCAAAACATGGGACGTGCTGGAAATTGCCCATATTTAATGCCCGCACAATGTTACTGGCATTGTCTGACACCACAAATCCCCATGAGAGTCTAAGTGGGGTAAGCCACTGGGAGATAATTTCCCTCATTTTCTCTAATATGTTGTCAGCGTTGTGCCTCTTATTAAAGCCTGTAATACACAATGTTGCCTGCCTTTGCACGAGCCGCCATTTTGTAGTTGCTGCTACTGATGCAGCTGTTGCTGTTGCTGCGGAAGGGGATGCATCTACCCAGTGGGCTGTCACAGTCATATAGTCCTTCGTTTGCCCAGAACCACTTGTCCACATGTCCGTGGTTAAGTGGACAGTGGGTACAACCGCATTTTTTAGAGCACTGAGGACACTTTCTCGTACTTCTCTGTACATTTTTGGTATCGCCTGCCTAGTGAAGTGGAATCTCGACGGGATTTGGTACCGGGGACACAATACCTCCATCAACCCTCTAAATCCCACTCCACTGATGGCGGACACCGGGCGCACGTCTAACACCAACATTGCAGTTACAGCCACAGTTATACGCTTTGCAATAGGGTGACTACTATCGTATTTTGTGGTCATGGCAAATGACTGTTGGACGGTCAATTGTTTTGTGAAAGACTTAGCGGTCTTACGACTTCCCCTCTGGGAAGATGACCGACTAACAGCAGCAACAGCAGCAGTGGCAGTAGTAGGCGTACCGCTGCAGGATTCCTCGGATGAATCCCGTATTGAGGAGGACTCAGTCTGGCTGCTGACTTGGGCTGCAGGACTGAATCTGATGGAGATTGTAGAGGAAGTTGACGAGGAGGGTGTTGCTGGTGTGTATCCAACTGGACCACGGGATTTAGGTGTCCCTGTACCGATGAGGGTCCTAGCCCCAGTTCCTGAACTAACCACTGAACTATGAAGGTTATTCAGGTGACGTATAAGGGAGGATGTTCCTAGGTGGGCAAGATCCTTACCCCTGCTTATTTGAGCTTTACATAAGCTACATATGGCCATACATTGGTTGTCTGGATTTGGATAAAAATAACTCCAGACCGAAGAGGTGCATTTTTTGGTCTTCTGACCAGGCATGACGATGGGCTTTTTCATCCCATGGACATCAGCTGTTTCCCCCCCTGGTGCCTCATTTACAATAACCACATCACCATCCTCATCATCAAGTTCCTCCACAGCGCCAGCTACATCATCAATAGCCTCCTCCCGAGCCACCTCTTCCCGTACAGTGATGGGAAGGTCAGGCTTGACAACCACCAACATCCTTGGACTCGCCTTGTGGATTTGTGATAATTTCTCTTTAGAAGGCAGAGTTGTTTGCTGTTTTGTTGCTGACAGCATAACTCTCTTCAATTTTTTGTAGGGGGGGGGAGGAGGAGGAGGGCTAAGATCCGTGGGTGAAGCTGAACCACTAGTCATGAACACGGGCCAGGGCCTAAGCCGTTCCTTGCCACTCCGTGTCGTAAATGGCATATTGGCAACTTTACGTTTCTCCTCAGATGATTTTAAGTTTCTCTTTTTGCTACTTTTTCTTAACTTGGGCTTTTTGGATTTTACATGCCCGGTACTACGAGATTGGGCATTGGGCTTGGAAGACGACGTTGATGGCATTTCATCGTCTATGTCATGACCAGTGGCAGCAGCTTCAGCATTAGGAGGAAGTGGGTCTTGATCTTTCCCTACTTTATCCTCCAAATTTTTGTTCTCCATTATATGTAGCACAAGATACTGCAGAATGTGTGAACTTGGTAATATTGCAGTACCAATGGACTTATACTGCTGGAATTCAGACACGTGGAGGGTTTTTTAATTATATTGTGGCCTCGGTACCAAATTGTGTACCGGGGCCACCACACTACGCAGTCAAGATAGATAGATGCGTATTGCGTATCATAGATAAAGTACATTCAGTGGTGTGGGGCAAATTGAAAAATATTCAAAATGCACTGACATTATCAAAAACAAGAGGTTGTCACACTCCAACATGTATATGATGGAGAGGATGGAGGAGCAGCCATATGTGTAGTGTAATGCAGATCTGTTGAAGGTTTTTTATATATTTTATTGTGGTGCCCAGTGCCCACTCCTCTACGCAGTCCAGGTACAATTATTGGTGCGAATCATAAAAGTTCAGGGTTTTTAATATATTGTGGTGACCCACTCCTCTACGCAGTCCAGGTACAATTATTGGTGCGAATCATAAAAGTTCAGGGTTTTTAATATATTGTGGTGACCCACTCCTCTACGCAGTCCAGGTACAATTATTGGTGCGATTCATAAAAGTTCAGGGTTTTTAATATATATTGTGGTGACCCACTCCTCTACGCAGTCCAGGTACATTTATTGGTGCGATTCATAAAAGTTCAGGGTTTTTAATATATTGTGGTGACCCACTCCTCTACGCAGTCCAGGTACATTTATTGGTGCGATTCATAAAAGTTCAGGGTTTTTAATATATTGTGGTGACCCACTCCTCTACGCAGTCCAGAAAGATACCTTGTTGCAACGTTTTGGACTAATAACTATATTGTGAGGTGTTCAGAATACACTGTAAATTAGTGGAAATGCTTGTTATTGAATGTTATTGAGGTTAATAATAGCCTAGGAGTGAAAATAAGCCCAAAAACTTGATTTTTAAACTTTTTATGTTTTTTTCAAAAAAAATCCGAATCCAATACCTTAAATCCGAACCGAGACCTTTCGTCAAGTGTTTTGCGAGACAAATCCGAACCTCAAAAATAACGAAAATCCGGATCCAAAACACAAAACACGAGACCTCAAAAGTCACCGGTGCACATCCCTAATTCTAATAAGTGCTACTGGTACTGACGACCGAACAGATAAGTGTTATACCCTTTCTATATACTGAATTACTGGATATTGTTGGATGTGCATTACTATTTATATGAGAAGAATCCTGGAGAGCAAGTGGTCTTGTATGCGATGTATGTTTCTGGGATTTATCCACTAGAAGGAAAAATCTGGCGCTTATGCACATAAGGTGGATTACTAACAATCTCTCCCAAAGTTGAAAACTATTAATATTATTTGCACACCAGTCAGTCTCCATAGGACTATGTCTTACTAAAATATGGTGACGTCAAGCAGTACCTGCACGGATATAGTGTGAATATTGGAGGATATTAATACGGATCTAATTCAATTTTATCCACTATTGAATATGGAAATCTATTTGATGAAAACATTCATTGCTGTTTATTTTCATCTTAACGCGCTGATGTCAATACAGTATACATAGATTCAATCCATATTTTATAGATATATGTGATATTCCGGTATATTATTAAACTAGTAATGATCAATATTATTTATTATATGGAGATATATGTCTTTATTGTATATTTTGTTTTATGTTGATTTGAATTTTATGTATAGATAATTAAGAATAAATATTTCCGTGAATTTTGTCAGGGCTTCCTTAATATTATTGTTTACTTGGTACCATATAGGGCAATATCAGCAGATTGCCAAAAGGGATGTGCAGCTAATCGTTGATTGAGTCTCAATTAGTTTTAGGTGTGGGAAGTCATTAAGCGCCTGTTTTGTGTTTTTTGTATTATCTGTGAGGAGTTTGTATGTTCTCCCCGTGTTTGCGTGGGTTTTCTCTCCCACAATCCAAAAACATACTAGTAGGTATATTGGCTACTATCAACTTGACCCTCGTCTGTCTGTGTCTATGTGTTAGGGAATTTATACTGTAAGCTCTATTGGGGCAGGGACTGATGTGAGTGCGTTCCTTGTGCAGCGCTGCGGAAATAGTGGCGCTATATAAATAAATAAATGATGAAATCCAGATCTGGCTGAGCATAGACCAAACGTATACCTCCTGTTATACATGGATGAGAAGGAGTTAAACTGTCCCAGTGACGTAAATGCTTTAATAAGTTCATCTGATCTTTAGTTAATCTTTAGAATGAATGTATCCTGCCCTAAAATGTACAAATTTAGCTAAAATAGGTATTTAATGAGCACATTTTCCTGGCCATGATTTCTCTTCTGTTTTCGTACTGACATGATGATCTTCCTCTGGGAGTCCCACAGACAGTGTCTAGGATTAGCACAGGAATGTTTCTTACTAGAGATGGATAAATGGAGCATCTTTGTGTTTCGCAGATCTCAGCATTTTCCTTCAATAAAGAATTGAATTAAAAGAAAATAATTACTTTTGCACCATATCTACCTAACTTATACCACTGAGCACCCAACCCTTAAACACTGTAGTTGTAGCATTAACTGGCAAGATAGGCAGCTTACATATACTTTAATATTTTACAGCCAGATGTGTATAGAGATTGGGGCATTTGGGGCAATCAGACCAATACTCGTTACCTTAGGTACTCAGTTGAAAGACCCACTCATTTACATTATATGTGGCCAACATTAGAGATATGGGATCTACTATCCAGATTGCTTGGGACATTTCCTAGGTAAGGTTTTTTTCCTGCAAGATTTAGAGAGCTATTTCTCAAATATACTAAATTCAATTTATACATGACCCCAGTTGTTCCTCATACAGCCACTTACATTACTCTCCTCATTAAACTGTTCCCACCATGACCTCTCTATCATTGTTAACAACACCACCATCTTCTCTGTCACCCAACTCTGCTGCCTGGGTGTCACCCTCCACTCCTCTCTCTTTTGCCTCCCACATTCAATCCCTTGCCCAAGCCTGTCGCTTCCAACTACGCAACATTGCCCGCATCTGGCTCTTCCTTTCTCAAGATGCCACCAAAACTATCATCCTTGTGCTGGGCCAATGACCGTTGCCTCTCCTCCACTCTGATGACCTCTTCCCACTCCAGAATCCAAGACATCTCCCGTACGGCCCCCCTTCACTGGAACAACTTCCCTCGCTCCATTCGTCTCTCTCCTAATCTGTGCTCCCTCAAACGGGCGCTTAAAACTCATCTGCTCCTCAAAGCCTACCAACCTTCCACCTAACCCCCTCATCTCATCCGCTCATTCTCCCCCTCTCTCCTCCCGGCCCCCCTTTTCTCTCCCCCATACTTCAACTGGCTCCCCTTTGTGCCTGACTTTTGTTTATCCTCCCTTAGGATGTAAGCTCGTATGAGCAGGGCCCTCTTCCCTCCTGTCTCCATATCTGTTCTTCTGCTCCGTCATTACTGCATTAGACTGCCTGGAGTTTTTGAAGTTTGGTATCGTTTTCTTTATTGTTCAGTAATGTTTCACCCTGTATAGTCTACTGTTTGTGCTGCGTACGGCGCTGCGGAACTCTTGTGGCGCCTAACAAACAAAGGATAAAAATAATAATAAGAGATGTCTTATCTGTACAATGAATCTGCTCCCAGTGTGGTGACATGTGGCATTCTGGATCCCAACCGGAGCAGATTTTGTGATATTCACTGTCTTGGTTACTAGCGGATAGACATTTTTGTTAAATGAACCTATATTTGTGTGGAGATTTAAACCACACTTTTTCTAAAAATCAGTAGGTTATCACTCCAAAATAGTCAGCGTGAAAGAGGCTATGGAGGTACACAGAGATCATTGAGTTGAGTAAGCATATGCTTCAAAAGTTTGTGATGAGCATTCACAATATTGAATAACTGAGCCGCCATGGGAATAAAATGGACAGCAGTGTTGTTGAAAATAATATATACCATTCCAAAATAATAGGGATAAAAGCATCACTTACAAGCACAAATGCTATATCTTAAGCTGTGCACATAGTACAGAAAATTACAGCAGATGCAATTTCTGTAATGATTTTGCCAACAACTAAAAGTCCCGATGATCATGTAGATTCATATGTTTTACACACCTACACAATTTACCTTCAGGTCTGTGATCTTCATCTCTCATACCCATCTGCTAAAAAGATTGTAACTCTGTCAACTTTAAAAAGATCTGCCTACACTGCTGGTCATGAGTTCACACACACGTCCACATTTGCCCAACATCGTTTCATGGTTTATAGAGGTTTTTAGGAAGTTTAGAAAACCAAATCCACAGATGCGATGTGCTTTTGTACTATAAAATATGATCGTGGGAGCGTGCACACTAATGGAATATCTGACCAAACTATCAAATATCGTGTTATCTGCACTATAATTGCATGACTTTTATGTAGTGTTTATCCAGTTTTATTCTTTTGTGATATCTATAATATAAAAGCCTAGCGGCGTGTGTTAGTCTGTGTGTGAAAAAAACTACCGGGTGACAGAGGGCTCAAGCTGCAGCGTCACCTGCTGGGCGGAGTTATATACTACACTGACCTACTAAATTCTTAGCATTATCTAATATATAAAAGTAAAAGCCTAGCGGCGTGTGTTAGTGTGTGTGTGTGTGTGTGTGTGTGTGTGTGTATTTTCTCAGAAAGGGCTCATCCAATTGGCCTGACATTTGGTATACTGACATTATTTGACAAAATAATAATAATAGTGAAGTCAGTTAACTTCCATCATCCCCCCTTCCCCCCGTGGGAGGGGTAGTAAAGGCTAAATTTACGAGTTGAGGGCTCAAACTCATTTTCGTGAGGTAATTTTACCTCATGAACACACATGTGTAGCGACGTTTGTTAGTGTGTGTGTGTGTGTGTGTGGAAAAAACTATTTTCTCAGAAAGGGCTCATCCAATTGACCTGAAATTTGGTATACTGACATTATTTGACAAAAAAATTAGAATAGTGAAGTCAGTTAACTTCCATCATCCCCCCTTCCCCCCGTGGGAGGGGTAGTAAAGGCTAAATTTACGAGTTGAGGGGTCAAACTCATTTTTGTGAGGTAATTTTACCTCATGAACACACATTAAAAAGGGCGCTTGTGTCGGGAAGTAACGCTCTTCCCCTGAGGAGGCCTGGGCTAGGCCCAAATGCATGACAAGAACCTTTTTAAGACTTTAAGTAACTTGATTTGACTAGAATGCATGAGTATCATGCACGGGTTAACTTGTATATGTATATGTGTATATCTGCACATTTTTTATGGTATGCGCCAATAGGCTTTTTGTTGTGGGGGGTAGCAAAATTTGGTACAATCAGGGTATTTCTTGTTAGGCACTTTATTATTTGTCAATATTTGTTTTCATGTTATTAAACTATTTATTAATATTTTTTTATAATTATTTTTATTGTATTAAGTGGAAGGGAAAGGCCAAGTCTAGACTCTCAGTTCCATTGCACAAGTGTGAACCGTCTGGCTGGGTCACACGTGGGAAGTTCCCCTGAGACTCACCCAGCAAATCTGTAAGTTAACCCTTACTGCTCTGGGCCAGTATCGCAGAGGTAGCTGTGTATCACTCAGTTGCCTGGCGATCTTTTAATGATAGATAATCAGCCTTACTGTCACAGTTTAATAAAAAAGACAACACAACATATTAAATCATTCTCAATAATATTTAGCCCTAGTTCCTTTTTTATCTGCTTTTTCTTGCATATATCTGCTCTTCTCATTTTCTTCATCGCTTTATCAGTCCAATTCAAATTAGCAGGAAAAGCAAAAAAAGCAAATAACAAAAAACACAAGAATAATGAGGCTAAATCTAATTGCATCTATTTGTTGTATATCATATTACTTTAAATATTCTCTAACCTACTGTATTCATAAGTTTGCTGGTCCTGGTTAAAGATCTCAAGGGGTTTTGTGGGTGTGGGAAGGTGTGCGGGAGTAAAAGGGAATTGCACTTTTAAGAGCACCCCAGAGAGTTCAGACTATTGTTCAAATATAGTAATAGAAAGTTCTCTTAAGGACATATTGTGCCTAAATATACTCAAAAATTATGATTCCTGCTAACTTGTAAAATCAGATATAATTAAACAAATATATTGAGGTTGATAAATAATTAAATGCAAGTGCATTTGCTTTGTATAACTGTGAGTCTTGTGTAAACTCTGCGCCTAGACAAGGTACGCGTAGTTTTAAAAGTTGATGATGATGATTGCTGCATGTTTACTCTAAATTCATATATACGCTAGATTTAAGGCTACATGTTTCTTAATATGCATGTAACTCAAAATACAGAAGAGGAAAAATGCAAACGGGCACCTATTACATTCAACTCTAAATCCCTATTTGTGGCTGGATCACTAATACCACTTTCATACTGCCGCCCCTGCAATATCCCGGGTTTTTGAAGCCGGGTTTTTGCAGGGGCTCGGAGCGTCCCAGCTCAGAAACACTATTCATACTGCACCTCGGACCCGGGAATTTCCCGGGTTGACCCCATTCATACTACACAAGTCTGTGCCCTGGCAATTTGTGGGAGTCATCACCAGAGCACTTTTCATTGGCTGGAATATGGAAAAAAAAATTATCTCTCTCTCTCTCTCTTTCTCTCTCCCCTATGCAACTATGCAAAAACCCGGGTTGCGCCATTCATAGTGCAGGCAACCCGGGTCCTACCTGGGAATTACCCCTCGAAAAATGCCGGGTTGAAGACCCGGGTTTTTAGACCCGGGATTTTTCACTTGTACCATTCATACTGCACCAAGACCCGGGTCGTTTGAGCTTGACCCAGGAGAAACCAGGCATTTTGGTGCAGTATGAATGGTGTATTAGAAATAACTTTTATTTATTAGATTATATAAATGTATCTCACATAGGGGCACATTTATCATTCATCAGCAAAAATGAGAAATAGTTATCAATCCTTATTGCACGGATAAGGATTGAACTATTTCTCAAATTTATTAAAAACTGATCACAGAAACAGCAGTTCCGAAAAACTGCTGTTTCTGTGATAAAAAAAATCATACTTACCCCCCTCTTTTGGGACGCGCTGTCTCAGGATCTCCTCCAGGTGTTCCTCGTTCTCTTCATTATTCAATTGCGCATGTGCAGTTCGAAGAGCTGCACATGCGCACAAAGATCCCTGCTCTGTCTCTGCAACTATCATTGCAGAGAGTGAGCGGTGAGTGACAGGGAGGGATCATGTGATCCCTCCACACATGCGCTGTCCAGCTCTGCTCTTCGGAGCAGGGCTGACAGCATTGGATTTTTTCAGTTTTGATAATGTACGCCAGCTTCAGCTTCGGGACTTGTTAGATTGCGGCCAGAGCAATCACCATACTGTAGAATGGTGACTGCTCGCAAAAACGATGAGGAGTGCAAAGCAGCAGATATCCATGATATCTGCTGCGATGCACCTTTAATAAATTTGCGGAGGGCACATAGGGACCTGATTTCCACGGTAAGTGCACGATAGTGCACTACCGGGATTTCTTAAATATGCCCCTTAGTGGCGCAGTGTGTTAATGTTCATCATTGCAAATGTACTCAGTATTCTATTGGAATTGTACTGATACCATGTTAGAGGACATTTTTTTCTACAACTCTCTGAAAAAAAGAAATCCCATGCTAATTAAGCATGTTTCATCTGTGAGTGGACAACACTTTTTTTAGCCTGAATAAACAGATAAAAGGTTGTTACCTTTTATCCTGTCTTGTTAAAAAGATAGACGAACTACATGAAAAATGCAACCAACAAGTAATTTAGGAAATCACAGATTTATGTAAATTTTGTTAAATCCAGGATTAAAGAATATATTACATCCTGATGCTAAATATATGATGTAATATCTCAGACTTTGTGGTGCCAGCTAGGAAGGGAGCTGGGTTACCCCCTGCCAACATGAGTGTCAGAAACAGTATATAAGAGCTATATTTTTTATTTTAACTGTATTAAAACATATGTACTTCTGAATGATCACTAGTACCTCCAACTAGTGTATAATGGTCCTTGTAAGGACCCTTTGAGCAAATAAACATCACTACCTATTGCCTGCTGTATCCTGTGACCAACAGATAAGAGCTTACACTCTAATCCGTTACCCGCCTGTCCTGTGTTGAACCCAGCATCTCTGTGTCAAGGCTCTGCCCACTACCCAGCAGTCCTGATCCACAGTAAGCAGTTAGGAGATATCAGTCAGCCCACAGCAAAGAGGTGCTGCAGCAGCTATACCAGCTACCCAGAAGTAAGCAGTTGTATGCACTGTTAAAGGAGCCTAGTGGTAGCAGCTGAACTCTCCTAGAACTATTGCGCAGTGTCTGGTGGCAGGTAACACCAGTAGGAGTGGTCAGTAACAGTCAGTTACTGACTGTGAGAAAGAAACCCAGATAAACTGTGCAGAAAGAACATCCCTTCATCCTTCTTCCGCCAACAGACTGGGTGGCGAAGTAAGCCCATCTGGTCACACTATTATTGAATTGGATTCCAACAGGTATGAGAGGCAAGTGTAGAGATTGAAGAGTGGTGCAAAGCATGTGTAGCGGCAAGAGATGAATGTACCTCTGTGTGCTTTGGTTTCATCCCACATTCCAATAACATACTAGTAGGTTAATTTGCTTCTTGCAAACTTAATCCTAGCAGGAACGCACGTAGGGGGGGTTTCTGGTTCTCCAGAAACCCCTCCCCTCCGCGAAGAACAGTGTCCCTACAATGCGGCACTGTACTATACAGCAGCCGCAGTGTGGTCAAAGAAGCGTTCGCGGTGGTGCTGTAATGCTGTGTAATATGTAGGTGCTATATAAATAACTTTAAATAAATAAGAGAATGGCATCCAGAGGGTGAAAGTGGTGTATTCTGGCAATTTTGAGATGGAGATGACATGACATTACATGGGGCGAGATTTGTGGTATAATGACATTGGGAGGAGAGAAGTTGATGAGCTCAGCTTTGGACATGGTGAGCTTTAGGCATCATTGTAACATCCAAGTAGATATGGCATGGAGGCGGTTGGATACACGTCATAAGATAGGTCAAGGATGGATTGATAGATTTGGGTGTCAGGCCACAGAAGCAGACCCCAAAAGATAGTTGGAATGGAGGGAAGGATGTTCCAGAAGAAGAGACAATGAAGCGTTTACAAAGGAGGACGATGAACCAGGAGAGAACAGTGCTGCTAAGGCAAAGAGAGTGAAGGATGTGCAGGAAATGAGGTTGGCTGACTGTATCAAAAGGGGAAAAGAAGTCAAGCTCAATGAGTGCGGAGAGGTGACCTTTTCACTGTGAGTAGATTGTAGGTCACTTTAATGAGGGTAGTCTTGATGGAGTTTAGAGGTCTGGAGCTTGATTGCAGTGGTTCAAATAGAGCATGAGAGGAGAAAAAGCTGGTTAGGCATTTAAACACAAGCCGCTCAAGTAGTTTGGAGGCAAAAGGGAAGTGAGAAATGGATTAGTAGATAGAGAGACCTAGAGTCATAAGATGTTTTTTGAGGATAAAAGAGATGAGCATGTTTGAAGACAGAAGGGAAAGTTACAGTGGTGATAGTCTGGATGACGAGATGAGCAAGATGCAGGCAGGATGGGGTGTGGTGGGAGCTAATAAGTTGGTGGGGAATGGGATCAAAGGGACAAGTTGAATGAAGGAGGTGGAGAGGAATGAGACGCAAATGAGGGTGGTTCTGAAGTGAGGTGGCTAGAGCTGCATCATCTAGGGCTGCAGTGAGCGTAGTGTTGCAGAGATAAACTGCTACATCAGGGCAAGACTAAGTAGTAATAGGAAAGATGAACCCTACAAGTGAGGCTGTTAAGAAGATCGAGTCACAGGTTTCTAGGGGTAGAAGTGTGTACATGGATATGAGTGCAAGGGAGTTGCTTGAGACAAGGTGAGAACAAAGAAAAGGAGGTTGTGATTAGTGAGCAAAAATGCTGGGTTAGAGAAGCTGGAGATGGAGCAGAGATGAGAGCGGATGAGGACTAGGGATTATCCATCACAATGCACCAATTGGGAGGGACAAAGGAGGAATTAAGAGAGAGAAGTACAGATGAGATAAGAGAGAAATTAGTGGAGAGAATGATGGATGGTATGGACTTCAAAGGAGAAGTAGAGGGAGGCATCTGGGGAAAGGACTTAAATGGTGCAGCCAGGGAAGAGTAGAAAGCGTACTCCACCACAATTTTGGTCATCTTATTGTTACCTGTGTGATCTGTGTTTAAAATAAACCACTTTGTTTCATTTACATTCTGTCCGTGGTCTTCATATTTGGAATCCTGCCAATATTAGAAAAGTCATGGCACTAATTATACATCCACCAGAATAAGATACTCAACACAATTAACACAATTTACTCAACACAATTAAATTAAAATATTACTGTTTGTATATTAATAAAATTAAAATAATATGATAATAATACAGAAATTCTCATCTTGTTAGAATAATTCATGATAAAATTAATTAAGGTCACAATGATAAACTATATCCTACTAAGTTGACACTAATTATATTTATAATTATATTTAAAATTACCCATGGTAAGCTCCGAAAAAATTAACTAATAATGTTGGAAATTAATTAGTCTTTGTCATTAATGCGACACAGAATGAAATGTATGAATAGAAAAACAAATTTGCTCGCTTGTGTTGCTAATTTTATTTCAATTGTATTGAGCAAAAGATCTTATCATACTCTGCTCATTATCTTTTAATTAGAATTGATTTGTGTTCCCTAATAGGCTGATATAAACTGCGTCCTACTAACACTACTGTGTTAATTGGCCAGTGACAGCTTCTATAAACTAATTAAATTCCAAGATTTATTTATCATGTTAATTTCAGTATAAATAAAGAAAAACACATATTTTAGATAGAGTGGACTGCTAATATAGGAGTAATATATAAGTCTCAAACCAGAAATGGTCCAAGTAGTTGTGATTAACATAGTTGTTACTCACTGTTTAAATCAGTGGTATTCAGCATATCGATGCTGACTACCCCGACAAGACTTACCCCGACTTATTCACACCGAAGGGCTTTTTCCCGACGAGGCTGCAGGACGACTGATGTGCCCACTGACTGCAAGCAATCACAGTGAATGAAGAATCCGGCACAACTTGATGACGTCATTGGGAACCGCGACGCTGTTATCGGTGCTGTTAAGGGGGTAATGTAAGTATGCGGGCATGTACAATGTACAATGCTTGATAAAGTATATTGTCCATGACCATCACGCACCTAATAGTCTGCTACCCCTTAAAGCAAAATGGGAACTTGATGTGGGGGTGTTGTCGGAGGAGGAATGGTCCCATATCTTGAAAAGTTTGAGGGAAGCCATTTCATGTATTCGCTTTCTGCAAATCTTTTTATGCACATTGGATTGGGTCTATCATACTCCGTGTTCACTGGTTGGGATTGGGGGGAGACGTGACTCTGACTGCCCCAAGTGTGGGTCAGCGTATTGCAACTTCTGGAACTTGCTGTGGGAGTGTCCAAGGGTGGACACTTTCTGGACAAAAGTGTGGACATGTGTGTGTGATACGGTGCGTGGGGTTCCTCCTCCCACACCAAAAATATGTTTATTTGGTATCTCCCTGGTTGATAGTTTCTCTAAAACTTGTTGCCGATATATTTTTTCCCTCAAAACCCTAGCCAAGGTTATTATAGCCCGCACGTGGCTGGAGGTGGATATCCCTGATTTCCACAAATGGAGAGCTCTGGTGAATGACACCATGAATCAGGAAAGGTATATGTATACCGAGAGACGTGGAAGACACAAAAATTAAAAAAACATGGTCCCCTTGGTACTCCTCAAAATATAAACTACACACGTCTGAACTAGAACTTAATTTAGTTTGCTTACACTGACTTGCCCTTCCCCCTCTTTACACTATGCACCATTGCTGTGGCGCTCCCTGGTACCCGCTCTATACTAGCCTAAACCAGTTCTAGCCGCTCCTTCATAGTGGGGGCTGATAGCAAGTTTTAAAAGTGTCCTCTATATGTACTCAGAATTACGTAAGTATCAGACAACCCTACTGGGAGGCTCATCTGTATGTTTACTTACATACATTCATGTATCCACCTGCTCTGCTTGAATCAAATTTACCTACAACACGTAACTATATACACTGTACGGCTTTGTTTTGTTTTGTTTTGTTTTGCTTGTTTTACTTTGTTAGACTATGTTATTGTATAGTATTTGTTTTGGCTTTTGTCTCCTCATCATCATCATCTATTTATTTATATATATAGCGCCACTAATTCCGCAGCGCTGTACAGATAACCCACTTACATCATTCCCTGCCCCATTGGGGCTTATAGTCTAATTTCCCTAACATACATACACAGACCGAGAGAGACTAAGGGCAATTTAATAGCAGCCAATTATTAACCTACTAGTCTAAAACTTTTCAATAAAAAGGACTTCATTCAAAAAAACAAAGGTAAATACGAACATAGGGAGGAATACACGGAATGCTAACGGAGGTGGCCACAGTCTAACCAAATTGGGCACAGGTACACACCAGGCAACTAAAAGCCAAGAGGATCGTTGTACACAGTCCGGAGTCAGTACTTGGGTAGGCAGAAAGAAAAGCAGGAGTGTGAGATATAAGCACAATAATTTGGTTGTGAAATTTTTTCCATAAAAATTTCCCTGTATGTAACAGTTCAGCCCAATTGTTTTGTTGAAAGTTGACATATGCCTGGAGATGCGACTCTAAATATTGGTTTACCCGCACAGTCTGCCAATTGGACTATGGTTGATAGGCTTAAAGTGGATAGAGGCTAATATGCAGAGAAATAAAGATGGTCTTCCAAAAGTGGTCTGTGAACTGAGCGCCCTTATCTGATATGATATTCTCTGGGTAACCTGGTGTCTCAGGAATAACTGAGCTGTCTGAGGTGCTGAAGGTCTCTCAACCACAAAAAGCATAGTATTATACCCCTGAGAAGGTGGTAGCAGTATGAAAAAGTCCATAGAGATGGCTCTCCATAGACACGGAGGTACTTTATGGCTGAAGAAGTCCAAAGACGCTTTGGTACATGTACAGATAGGACAGGCTGAGGCATACTGGTTTGGTTTGTGCTAGACAAGGCCACTAGTCATAAAGAGAGATAATTTCTGCCTCACTGCACTGGGGTCATGAGTTAAATTCCCTACCATGGCCTTATCTGTGTGGAGTTTGTATGGTCTCCCCGTGTTTGCGTGGTGCTCCTGCTTCCTTCCACACTCCAAAAACATACTGGTAGGTTAATTGACTGCTACCAAATTGACCCTAGCCTCTGTGTGTTTGTGTGTGTGTGTTAGGGAATTTAGATTGTAAGCTTCAATGGGGCAGAGACTGATGTGAGTGAGTTCTCTGTACAGCGCTGCGGAATCAGTGGCGCTATATAAATAAAGGCGATGATGATGATCTACAGTAGGTAGACTAGAGGAAAGGTCAAGAGAGTGGCAACTACAGTTTAATGCCCAAAAAATGCAAAATCACTTCCTTGGGTCTCAAAATTGAAAAGGCTAAATATAGTATTAATGGAAACTACTGAGGAGAAAAGGGATCTAGGAGTCACTATTTCAGGTGACTTAAAGGCAGATAAGCAATGTAACAAAGCAATGAGAAAGGCAAGTCAAATGCTTAGTTACATAGGTAAAGTAATCAGTATCAGAAAGAAAGAAGTTATAATGCCACTGTATAGGTCATTGGTACAGCCTCATCTAGAATAGTGTGTTCAGTTCTGGAGGCCATATCTCCAGAAGGATATAAATACATTACAGACTGTACAAAGAAGTGCAACTAAAGGGTCATGGCCTGCAGCACAAAACTTACCCAGAAAGACCAAAAGATCTTAATATGTATAGTATGGAATAGAGAAGGGAAAGGGGGGACATGATAGAAACTTTCAAATATATCAAGGTGTCACGGAATTGCAGAGATGGCCGCTAACCGGTATTAGCACAACTGAACAGGGAGGCGCGGAGTCTAACGTACACCCGGTATTCACCAGGGACCCCCGCAAGGAGGTTTGGGCTTAGCTGCAGAAGGTACGCAGGTCGCGGTTCTCCAAGACAGTCACCGATGTAGCGACAGTAGTAGACAGGCGTAGTCAGGCAATCCAGGTCAGAGCCAACCGAGCGGTGCAGTACAGAGGGAGGATCCAGAGAGAAGTCAGGTCAAGCCATATAGTCAAACCAGCCGGGCAGCGAGGTACCAAAACGAAACACAGGAGAGTAGTCACAGGAAGCCGAGTGAGAACCGAATAACACACTGGATCAGAAGTTCAGGAAATGCTGGAGCTGGAGTGAACCAATACTCTGGCACTAGACATGTGTCAGAGGCTTCTTTATATACCTTAATGTGCCTCCTGATTGGGTTAGGGAGATTTTGGCGATAAGACATGCTGGCTGCAGACAGGTGAGCAGAGATAGCGTCCCGCTGTTAGACAACAGGACGTGGCTGCTGAGAAGGTGCAGGCGTCCGTCTCCTGCACCAAGTGTCAGTGCAGAGACGGCGCCTGACAGTACCCCCCTCCCCTGAAGAAGAGGAGTTGGAAATCTGGTTCTTCAAAAACTTTGAAAGCAGATGAGGGGCATGTAGGTCTTTCTTATCCACCCAGGACAGTGTCAGTGTGGAGACGGCGCCTGACACAAGGCTTTTAAGGTGCAGGAGGGAAACATTCTTCAGAGGAGGAGAAGTATTAGAACACGAGGACATGCACTGACACTGGAGGGAAGTACGTTCAGAGGACATTTGAAGAAAAACTACTTCACAGAAAGGGTAGTGGATAAGTAGAATAGCCTCCCATCAGAGGTGGTAGAGGCTAATATTGTAGAGCAATTTAAACATGCTTGGGATAGACGTAAGGATATCCTTACAAAAAATAAAGGATCAAATAGGGTTTGAGGTTACAATTGGTTAAAAATGGGCAGACTAGATGTTTCTATGTTTCTAACTGATGCATGTTTTTTGTCCTGCCCATTTTGCCAATATGACGCACTGGTTGAAACGCCTGGGCCATTTGCTTGTGTTTGCCCCCAGACCCAAATTTGCCAGCCAGCCCCTGATATGAGCATTGCTAAAATCTTTCCTGATGGCAAGATGATTTTTTCTTAAGTGGAAATTAAACGACAAGATAAAGTGGAAGCTTTTATGTTAGGTGGCCCAGATTGGCAGGTCATAATGAAGTTAAGTGTAGTTAAAAACAGAGCCAACCTGCCTTCATGGAAATGCAACCTTTGTGCAGTACACAGATATTCCAGTTTTCTGTGGTCAATACATATTGTAAAGGAGCCCCTTGGGGAGTTGCTACCCTTCTTTGATAGACAAGTGGATAGCTAATAATTTTTGCTCTGCAGGCAACAAATTCTTTGTCACGGAATTGCAGAGATGGCTGCTAACCAGTATTAGTGCAACTGAACAGGGAGGCGTAGAGTCTAACGTCCCCCCCCATAGGCATACCCGGGGGGGTGAGGTTCCTAGTGCCTGGAAACCCCCCATCCAGTCCTGGGGCACTGTATAATTGAGGTGGCTGGACCCTGTCCCTGCTTCACACGGCTCTGCTTGAAAAAGGAGAGCTGTGTGCACCTAACAGTAGTCCATGCAGCATTGCCCATGTATATTATGGCGATAGGAAGAGTTGGAGAGCAGCCAAGCACTGTCTAAAATTATAGCCATGCCCCCATGCATGCTGGTCACGCCTACTGGCGGCGTGGTGTGGAAACCCCCCTCTACAAATCCTGCGTTTGCCCCTGCCCCCGGTATTCACCATGGAACCCCACAAGGGAGTTTGGGCTTAACTGCAGAGGGTACGCAGGTCGCGGTTCTCCAAGACAGTCATCGGTGTAGCGACAGGCGTAGTCAGGCGGTCCAGGTGAAAGCTAAACGAGCAGAGCAGTGCACAGTGAGCATCCAGAGAGTAGTCAGGTAAGCCAAATATTGAGTCAGATGAGTCAGAACCGAAGAACACTGGATCAGAAGTAACAGGAGACGATGGAGTAGGGAGTGAACCAATACTCTGGCACCCTAATGGTGTCAGAGGACGCTATATAAACAGAAAGGTGCACCCTGACTGGGTGATGGAGATTCGGAGGTCTGTCAGGTGAGCGGGGATAGCATCCCGTTGCCTAGCAAAGGGACGTGAGTGAACTGAGCATGCACACGCACGGCATGCAAGGAAACAAGGGAGCGTCCCATTGCTAGGCAACGGGACACGGCTGTTGGGGAGGCGCAGGCGCCCGTCTCTTGCAGCAAGTGTCAGTGCGGAGATGGCGCCTGACATTCTTGGAGAAAGCAGCAGAGAAATGCATTAGTATCTTCTCTTCCTGCTCTTGAGAGAGGATGGATCCCACTGCGATCCATCTCCATGGTACCCACCTCGAGGACAAAAGGTCAGGATCAGCCAACACAGGAGTGGTTTGTAAGGCCTTCTTTTGCTATTTGGAAGACTGATGAGCAGGAAAGGCCCACAGAGTGTATGCTCTCCATTGGCCTAAGTGCAATTAGCTTAGAAAATTTGCATAAGCAACGATCGGTAATAATTGATGAAACCTATACAGTGTTGTTCCAACTACACATGTTTTGGGCAAGGCCAGTCTTTTATACCCCTAGTCTTGGCGGAGTCCACTTTTAATGCATCTGGTAAAATAATGTGCCAAGCAAGCATTGTGCATCAAACAAGCAATTTTTTAACTTTCTATCATTCTTAAGCATTGAATAACTCCTCTGATGCGTCATCTATGTTCTGAGGGTGTCTGTGAATAGATTGGACTATTGTCAAGGCTGACCACCACACATCGATACAGAATATCTTGGTAAGTGTCATTTACAAAATGTTGAAAAGCTACTGGGTCATTAGCTAGTCCAAATAGCATACCTAAAAACTCAAAGAGCCTGATACATCAAGGAAAGAAAATGCCAATACGTGTCGCATTTTGCGTAAAATTGCTGTGTGCATGCCCAGAACCAAACTATACCCCAGAGAACGCAAGGGCATGCTATTCAAATTCAATTTCAAAGAATACTTACAACAGCTTACGACTGTCCATGGGAGAGAGATGTGGTAAATTGAGGATTATTCTGACCCAGATGGAGACAAGATCCAGAAGCCTCATCAAGGCACTGCAAAGCTTAGTCCTCATACTGCTTTCCTATTTATTTATCGTGTATAAAAGTGACTGCAGATCACCTGTCTAATATGGCCCATATCCTTGTAAAAGGTCAAAGATAGAAAATTGTTATATTCACAGTACCTCAGGCAGGGCCGGATCAAGGGAATGGAGGCCCCTGGGCTAAGGGGGCCTCCATTCCCCCGTGAGGGCCCCCCCCCATGTTCCAAGCCATCCCCCCCGGTGAGCCGAGCCGCCCCCAAGGCACTTACCTCCTTCTCCTGGCATTGCAGTCCTTCCCTGGCACGCTGTACGCTCTTTACTGAGATCTCGTGAGAGTGAGACTCACGAGATCTCCTCTGTAAGGAGACTACAACGCGCCGGTGAAGGACCGCAGTGAAAGTGCTCAACAGCATTGATCGCACCAGGGGCCCCCCCGCCCCCGACCGATCAATAATGCTGCTGAGCACTTTCAAGGGCCCCTTGGATGCCCAGTAGTTATATTTATTTTCACGTGTGGTTTTGTATGTCACTTTTTGTTGATGCTTGCTCCACATAATACAAAACTTTTTTAAAAAATGTTTCCTTGGTTGTTTGTCCATTTATTTTTAAATTCTCTAACTTAAACTCGAACTCACATCAGTCCTTGCCCCATTGGGGCTTACAGTCTAAATTCTCTAACATGCACATACACAGAGACTAGGGTCAACTTGATAGCAGCCAATCTAGGTCATTCTGTACAATGCGCAGGGAGTCCATGATCACATGAGGTGATGGCTGAAAGCAACAGACCACTTTATATCCCAAAGAGGCTGACACGTGACAGAAGACACTTGGTTCCGGAGCAAGGGTGACGCCTCTCGTCTTAATGATTCCTTGCTTGGCCCATGATTGGCTATATGTGAGAAAGATGGATGGATAAAAAATATATACACTATATATGGACAAAAGTATTTAGATGCTTGACCATTACACAAACAGAGACTGTAATGACATTGTATTTAAATACATATACTTTAATATGAAGCTGGTCCATCTTTTGCAGCGATAACAGCTTCCACTTTTCTTGGAAAGCTTTTCACAAGCTGTTGGAGTGTTTCTGTGGGAATTTGTGCCCATTCATTCTGTAGAGCATTTATGAGGTCAGGCACTGATGTTGGACAAGAAGGCCTGGCTTGCAATTTCAGGCCCAGTACATCCCAAAGGTGTTCAATGGTGTTGAGGTCAGGGCTCTGTGTAGGCCAGTCAAGTTCATTCACACCGAAACCATCAAACCATGCATGTCTTTGTAGTCCCACTTTGTGCACTGGGGCACAGTCATGTTGGAATAAAAAAGGGCCTTCCCCAAAACTGTGGCCACAAAGTTGAAAGCATAGCATTGTAAAAAATTACTTGGTATGCGGAAGCATTAAGACTGCCATTCACTGGAGATAAGGGGGCTAGCCCAAACCCTGAAAAACAACCTCATACCATAATCCTTCCTTCACCAAACTTCACAGTTGGCATAAAGCCGTCAGGCAGGTAACGTTCCGTATTAGGCATCCGCCAAACCCAGCTTGCCCATTTGACTGCTAGAGAGGCGTGATTCATCACTCAACAGAACACATTTCCACTGCTCCACAGTCCAGTGTCGGTGTGCTTTACACCACTCCATCCATTGGTCTTGGTGATGTGGGGCTCTCATGCAGCTGCTCGGCGATGAAGACCCATTCCTTTAAGCTCCCGCCGCACAGTTTTTGTGCTTACATTAATGCCTATGGAAGTTCTGAACTCTTCAGCTATGGAATCAGCAGTGCGCTGGCAACTGTTACTCACCATGCACCTTAGCAGTCATTGACCCCACTCTGTGATTTTACGTGGTCTTCTGCTTTGTGGTTGAGTTGCTTTGTTCCTAAATGCTTACACTTTCAGCAGGGATGAAATTTAACGAACCATCTTATTGCAAAGGTGGCATCCTATCACAGTACCACGCTTGAAGTCACTGAGCTCTTCACAACGACCCATTTTGTATCACAAATGTGTCAAATGGAGACTGCATAGCTAGGTGCTTGATTTCTACACCTCTGGCAACAGGTCTGATTTAAACACCTCAATTCAATAATTAACAGGTGTGGCCAAATACATTTGTCCATATAGTGTATATATATATTACCTAAAAACGCTACGGAATCTGCTGGTGCTATAAAAGATAAATGTTGATGATGATGATGATGATGATGCCTCCTGCGATTTTTGGGTCTCTTTTGACATTATACATTATAGACATACTTATAACTAACATGGATCCATTCATGACAATGAATCACAAAGTTTCTGTAATATACCAAAAAAAAGTCATGACATCAAATTTTTAAAGCATCACAATTTCTTAAAAAAAACCTTTAAAAACATAGACCCACATTACAATTGTATGCTACTACAACTCATAAATAGTAGTAGATGACTTAGGAGTTCGCAAGCTTTTAAAACACATAACCACAATACAAATGTATGCAACCGTTTAGGAACTAAACAAGTCGCACATAAAAATTTAAAACAGACATCAACTCTGCTAACGTGTGAAATTGCTACGTTGCAAATCTATGAAAATGATTTTAAAGGTCGAGACAATTTCAAAAATTGGCACACGCTTAAAATATGCACTGTTTGTAAAATATAAAAGAATGCACATACCTGTTTAGTATAAGAATCCAATGTATCCAATGTCAGAAAAGTCAGTTATGGCACAATAGTAATCTCCCTCTGTCGGTCTTATATATTGTTGTATAATGAGGTGAGTGGTGTCGGGTGTGCAGATGAATAGTCAGTCATCCCATTAGATTAGTGTTTCCCAAACCCAGTCCTCAGGGACCCCTAACAGTGCATGTTTTCCATATCTCCTTGCTGGAGCACAGGTGTATTCATTACTGACTGAAAGATCCAGTAACTTGTGACCCTATAAACCCTACAATGTTAGGGGTCCCTGAGGACTGGATTTGGGAAACACTGCATTAGATCACGAGGATGTGAATGCTTTGTTTGGTCTTCACTATCATCCGTCAGTTACACTTGACCTTGAGCAAGTACAAACCTGCCATATGAAAAGGAGTGTAATTCTGCCTGTGCCCGAACTTCAGTCGTTCATATCTGCTTGGGAACACCCATACTGAACATTGCCTATGTGCGTACGCCCCTTCCCTCACCCCTTCCGCCCCAGAAATCGGCGGCTGTCAAAAGTGTCCTTTGTGTTCGAAGATGAATTGCCTGGCCTAGCGTTCTTTGGCATGTAGTCTGTTTCTGGGCATGCGCAGTCCAATTTTAAGGAAAATATGGAACGTATCAGCATCTGCGTTTCTTGATGAATCAGTTCCTCCATCCTCTTGTAACTGTGCTTTAAGCTTTAGCTACCTGTGTCACCGTATTGTAGGATAAGGTGGGCCAAGTGATCTACGGCCCCCCCAGTACACAATGAACCCTGGACTGTCCTTTCATTGGTGCCAGGTATGGAAGGCCAGGGGAAATGGTGCTGGAAAGGAAACACATAGTGTGCCAGGGAGAAGAAGGCTATATGTATTGCCCTCTATCATGGAATCAGAGTTTTCAGTATTGAACTTGGAGAGAAAATGAAATTCTTAAGCTCTTCTAAGCTATGTAATGGCTCCAATAGTGCAGATCCTGATCATTGATAACACTAATAAGGTACTTACACTTTAAATAACAGAGTAGGCGACCAGCAGTAGCTTTCTGTGACAGTATTGTAGTACAGTGATTCACACTGGTCCTGATGTGGAGGTGCCCAGTATGTACTTCACTGCCAACACTGAATCATTGCACACACCATTAAACCACACATTTTGCACTGCCACCTCAACATCTATACCAGGGTTTCTCAAATGCAGAACCCTAACAGCAACAGTACATATGCAGATTTTGATGCATCCTACACCTAGAGCTTGTAACTACTGGACAGCTGCAATGGGGAAGGTAATGGACGAGCAAACGTAGGCCAAGTAAAGCATGTCCTGTAATTGCCCCTAAGGTAGAGCTAGACACGGACACGAATACACCTGTCAGGATACATAACTCTTACGGGTGCTGGAGAGCTGGGGCAACAAGACTCAATGATGATGGTAAATCTCAGCAGCACTACCTAGGCACTTCTGATTGGCCAACTGGGGATTGACCTCCTCACAGATAATTCATTAGTGTAGTCAGTGTATTATCTGAAAGTATGGCTGTCTATTCATATTACTTAATTGATATCTCCAGCTAGACTTTGGCAGGAAAAAAGATTCACATTTTATTTTTAAAGGGTAAAAACAACAATTTTTTTAAATTAATTATATTTGATATGGTAAATGTGTCTTTTACATATACTTCATAACTGTTCAGACACTATTCTCTGTTGTGTATCCAGCCTCGGACTGGCCTGCCGGCCAGCCGGGCTGTAGACCGGTAGGCCCAGCCGCGATTAAGCCCCGCCCCCTCCGACATTGGGGCGGAGCTTGCAGGGAGCACCTCGTAGACGGTCGTCTGTGTAAGAAACACACTACCGCGCAGGCGCAGAGAGCCGTGCCTTGGCTCTCTGCGCCTGCGCGGTAGTGTTTTGTGAACTTCAGCAGGGGAGGAGGACGGAGTTTCTACCGCGGCTGTCTTCTTGTCACTAGCCGCGCCGCCCAGAGGAGCAGGATGCCGGAGCTTTTCAAGGTAAGGTAAGTGGCAAAAAGAGGGGTTACTATTACTACTCGTTTCCCACAGTGAATGAGGGTTACTTTTCACCTCTTTTTTTTCCCCCTCTTTGTACTGCAATCTGCAGGTACTGTTAAATTGCACACAGATAGCTGACTAGCATTCACCATAAGTGTGTACAATGCTCTGGATCTTAGGAAAAAGCTATAAAGGGTTAAGTAAAATCAGCAGTGATTAGACTCCTTTGTTGACATTTATTGTGGGAGTCTATTACATTCAGAATTTGTGGAGCAACAACCAATGTGAGGTCCAGAAGTAATGCGTAGCACCTCACTCCCTGCCAATCGAGGAGCCAGAATTGGGAGTGCCCAACCTGACCCAGAAGCCTCCACAGGAGGGGGATCCAGGTTAACCAGTACTAGCAAGAGGTTACGACTCATGCTGTACCAACAAGATGCAGAGGCTGCAAGGACCAGATATCTTTTTCCTCATTGCCTGTGAGCCTTGTATAAGCGTGTGCCCCAAAAACAGGCTGTCATTGGAGCAGGACTGCCTTGCTGGCTGTAAGAGGGGGAGAATGCTAGTAACCACAGGACTGTGCCCAGGGGTTGGCTAAAGAGAGACTGATAATTATAACGTATTCAGTTGTTATGGTATAATTGTTTAACCTTTTAATAAAAAGTACTATAGCTCCGTTGTGTTAAATAAACTTAAGTTTTCATTATTCAGATGTTTGCCTGGATGTGAAAATACCAGTGTACACAATTAATGAAAAACTTTTGTTTTATACATCACGGAAACATTATCATTGTAAAATTCTGTAGATGGTTTAGCCAAACGGTATTGTCACAAGGCTTAGCAAGAGAGTTCCCCTGCTTTGGTTCTATACACTGTTAAAAACACCACAACTCCTGGGAAACAATAAAGAATATATATGTATATATAGTGTGAATTGAGAGTACTATAGCTGCACAGAGAACACTAAATGCTGAGTTGGTTTGGGTCTATAGTTGAATGTGGGGCTGAGTGTGGGGAGGAGGCTGAGTGTGGGGAGGGGGGCTATCTATTAAATGTGAATATTAATTATTTAATGCTAGGAATGGTAGTGGGAAATGGCTGTATTAAACGTAAATGCTATTGATTTATTGCTGGGGCCGTTTGGAGGGAGGGTAATAGGTTTATTTATTAAATGGGAATACTATTAATTTAATGTTGGGGTTGGTTGGACGGAAATAGATCTATTTATCAAATGTGAGTGCTATTACTTTAATGTTGAGGCTGGAGAGAGGCCTAATTATTAAATGTGGGTGCTGTTGATTTAATGGCAGGGATGGTTGGCGTTTCTAAATGTACCAATTATTTTTTCCAAATAGGGCCCTCAACATTCCAGGATGCAGACAAGCCGCAACTAAAGAAACCAGCAGCCACAGGTGGTAAAAGTGACAACAACAGGTAGGACAGTCTGTCAAATGTTCTGAGTCTAGTGTAGGCTTGGCTAACCTGTGGTACTCCAGGTGTTGTGAAACTACAAGTCCCAGCATACCCTTCCAGCAATAAGCTGCTATATATTGGCAAAGCATGCTGGGACTTGTAGTTTCAAAACACCTGGAGTGCCACAGGTTAGCCAAACATGGTCTAGTGGGACAATCCTGATTTTTGGTGACTGTTCTGCCCAATCTAAGAGGCAGGTCAAGACTGTGTATTCTTTATACACACACTGCATTCTTTATATACTACACTAAGGTGCTAGCTGTCCTTTGTGGGCTGACCGCTCCCCCTCTAGTGTCTGGTCCCGCCTCTATGATGGCTGACCACACCACCTCTGGTGGGCCCCTAGTGTTGCATTCCCGGTGGGCCCTTCATGCCCCAGTCCGACACTGTGTGTATCTGTCACTTTATTACATTATTATACTGTGCACACATAAGGTAGTGCAACTTTCCCTTTTACTACTAATGCTGTCAAGCCACATCTCAATGGTATCTGTATTTTCTCGAATCGCAAATGTACACATTTGTTACTTGTGATGTAAACCTGGAGTGTATGCTGCTGATGTATAGCTGGAGGCATATGGATACTTAGTGAGTACAGCTTTCAAAATACAGAAACATTGTTTTGAAGCTGGTCACTATAAAAATAAAAATAGGGACCAAAAGCTGGGTCTGACCCTGGAAACTAGAGACTTTTAGCAACTGTGTAATATGCACATTATATAGGTGGGGGCATTACAATAAAAATAGTAAAAGGATTTTAACTAAGGGTCTTATTTACACATAGATGTAGAAAATGGGTAGAGGTCACTAACAATGTTTGGACATCTATAGTTCACTGGTGCTAGAAATGCACATAAAATTGTAAACTTTAGAAATTGTTTTACAACTGTTTGTTTATTCTGAGAGAAAGCAGACTGGATTCAATCTAGGTTTCTATATATTATTCACAATCTCAATCCTGTCAATCCTGTCTCTCTCTATCAATCAAACTCAGCCAGTCTCCCACTCAGCTATCTCTCCTGTTTACCCCAATCCATCACTTTCTTCTTCACCCTCTTCCAATGTGTTTGACAATCCACCTCCCTCCTCCACCGTACTCCCCTTCTCCAGAGCCTTCCGTCACCAGCCAATGATTTATACTTATTTCTGTCTCAGCATCCCCACTCTTACTGCCTCTCCCTATCCCCCTGTTTATCTGCTCTGTGATTTATATATCCCTCACACACACTTCCTCTGTTTCTTTCCTCTGTCCCTTATTGTCTCATCCTCCTTCCCTTTCTCTCTATATATCTGTCATTCATAAAACTACCTCTCCCTCTTTATTCCACTTCTGTCTTTCTATTGAACAGACTTCCTCTTCCTCATCTTGTATTATGTGCTCACAGATCTGTAATAAGCCATGGATAACATACATTCATAACTGTAAAGCCTGTAAATCTGTTACTACCGTTTAATGCAGATGCTAATAAAATCTGTGATGTCCGTAGCTAAAATTTCCTTTCCTTTTAAAAGCTTCATTGTCTGCAACTTCTACAGAGTATATAATACTTCCATACCTCCCAACTATCCTGGTTTAGATGGATCAGTCCCGATTTTAGGGAACTGTCCCAAAGTTCGACTCCCGACAGTCGGAACTTTTTCCACAACTGCAGTGACTGATGGGTGGTGTGTTCCGGGGTGAGAGGGAGACACATGCATTTGTCACTGGCACATGTGATGGTGTAGGGGCGTTGTAGGGGAGATGGCTTGGAGATGGGTACATGACACACCTAAACGTGACGTCGCCATACCCCAGTAAGTTGATTCACATTTTACAAGATTTACCGTCAGACCTGTGCTCTTCATCTGTCGTAACCATCGGCTGAAGAGATCGTGACTCTATAAACTCTATGGAGATCTGCCAGGCGCGGGCTGGCAGCTTTCGGCCCGGGGGGGCGCACAGGCGGCCGCATCATCTCCCCCCTTTCATCCAAAGGGGGGAGATGGGGGGAGGCGGCCAGGCCGGCCAGTCATTAGACTGAGCGGCCCGGTTGCCCGCTTCCCCCCTGCCCCCCGGTCCAGCCCGCCCCAGAGATCTGCCTACACTGCTGGTCGTGAGTGTATACACACTGCAGAGTTTGCCTGACATCGTTCCATCATTTACAGAGATTTTTAGTCTGTTTATGAAATAAAATCAAACAATGTGATGTGCTTTGGAATGATAAAACATGATCGTGGCAGCGTAGACACTATTGCGATATCGGACTTAACGGTCGTTTATCGTGTAAATGGCACAATAATCGTATGATAAATCCTGTAGTGTGTCCCCAGCTTATGTAGTGATGTTACAAAATGACATGGGCTACATCTCTTACAACGAATTTATCAGATCTCTTGGTTATATGGCCCTATTATTATTATCTTGTTTGCCTTTCGTTAGATTCAAATTTTATTGCACTTAGTCCACATTATAAATAAATGTCTGGACCTTGTTTCACCTGAAGAAACAAGCTTAATTGGTAATTATGTCATTACATCTGTAATATAATATTTGACTGCAGACACAACAATTGCAATGTGCTCTAATTTCTCCTGCATCACTATAACTGTAGTAGCTAATGAGCAGTAAGCCGCTTGTTCACTGTTCCTATGGCAGACAGAATGAGTCACTGAGCCTTTGTTTCTCTGTCAATGTTTTAGAGGTACATTGTGACATATGTCTGTATTCTTTTGTACACATAATTCTCCAGCGCTTGTTTTGTTTCTGTCTGTCCCCTTGAAACAGGGTCCAGCCCTGTAGTAGTTTCCTGTTAATGAGGCCACCTGTCACATGACTGATTTGCAGTGATGTCATTACTTATGTTCATTTTCCAGTTGACGCGTTAAGCACCATTTTACTAGCTGAGAGGAGGAAAACAAGTGCAATAATCATCATCATTTGATGTGAGTGAGTTCTCTGTACAGCGCTGCAGAATTAGTGGCGCTATATAAACAGCTGATGATGATGAATGTTCTAATATAGAGGCAAATCAAGACAACATATTAGTTTACAGCAATGGCTGTAACCGTCACAAAGTGCAGGAACTAAGGCAGAGAGGACAAATGATCCTTGTTTTCCTGTGACTACCATGTGCAATGTCACAGCAGATGACATCACTTCCTGGTTAGCGGAGAAAGGCTAAACAGGAAACAAATTTGAAGACCAAAGTTGCACAGGTTTTTTTGTATTTTTTATTTTTTTTAAAGATCAGCAACAGCTAGGTTTAACCATTTCAATGAAGGTCGTAGAAAAAGGTTAACATTATACCCACTTTAACAGAATTTGATAAGCCAACTGTAGGTAATTTTTAGGGTGCATGATAGGTTTTAAAGATTTTTCCCTGGAATTCCCAGAGTGATATTCCTATTTTTCAATATTGATCAACTGCAATTCGTCTTACAGCACAAATCCCACATATACAAAGTTTTCTTTAAATAGCAAGTTAAATACATTTTAAGCATACTACTGATGTATTTTTTCAAAGCTATCTTCCTACCAATAATTGTCTCCTTTTCAAAAGCTCTCTGCGTGGCAAACAAAAATGGTTACCAGGCACAGACACAGTGAGACTGCAACACAGACACAGACTCACAGCTCTTAGCATGCCATGTTATAGCAGAAGGAGGATATCACAGTGCAAACATGGCTCAGAGGGGTGTTCCAAAACCTCTCTACTCACTACCTAATATGCTATGTGACTGTGGTTGCCATGGTAGTCGAGAATTATAAATCATTAACAGAAGAAAAAAACTAAGCAAAATGGTAAATACCAACATTGATCTTATAACCTGCCACAGTAATTTATTTTAAAAAAACACCAACTGATTTTTGTACATGGGGTTGCTGCTTTAAGCTGCCCACTCACAACATTGTACTGTAAAATATTTCACGTGCTATACAGTAGCAATAATAGAATTTCTCATCAAGTATGAACACATCAGTACCACATGAAAGATCTAAATTGAAAAGATCTTTCAGAAATATGATAATTTACAAATGTTGATTGATATCTGTGAAATACATACAGAACTTGTGATCAGACTGATCCAGGAATTGATTGTGCTATATTCAAATTGACTGCTTAGATCTGCTGTTAACTCTTTGACCGCTTGATATTCTTCTGCCATTCAACCTTGGTATGTGCTATCGTCATGCTTGCCTGGAGTCAACAAGGTAGGGTCCTAAAATCTTTTCCTGAAGTCCTGATTCTCAGACTCTATACCTCCCTACATTTACCCAGGCAAACGCGTGGTGACATCAGCCCCATCCTCAAAACTCCCCAATTCACCCAATTATACCCACTTTCCGACAATCCATGCCCAGTTTCTAGTAAAGTCTCACTCATTTCCTTGTAAGTCTTGTTCCTTTCAAAGTCCACTAATAAGGATTGCCCAGTTGAAATTGGGACAGCTGGCCAGAAAGGTATACCATTCTCTTTTTGGGTCCCAGAACAAAGACACACTATCACATGGGATCAGCATCACTGAACAGCTTTCCATTGGCATCAGGTCACTGAGTTTGGGGTCTGAATATGCCTATTGGCCCTCAACGTGTGTAGCCAGATTGCTTAATTCTGTTAATTTAGCAGTCAGACTGAGCAACTACATTGAAACATGAATGACTAGTATTTAGCTGACATACAACCTGATATGCTGTTGTATATATTACCCCAAAACAATCAGATTATTACTTGGCAAGTTGGTACATGTAATGCCCACTGTTGGTCTATGTATGTGGTCACCTTCCGATTGCACTAATAGGGGGCAATGGCACCGAAAGTGATCAAACTGCTCAGCTTGAGTACCACATGTCAAGATCTCACCCAGTCTGGTAACCATGTGTTGCCAGCTTTTGAAAAGAACCAGGCTCATGTCGAGGAATAGGTTTGAGTGTCAGCTATCTTGGGCACCCATTGACCTGTAAAGTCCAAAACCACAATCTGCGGTCAATGATTACTCTCTGTGAGTGGGAGATGCAATCTCAGTGACAAGATGAGAAACATTGTGTGCAAGACCCTTAGCAAGGTTGGCAACTATTTTTATTTTTCTTACCTTTTCTTTTTTTTCTATCATTTTTTATTGGACAGAAAATACAGGCATGGCCAACTAATGAGGGCACAGGATTTATACAAGTCTCAGGGAGACACAGGACTGTTAGGCTGTTACAATTAAGGGTGGCATAAGGCTGGTGCAGTCAAATGGAAGGCACAGGATTGACACAGTTAATGGGGAGACATAGGCCATGTACAGTTAATGGATGGTCACAGGCCTGGTACAATTACCTGGAGCTCACAGCTGGTACATTTAATGGGAAGGCACAGGTCTAATAAAATTAATGGGGGAGGACTTGAATGGTTACATTATTGAGGAAACAGCACACAAAATTCCCCTGTATACGGCAGTCAGCCAGTAAAAAAAAGTCTAATTAAAATTATTTACTATAAAATGCAGAAAAGTTAGTTACACACATTCACAGATATATGATAGCCATGTGGCTGGTATATTCAGCCGAGGCAAAGGGCTTGCATATATTACAGGGCCTAATACTAATATATACTAATAATTTATAATGGATGTCATTTGTGGGAATAGACAGGTATAATATACATTTATTCCAAAACACCTTGCCCTGCTACCGTATATATCATCCATGTCTGTTTCCTAATTTTGCTTCATCTATATTTGCAACTCCTGCATTTTTTAAAGCATTTTTAGATTAACCTACTAAATTAATCTGTGTCTGTGTCTGTGTTTTGTTTTTTTGTTTTTTTAACTGGTATGTACTTTTGAGCTAAATGCTCAAACAGGCTCTGGCTGCTAGGACATGCTGGCGATTGTGGCTGACAGCCATGGCTATGCTGTCAACAGTCAGTGCATGCCAGGGCTTGCTTGGGCTTCTAGTTCCAACAGTACTTTATCTTTGTTGGGACAATATACTACTACCAGGGCACCCACCACCTAAGGGGTGCCAGGAGGAGCCAACATGTTATATAGCATATGTTGTTTGTCCTGGGGTATGGAAGGGGGCAGGGGCAAATGCAGGATTTGTATAGGGTGTGACTAGCATGCATGGGGGGCGTGGCTATAATTTTAGACAGTGCTCTGGTGCTCTCCAACTCTTCCTATCCCCATAATATACGTGGGCAATGCTGCGAGCACTACTGTTAGGTCTCTCTTTTCTAGCAGAGCCGTGTAAAGCGGGGGGCAGGGTCCAGCCACCTTAATTTTACAGTGCCCCAGGCTTGGATGGGGGTTTCCAGGTACTAGGAAACCCCCCCCCCCCCTCGGTTTGCCTATGGGGGGTGTATATATCTTGCACTGACTGAGCTAGCTGGCTTTGCCTTATGACAGAGGGGACCCCACGCTAAAGGTCTCCCTTATATAATATGCCTAGTCCAGCTTGGCACTTTTGCAGGAGGAAGCCACTCTCACTATCCTCCTGCTTCAACAGTAACCAGCCCAGGCTATAGCACTCGTGTTACTAACATATTTTAGGGGGCATGCAGTTTTTAATTAATTTATTTCATTATTCTATCTTTAATATGGCGATCAACATGATGATGACCAATGTGTTTTTTCTCCGGCCGCATTTAGAGACGCTCAGAGCACAAAATCTTGACTTACGTGCAACTTAAAATAAATGTCCAAGGCCAAAATTTTGCAGCCATAATTTTACGCCTGCCTTCGGGCCACAATATCGTCGCCTATTTTGTATAATGCCCAGAATAATTATTTTCCCAGATTTTAGACGACACGATTAGTGAGAATATTTTTGAATAACTGATTTATTGCAATTGGCAAACAAAAGGAAGCAGCAACATTAATAAAATGAACAAATGATGCTTTAGTTTCGGCCTCAAAATTTTGGGAAACACTAAGAAAGACAGCTTAGATGCAATGCTCCCTCAAAGTTATGTGACTTGTGAATGAAAGAGTTAAAAACTTATTATAATGAGAATTTCATACAGAAATGTTACTGCTCAGAGCAACTCTGTACAATGTATCTTTCCATAGCAACTTCTGTCTTGGAAACTTATATTTCCAGATTGCTTAGCTCAGGGATCTAGATAATTGGTGTACCGGGGGCGATTTAGGGTGGGTGATTTAGTCCCCGCCCCCTTTCTGCCTTCTGAGGCTGCCGGCGGCTGCACACTATGTGCAGGTCCGTTCTGCAGTGACAATGTGCTGCCCGGCTGCTCTGATTGTGTTTAAAACACAATCAGAGCAGCCAGGCAGCACACTGTCACTGCAGAACGGACCTGCACATAATGTGCAGCCGTCGGCAGCAAGCCCCCTGCTAGGGGGGGCGATTGCCCCGATCGCCCCCCCCCCCCCCCCTGGATCCGCCACTGGCTTAGCTTAGAAGAAACATTATGGCGGGGAATTCAATTGGCCGCGTTACTGTAAAAAGTAACGCGGCCTGGGCACTATTACCGTTATTACGGTAATAGTGCGCTTAAATACCATTATTACGGTAATTTCAACGCCGGCTTTTAATACATAGGGGGGAATGGAATTCCCCCCTATGTATTAATTTTATTAAATGCATATGGAAAATGGATAGATAAATATTTCTCTATCTGCACAATAACAACTACCTGTATGTTTTAATGAACCTTCCCATATAAATAAAATTAAATAAATCCTGCTTATAGCTAGCATGTATTTCCCTTTAACATGGATGACAGCAGACCTGAAGGTCCAAATACTTCTTATTTGCTGTGTATTTCTCTGTCAGTTAATGTTTGTTTTATTAGTCTTTCTTTAATATTTTTGAACAGTCACGTAGGGTTTGTTAATATAAAGCATTACAAATAGTAAACATATGGGCCAACAAGTTCAGCATGTCTAATTCCTTTAAGCAAAAAAGATTTTCTATAAAGATACACACAAAGAGCCGGAGTCATTAAGGAGAGCACAGCATAAATAAGGTGTAATTGTTCAGCTGGGCAAAACCATGTTGCATTGGAGGGGGAGGCACATTTAAAATCTGGGAACAGATATATAGTTGGGATAGGGCATGTCCTACATCAGCTTTAAATTTCAGTGTAAGAATAAAGCGATCAAGTATTTGTGTGCTACATGAAAAAAAACAGACAGTATTTAACGTATGTACAAAACAATAAATTAATTTTTACCCCTTGCATTGTGACATGGTTTGTCCCGGAGAACATTTACTACTTTTTTTTGCCTTACTTTCCCTACTAACTCAGGACCAAATAGTGCAAATAACCTTTGTCAGTTTCGAACATCCTTAAGGGCTTTAGTTATAAGTAGAGAAAAGCCCTATTTCTGGCAAAAAAGGGGTGTTTGTCCAGAGATAAGGTCTATATATCACATACTTGCCAACTCTCCCGAAATGTCCGGGAAACTCCCAAAATTTGGGTCAGTCTCACGGACTCCCGGGAGAGCAGGCAAATCTCCCGCATCCCACTACTGCCGTCCCAAAATGACGCGATTCACGGTGAATCGCGGCATTTTGGCCCCGCAAAAAACCTTCATTTTGTCGCAAACCACCCACCACGCCCCTCTCCTGGAAAGAACTTGCCCAAAGTAGGCACTTGTGATCTATCAAGGGGTAATTCCAACAGCAAATAAGATTTGTTGCCTCTTCTGGCAATTAATCTATTTAACAAGGACTGTGGTGGTACATGTACTGTCACAATCCTCCTTCTGTTATTTACAGAAAGCATTTTTTCAACTAGTACAGTAAAACATTTTGGCTCTATATATTTTTTTACTTTTTTTCTGTTTTTAATGCGTGATCTGGCTCTTCTACCACCGCTTAACAAATAGTCCTATAAGTTTGTTAATTGACTTCATAATCTAAAATGCCTGCAGTGTTTTACATGAGACTTGGACACGATGATCTGCAAATCCTGCATGTCATTTAATTGTACCATTCAGAGTACATTTATGGAAACCAAGGAAAAATTATCATTGAAAGAAACGGGTCATTTTGGAGGTTTGAGATTGCAAGAAAACATTTACAGAACCTGGCTGGTTGCCAGAAGCACCCGTGTAAATAAATGTCCATAATTGTCTCTCATCTTATTAAGTCGCCGAATCCTATGACCAAAACTATTATTTCTTGTTTCTTTCTGCTATTTAGTAACTTGGTTCATTTTACTAAATTAGAATAATATTATTATAGCTTTGGATCACGTTGATTTTTAACAGTTGCCAAAAATGTGGTACACTGGCATAGTTATATTCAGAGCATACCTCATAGTACAGAGTCATACAGCATTGTTCAAATAAGCTTATAAGTAAATCACATTACTACAGGCTGCTGCTTAAATGTAATAGTAAGTAATCTACATACCCCCCAAAGTGCCGACTTACTCCTATATTTATTTCAGATACATCACTTGAACAGTTCTATCTATTTTATCGGGACAGTCCTAGGTTCTCAAATGTTGTCTCTGGAAGTTTTTGTCCCAATAAATGTCAATGCTTTTTAAAGGCTAAGCCACTTAATATAATACTAAGAAGTTATTATCTACATAATGTGACAGCACTAGATGAAGATTGACAGCTGTGGTGCTACTTATCAGTAATAGTGCTGGAGCTGTCAGTCATTGTGTGTGATGCTTCAAAGGGGCATAACTAATATCTATCTGCCCCCATTACTGCCAGGCACCTAGGCGTAACATGGAGACAGTTGGCAGTCATTAGTGCAACGTAAATGGGCCCGTAAGCATGGGACAGTTACAGACAGATTTTTAGAGGTATATTTCCTAAACTGTGGGTTTGAAAAAGTGGAGATGTTGCTATAGCAACAAGTCAGATTCTAGTTATCATTTAGTACATTCTACAAAATGACAGCTAGAATCTGATTGGCTGCTATAGGCAACATCTCCACTTCTTCAAACCCGCAGTTTAGTAAATATACCCCTTAGTGTACTTTTGCTGGTCACCTTAAATAGATCAGGCCTGGATAACCTGTGGCTCTCCAGATGTTGTGAAACTACAGATCTTAGCATACCCTTCCAGCTATCATCATCATCATCATCATCATTTATTTTATCGGCCAGCAAAGCGTGTTGGAGCTTATAGTTTTACAACACTTGGAGAGCTACAGTTGTCCAGGTCTGATATAGATAGTAACTTCTTATATTAAGTGGAGATAGAATTTATGAGGGAACAGATTATCATCGTTAATTTGTAAGGCGCCACAGTGCTCCGCAGCACCGTACAGTAGGGAAAACAGAACATACAAAAAACAGGAACATATATATATATATATATATATATATATATATATATATAAAACAAGGCCATACAAGCTTATCTCTTGGGGTCTATGTTGGATGTAATCCTCAGTATCTGTGAGTGGTATATAAGTGAAACCACACTGAAGGGAAAGTTTTCATTTAAACATCATTATATTATGACCTTGTCCAGTGGACATGTCATGTTAGGGAAGGTTTTGTTCAAAGGTCTACTGGTGCGCACAGCGAATTATGTGCATAGTTTTACCTACCCAGCAGCCCAGTGTCCCTAGAAACTTTATTCAAACCATGGCAGCTAGGCATTCAGCTCCTGAGTTTAACAGAGACACAGGGATCAGTGAGGTGGGGGCTACATAAACTGGTCTGTAGCAAGCACGTAGATTAAAACAATAATAAATACATTCACACAGGAACTTCTTTCCTCCCCACCCCCTTATCCCTCCTTTGCAAAAGTGCTGTACTTTAAACGTTTTTTTTTTTTTCCTGGCAGCTTGGTGGAAATACAGAGAGAGCTCCGTCTAATAACACACATAGGAAAAGGAAACTATTGTATAATGCATCCTCACCCCTGTGCACAGACACACACACAAAAAGTTTCCTCTGAGGTACAAGGGATTTTTTAATTTCTCATTTATTGTATCCTCAGTTTGCGGAGCATTTGGGGGAAAAAGTTGAGACATTTTTTTTTTTTCGTTAAAGCCTTTTCCCACCTGAGTTTGAAATCCTGAGCCAGGATAGCACTGTGGGTGACAGAAAAGGGGGTAACAGGCTTTTTGTATCTCAGTGGCTCTACTACTACTGCTGCTGCTGTTTTGTTGGTGCGCTTTTTGTGCTTTTTTTTCCTATTTTTCCTTTTTTTTAAATTCTTTTAGTCCTGGGAATAAAATTGTCTGAAGAGATATTTTTCCTGTGGTGATACTCAAATCCTACGGAGGGGAAAGCTGGAAATGAAGAGAGTCCTCTGCGTGCTTCTTGGCATATGGCTGGCTGCTGTTGACAGAACAGGTAAGAAATTGGTCTAATTCTGGAATTCTAAGGGCTAGATTTACTAAGCTGCGGGTTTAAAAAAGTGGGGATGTTGCCAATAGCAACCAATCAGATTCTAACTTTCATTTATTTAGTGCTTTCTACAAAATGACAGCTAGAATCTGATTGGTTGCTATAGGCAACATCCCCACATTTTCAAACCCGCAGCTTAGTAAATCTAGCCCTAAGTGTTGAACATCTAAGCAATAATATTGAAAGCTGATTTATTTTTGTGTTACTAGAGAAGACAACCTAAGATATGTTATTTCAGACAATGAGTTAGGTAGAATAACAATGATAGAATCATTTTGCATCAATACGTATAGAATTTTGCAGAAACAGATTCTGTTCAGCTGTTAATATATACACTCTCTACAAATAATGTGCAACGTATTAATCTCAGAGCTCTAATTAAGCCTGTCCGTTATTATGACACTGAACAAGCAAACCATATGTCTGTGCATGTTACACCCAAAACATAAGCACGCCGAAATCCTGACCATAGCAATCCCCAGTTTCCAAATACCCATAAACATCATGTAACATCTGTTATTATCGGGGAAACAGCTTACAAAGGATTTAGAACCATTACTGTAAAATATACATCTCAGCCTATAACTATTTTAACTTTTACAAAACTTAAAGCACCCTCTCAGACTCTAAGGGAGACAAGGCTGCATTAACTACTTAACCCCTAATATATAAAGCATGACAAACTACAAGGACATCTGTAAGCTATAGTATTGAAGACATATGGTTAATAATACATGGGCTAGAAATTGATCATTTGTATACATCTGTGGCTCAATGTCAGTCCAGCGGTATAAGTTGTATATCTTTTGCAACCTTCAAAGGTTTAAGTAGTAACGCTAATATATTACGCTTATACTATGCTTCTCTTTACCTGGAATCCTAATTCCTATGTTTAACCTACGTAACCTCTTCATTCCTACTAACAATCCACTTGATCTTGCAATTTGTAAAGGGAATTGCCAGTTTTAATGATTGATCTTGATAATTGCTACCTTTTCAATTGTAGAGTCTGCTAAACTTGCTCTACAGACTACAAAAAAAATCACAATATATGTAATATATTTGACCCCCAGAGAGCAATTTTTTTATATTTTGTCCTGACTGCCTTAATATAGGGCATGGAATTATTTGACCTCCACAGTTAAATCTATAAATCTACCTGGCAACCACAGTTAAATATTTGAAAATATCAGAGCTCTACAACTGTATCTATGAATCCAACATGATAAGTAAATCAGAGAATGTAGATGACTGTCACAATTTTACCTATGAAACTACCTAAATGTCACATCTCGATCTGTGTATCTATATGGCTTTCAGAATTCCCTCTATGAATCTACCTGAACTCTACAATTCAATTTATGACTCTACCTGACCTCCACAATTTTACCAACAATTAAACATACACAACAAAATATATAAATCTACTTAACTTACACAATTTATATATAAATATAGTTAACCTCTACAAGATCTGCCTGACCTCTGGAAATCAACCTATCAATCAACTGATGCTTTTTAATTTTCTCTATAAATCTTCTTGCCCTCTACTATTCAAATTATGAAACTCATGACCTCTACAATTACATCTGTGAATCTACCTGACCTCCACAATTTTACCCATGAAATGACCTGAACAGTTCATACTAGTAATCTCCACACTGTCTCCATCAACCTATATGTGAGGCAATATTGCCCCGACCACTGCAGTCCTTACTATCAATCCTCCCGGCCACCACAATTGCTATTATCATTGTCCTCGGCTACCATAATACTTACTATCAATGCCCGTGACTACCACAATCTCTGTTTGTGATACATCTATATGACACATATGACTTATCCAGTTCCTAACATTAACCTACCTGCACAATTCTTATTACAATATCCATGAGCACAGCAAATATTTACTCAGACGTATCTGCACACTTACATTTTAGAAGTCGCCCCCCCCCCCATCATCACCCTATCTAAGCAATTCAAAACATCACTATTATTTTGCCTACTTGTCTATTACCAGTGGCAATGTTACCTATACCTTGGCCCCTCCACTCGGTGCCCAGTCCCCTACTCGTAAGGGCAGCACAGTGGCCTAGTGGTTAGCACTCCTGCCTCACAGCACTGGGGTCATGAGTTCGATTCCCGACCATGGCCTTATCTGTGTGGAGTTTGTATGTTAACCCTGTGTTTGCGTGTGTTTCCTCTGGGTGCTCCGGTTTCCTCCCACACTCAAAAAACATACTGGTAGGTTAATGGCTGCTTTCACAAATTGAACCTAGTCTCTCCCTGTCTGTCTGTGAGTGTGTGTCTATATTAGGGAATTTAGACTGTAAGCTCCAATGGGGCAGGGACTGATGTGAGTGAGTTCTCTGTACAGCGCTGCGGAATTAGTGGCACTATATAAATAAAATGATGATGATGATGATGGTACATTTACCTAATATCTAATCCACTTTTATTTAAAGCTTAATTACAGAACATACTAAACCACATACCCTAATTATTTCATAACAAGAAGCAGGAAACTTTCTAATATGCACAAAATTACATATAGATAGCCAACCCACCACTCCTTATACGAACCTGTGGCGCACGCAGGGGGGGTTTCTGGTTCCAGAACCCCCCCCTCCGCGAACCAACGGTATTGTACAGCAGCCGCGGCACTGTCAAAGAAGCGTCCGCGGCAGTGCTGTATTGTAGTATAATACAGCACTGCCGCGGATGCTTCTTGACAGCGTCGCGGCTGCTGTAGAATTCAGACTCGTCAAAATAGAATGCGCAGCAGCTCTCTCATTCTATTTTTTTTTTTTTTGGGGGGGGGGGGGGGGGGCGGAAACCCCCATTTCTAAATCCTGCGTTCGCCCCTGCGAACAGTCCATTACCATACTCTCCAAAGCAGCATTATGCCATAATATTGCCAAATCAACATCTTATTATCATCCTACAAGCCAACACCACATAACACCACATAGTCACATCATATGACCATCCCAACTGTTCCTCTTTCCTGAAGTTCACAATGATAGTATTATAAACCCTACTAACACAATGCACATGTATACTATACATATATTGTACTATTCCCATCAATGCCATTGACCCACCTCCCCAATATTTACTTGACATGATTTATCTACATACTAACCATTGTTTGTATTGAATCATAATGTGTGTACAATGTCCGGTTACTTAAAATCACCCTGTTTCCTTTATTTTGATAAAATGCAGGGATTTGTGTGCATTTGTGGGCCATTTAAATCAGGCTATTGTAACCATGTGAAAGAGTGTTATGTATATCTCTATATTGTATATACTGTTTATGTGCACGTACAAAAGAGACCATATTTATTTCCTAATGTAACAAACGACCTCCTGTCTCTCAACTGTGCAAGATTAGCTAATATTCAGTTATTGTATACGGGAGAGGGGATTGAGATGAAGGGAGGGAAAGTCATAATATCTGCAATTTATTCCCAGCTTATTAGTTCTACAGAACTACAATCTCCCTAATACTGTGCATCTGGATGACATTTCACGCAGAAATTACTTTCAGGATATTTGAAAAAAAATACCAGCACTAATAAGTAAGAAATACAAAAATTAAATTAAAGCATCAAACAGATTTACTTGAACTTATCACTTACCAGATGTTCACACAACAAGGCACTAAAGCTTAGCTTTTTATCATGGATTTGCCTAGAATATCTTGTATACTGTGTGCTCAGCACATCATATTTACCTGTAAGATGTTATGAGGAGAAGATATGTAAAGCTGAGATCTAACCACTAGTGGGCGCCAAGTGCAGCTTCCATGACCTGTACATGAATGTATATGAATTGCCTGAATTTTGTTCATATTCTTTAAACGTGAGCGACAAGTTCATTGACATTCTTGCAGTTCTATCGACAACAGTCCTGTGAACATGTGAATTAGAGGAGGGACATGGTTAGAGTTACGATGCGATTGCACGACAGAACCTCAAGTGTGGTTCAAAATTCCTACTCAAGATTTTTAATTCAATAGAACAGTTTTATATTGTGTTTCAGAAAGCAAAGTTAATCTCAGTTTAATGCAAAATGTAAATGTGCTTGGAAGGTTGTTCCTAAGATAAAATCTGCTGGTATTTTTTCAGTGCTGAAATACCAAAGCTGGCTGCATTATTACTAATAAGCTGGTGATTATAGGATTGAAATTGTTTATACTGGAGTGTGCCTTTATAAGAAAAGTGCATGGTTGGTTAATATTTATCTACAAACCTGAACTTTAATGGTATTTTGGAGACTTTTGAGGTGAAGTTAGAGCATCATTGTTTTTTAATCAATCTTCATCTCCTGCTGGTGTATATGCAAAGCCAGCAGAACATGGTAAGATTGGTAACCATGACGGTAAGGCTTCAGGGGTACTCTGCAAACCCGCCTGCCTCAAACAGAAAAAAAGATTTCTGGCATGAAAATCAGCGGGTGTAATTACACCTTGGAACAAGCGCAGAGGTATGGGGTACAGCGCATGCGTTGTAACGCCTCTTCCGCGCAGTGGATATGGCAAACAGGCTTCATAGCACATGCACCGACTCCGAGCAGAATCTGTACTCTGTTTTGAATTGGGTGAGGATAGAACACCCTGTAGCAGAGGCAAACCGAGGGGGGGGGGGTTCCTAGTGCCTGGAAACCCCCCTCCAAGCCTGGGGCACTGTATAATTGAGGTGGCTGGACATGGCTTTCCAACTCTTCCTATCCCTATAATATACATGGGCAATGCTGCGTGCACTACTGTTAGGTGCATGCAGCATTGCCCATGTATATTATAGGGATAGGGAGTTGGAGAGCAGCCAAGCACTGTCTAAAATTATAGCCACTCCCCCATGCATGCTGGTCACGCCCACTGGGGGCTTGGTGTGGAAACCCCCCTCTACAAATCCTGGGTTTGCCCCTGTGTAGCCAATTAGATCATTAGGATGCTCACAGAAGCACAGAGATGGGACTAGTGTGCTGATCTTGTTGGAGGATACTACCTGTCCACTGATATGATTATGTTAATGAGCACAGTGCTCCATGCAACATGGATGGTGTCATGATATGTGGAGGAGAGCTGAGGGACACGGCAAGCCAGAGAGATTGGGAAAGGAGCAGATGTCCTAAATAGCAGCGAGAATTGACAGTAGTAACCCACAAGTAGATTGGTTAGAAACTTCAATATGTGTTTATATTTCACCATATTAGAAAAGCTGATAAAACTAATTTGCAAATTATATTTTTTTTAGAATTTTGGTGCTATGAATTAAAAAGTGAAAGGACCACTAAATCCCAAATTTGAAATGTTCAGATATGAGCCGTGAAAATACATTGTTCTGTGTCCACTCTAGCTCCATACAAGTAAAGTGTTACCTCCACACTCCGATACAGTCAGGAGAAGCTCCTCCCACATTTTCTTTAGGACAGTGTCCTGATGAAGTGACAAAGAGCTGATAAAAGCTGTAACTTGAGCAGCTATGACATTCCTGGCCCTGTCACTCTGTATGATTCCATCAACTTACAAATTACACTTCTGCCCAGGAAGTCTGCAATCCTGTCTATCACTATCTGACGGTTAACTTAGACCTCCCTCCCAATATGGCAGCCTGCTGCAGAGCATTGTATGACTGCATGATGGATATATTTAATTAAATGTAAACCCTTCAGTTATTTTTCAGCTATTTCAGAAATGCAATGCATTTAAAATATAAAAAAAGGAAAATACTAGATGTACTTGCTTTTAAAGTTCTCTTTTTAAGAGTAGAAGGGTAAATTGGTCCTAATTTTAAATATGACATAATTCCCTTAAAAAGTTAAACTGAATCAATGAAAACAGTGATCCCAAATGAGAAATGATAAATTTTATTTTGTGTAGCTTTGAACCACATGATCCAAACATCCATTCAAGTTACTTGATACAATAACAATGTCATGTTGAGAGATCGTCTTTAAAATGGTGTCAGAACTTGCAGAAACAGTGTGCAGGGGTGAATTCATCAAATATGGTAACAAAGTATTTTTTCAGGGAGTTTTACATATTAAGTTTAGTTCACACTCATTGGCTATGTCTTTCTGCGTTATGTTACCAGAAAGTCTGCATATAGAAGCCGTACAAGGGTGCTTTGATAATAATGGATTAGAAACATGTTGCAATTGATTCATTAAGGAAAGTAAGACAAAAAAAGGAGTATGTTTTCTCCTCGACAAAACCTTGTTACAATGCAAGGGGTGCACATAACTTAAATACTGGCTTTCTTTCCATGTAGCACACAAATACTTGATAGCTTATTTGTACACTGAAATGTAAAATTGAACTAGGACATGCCCTATCCCAACTAAAAATCTGTCCGCACATTTTAAATTTACACCCCCCCCCCCCCTCCAATGGAACATGGTTTTTGCCAAGGCGCAAAGTTACGCATTTTTTTTGCTTTACTTTTCTTAAAGAATCAGGACTGTTATCTTTTTCCATTCTAACACAATCAAAGATACATTAGTTTCCCGTCTTGCATAATTCTTTAAATAAAGTTTTAGGTCCTCCATAGCTGTATCACAAAATAAAGGTCACTTCTATGTGAATAGCTTTAGACTTAAACGCACAGCTTTGATCACACTGTTCTAGTTCTGTCATAAAAGGAAATGGTGATGAGAGCATGTCGGCTAAAATTGTGTATAGGTAAAGACATAAAGGACTTTTGTTGCACCCTCCCACAATGAACAGGATTTTGGTGAGCTATATAATGTACACAGTGTATGTTACAGACAGGCGCGGGCTGGGAGAGGGATGGCCGGGGGGCACATTGATGACGCGGCTGCATCCCCTGTCATGTGATGCGGTCGTCTGTGCGCTGCCGCGGCCGCATCTGATGACATCGGATGCGGCCGCGGGGGGAGAAACTGTTTTTTGCATCCGGGGGGCGGCCGGCCGGCCTACCCCCCGGCCCTAATAGGCGTCTAACCCAGCGGCCCAGGTGGGCGCTGCCCCCCTGCCCCCCGGGCCAGCCCGCCACTGGTTACAGACCCACTAGCAATGGAGAGGTAACTAAGAGCCATCTTTATGTTCTAGCTTCATTGTCTACCAAATGTTATTCTACGGTGCTTTGGGAGGAGATCATTACCTTTTAAAGGAGTTTTCTACTACTCTGAAATATAAGTCCCTTGGTTCCCCTTTAGTTCCCTGTTGTTTAATTCAGTTTTATCCTAGTACATTCAATTACTGTCAACCTATGCAGGCTCTATAGTCACCTGTGAATGCAAGAGGATCCAACACAGGACTATAAATGATAGCCGGGTGGCTGCTCTCTTCCAAATAGTAGTGAGCTATCATTTCTAGCTCTGCGTTGGATCCTCACCCTTCAGTGGTAAGAGGTGATTATGGAGCTTGGCTTGCAGAGGATTCGAGTTACAGTAAGTACTACTTACCTAAAGAAGTCTATGATGAGGGACACCAACCAAGGGACTATGGTGAGTGGGTTTAATAATATATTAGGAAATTGGGAACCAGGGGCTACCCACAAAAATAATTTGCATATGTTGTCCTCCCCACTCTCATTGGGATTTACATTTACTTGTGTGGAAAATACAGCCTATGACTTAGGGGTAACAGCTTTTCATCTGATTGTACAGATTGGTGCAGTTGAAGGTTGTCTGTAGCACATTTGGCACAAATTTCAGTGACCAAAACAACTCAACTTGATAATGTTTCATGAGTAACAGTGTTAAGGTGGTGTCAGGAAAGACAACATCAACAAAGAGCAAAATCGGGTAGAAGCACATGCTCCAGAATTGTCATATCTGTTAATTCAGGCAAAACAGATGAGAAACTGCAGATCAATTGACTGCACATTTTGAACCTGTATTGTGAGCAACCACTTTCATCTATGAGAACTCCACAATAGATTTAGTTGGGTTGCAGTGCAGAGAGCTCTTAGCACCCAGAAGTGTAGATATGCAATTTCAGTGGTGCAAATAGAACAGGTAATGGACTACTGAGCACCGAGGAAGGTGATATGGTGAGATGAGTTATATTAACCATGTTCTCAACAACAAGTGAGTACAAGTGTGGCACCAAAATAAAAATTCTACAGCCCTGAGTCCTGACAATGAAGAGTTCATTGTTGGCAACAAGAGATAAGATTTTCTTATAACACAAGATTAATGCTAATCTTTATATAATGGTACTGAGTGATTATCTTCGATCCATATTGCAGTAGAGGAATTTTCCAGTATGACATATTCCATCCACAGAGCATGTGTGGCTTTCCAATGGTTTGATGAACGTGACACTGATGTTAATACAAAAAGGTATTTGGACTCCTACAGGCGCACAGAGTCAGTAACGCAGCCCTTCCTTTTAAAGTAGGGTCACCACCTACCTCAACTTACAGTTACCCAAAAAATATAAAAAGGATAATAGGCGCCTACTGATATAAATGCACATAAGTAACAAGGTATCTCAAAGTCACATATGGGACAATGTCTATAAAGAATCTTTCTCTATGTCCAATCCAAGACAGGAGAAGAAATTAGGACAAATAGTCCACAGTATTATGAATATAGCTTTTTCTCACCAATCCCAGTCATAAAGAAAAAGGATGATAATTCTTCCAAGAATAGTACCAACGTCTTGGCTCTCTTGTAGGTATGTAATGCACTCACGCTGATCCTCTTCTATGTGGATTCTCACTACAAGAGTGGAAAGGGTAAATAATCTAAAACATAAAAGAGAAAAAACAAACACATAGTGTAATACTGTTGATATAATAAAAAATACTGAATATTTATTACGCTCACATATGAAAACTTATACAAATGTGACAAACGTAATTCACTTCCTTAGCGACTCCATGCATAGACATACTTATATTCGTACCAGATATAAAATGGTATTAGGCATCCAAAATACACACAGCCCGGTCCGTAATAAGTGCTGATAGATATGGAGCTTCAGGAATATTCTGTAGTACTTATGAAGAATATAAGTAGTTGGTCTTCCCCATCAATGCACCAACGCGTTTCAGCTCATTACAGAGTCTTTGTGATGTTATCCATATGTTATGGCCATCTCAGTAACCAGATCTAAACCCAATTGAGAAATTCTACGATATTCTGGAACAACACCTGAGACAGTGTTTTCCCCCACCATCAACCAGACGTCAATTAAGTGACTTTTGTTGCAGATTGAAGCTGCATCCCACCTTCACTATTCCTGATATTGTTAGACTATATGCCATGGTGTGTACTGGCCTCATGTGTTGGCCCGACACCCTATTCAGTGACTTTTTATTTATTAGTGTTTCCATTTTATTGCCCTCTAACTGTAGCTCTGTAGTGAAAGGTCAACTTGTTTGAAGATGGACCTACTTTAAAGCCGGACCTACTTTTTTCATATACAAAAGGAGCAACTTGGATGGGGTTTGCCTTGAGAAGGTCTGTGGGAGAGACAGTGTACACTGGGGGATTAAGCAAGGAGGAGAAGTTGGGTACTATGTAGCTTTGATACTATTATTACATTTTATAGCTGTGTTTGTTGTCCTGCATTGAAATCCAACAACCAATTAATTGCAGGGAAGATAATTGAGCTCTATCAGTTAATCATAGCCTCTCACAATATAAGCTCTGTCTCTCCTCTTGGATATGTTTTCAGTGACAAGGGGGCTATCTACCAGATTGGAAGTCTGCTTTGTATACTGCTCAGGGGGGTCATCTTTTTACACTAGCCCTAGTCTGGAGACAGCTTTCTAAACTACTCATAACATTGTGGTAGGCTTTGTACACAAGAAACCATACTGGGCTCAGCTTTGGACCATAATCTACAAGACTAAATCTGCTTTGTATGCTAACTACCAAATGGAGGTCTGCTTTGGACACTAGCCACTGTGTTGCAGTCTAGTTTGCATATTGATCAACAGATTGAGCTCAGCTTCATATGGTGACTACCAGATTGGGCTTATCTCTGTCTAGTGGTCATCAGATTGATATCAGCTTTGAATACTAGCCAACATATGTTACTCAGCTTTGTGGCACAATCATATTGGGATCATCTTTTATTATTGACCATGTGATTTTCTTTATATTCTGGTCAATAGAATGTGTAGAGGGAGCAAACCATTGTAGATTGAACATCTACAATGGTTTCCATCTCTATGGATCTCTTGTTATGTCACTGGAAAAAATGAAAAGTCAAAATCAGATATGATCTAAGACAACAAACTTGTGATTTGTCTAAACAGACATTTCAGGTACTGATATGTTAAGGAGTTGATTGACTTGTATCATTACACTGGTCAACACTCATTTTATTGCCAATCATAATAGAGTGATTTTGGGGTAACTTTGTGGTGCTGATTCTGAATATGACATCTGTTCTGCTAGATTGGCCCTAATTTTTGAGATACTTGGTGCCCCATTGAAAAACATAATGCAAAAACTTTAATGGTCAGGCAGAGCCTACTTACAAATTGCATTAAAATTGTCTCAAATCATACAAAAATAAACACACAAAATACATAATAGCATTTTATTTGGTATAATAACAGACAACCATAGTAAGCTGATTCAGATAATTACAATTACCGCCTAGCAAAACACTGTTTGTACAATTTTCTTTTATGTGGGTTATCAGGACAATCACGTTGGAGGCTCCAGCAATAATCAGCCATCATGTGTCTGTCCCATCTGCCTTTATAGCTTTCCTCCATCACCTTTATACTTTGATGAAACATCTCCCTTTGTTCCTCACTAAAATCAACAAGATTATACAGAAACCTGTATTAGTGGCTATGGAGATCCTGTACCTTTATGCTCATATTACTACCCAGATTTTAAAGTTTCTGTGCATGTTTTACACCAGTTATTCACAATTGTCTGCTTCGTGGTTACCCAAGAAGTTCTGGACGACTGAGACATAACTGCACCAGGCAGAAGCTTCAACACCACTCATACATACATTTTGTAAAATTAGAAAGTTAGATAAGTTTACAAATTTGAGGATCATCAAAGATTCCAGCTTTTAGTTCTTCCATACTTAGTCCAGGGAACGATCTACAAATGTATTTGAAGCCTTCTTTGCCCAAGACCTTGACAAAGTGCTTCGTAAATCCCAGTGGCAGGAGAATAATTTTTTCGCTTATCAACCAACTGTTAATGATGTTCGCTGCACCTACAGTCATGTTATCTCTAGAAGCCCCTGTCCCTTTCTCCAATGATCTTGTTTCGCCCACAAGCAGATGAAATTAGATTACTTTTTATATCCACTCTGCTGCCCAAGCAAGAAGTTTACCATCTTTAGATCTTCACAAATAGACAACTGAAAATATTCTAAAATGATCTCGGAGTAAACACCTAGAATATTCCAATGTCTCACCTTCTAGAATGTTATGGTAGATTCCCGTATGCATGTGCTATGGCTAAGTTCCTTATTAATTGAGGGTATCCATTATCTCAAGTACTAGGGACAATTTGAAAAAGAAATCATTTCATTTTTGAATTCAGCAACCACAAAATACTCTAAATTCGTTCAAATATCCTTAGCAACTAAAAAAAATAAAAATTTGTTGGGCTGTTTTATTCATAAGATAGGAGACAGTGAAGACAATGTAGTACCACTGTGTAGCCATAATAAACTGTGCCAAAAGACTAAACTTGTCATTGACATTATCAGCCAGAAATAAGAGGCCACATAGACATGTTGTCAACTTCACACTGCTGTTTTCTATTGGACAACCTCACATACTATATCTCTTCTTAAATCCAAAAAAGTCAAGGGGCCTGATTCATTAGTGATCTTATCTGCTGTTTTTTGCTTATCTTAAGCAAATCCACTCTGCGCATGCCCAGAAAAGGGAGATAAGAAGCAAAATCCACTGAGTAAGTGAAGAATTTCTTAAGTTAAGATGAAAATCCAACTTAACTTCACTCTTATCTCCCCATTTCTTCTTAAAATAAGCATCTTAACTTTTGCACAAGATCAGATCACTGATGAATCAGGCCCATGATGTATATCAGTTTGCTGGTGGTAGCAGTAATTCGATGATAATGGTGTGCTCATCAGTGGGAGTATAATCAGTGTGCTTCATGGGGGATAAAGTAAAATGCATTTTTAAACATTTTTTGAAAATTGATTCTTCCCCCTTTATCCCGGCCAGCACAGTTTGTGTCAGTGCATTAACATTTATTTGAGTTTGTGCAGTACACTCCATAATTCCCTATGCTTTCTGTTGAGTATTATGTTGCAGAGCCTCATGAGTCACTGAATCCCATCATGTACTATTCTTCACATCTCCATACATACACCCTAGACTGCAATGCATTCTGAGTCATTTGCGGCCATATGGATTACAAAGATTGCCTTTGTGTTCTGATACATTTCTCGTTTGTAATTCTATAGTGGAGTGTAAGGAGAATTATTGTATGCCATATTTTCCTGATTTGTGTAATAAAATGCAAACCGCAACATATAATTTAATTGGGATGTCTGTGTTTTATGTAAAAAAATATTTCTTGTCATTTTGTATGTCCTCATTCAAAGTCTTGCTTACATATGCTGTTTTTTTAAATATTTTCTCAACTCTACCGCCCTAATTTTCTCTACATAATTGCCCTGTTACGTACCTCCCACAAGTTCCTCTATAGACCCAAATCACCGAATTTTTCGCATTGGAAGTCTTTTGTGTCTGTGGCAGATTTACGGCTACACCCATACTCTGGCTGCTGAAAGTGACATTTTAGCTCCCTGTGGGTAAAGCGTTATATGTTAAAGAAGATCTCACCCGTTTTTTTCCCATTCATATTCCCCAAGTGATAAGATGATATGCAAATCATTGTTATATATTTTTATGTAGTGTTGAAAACAGCATTTAAACTTACCAGATCTTCTTCTGGCCTTCTGCCAAAGCTTGTTTTAGTGAATGAATTAAAGGGGGAGGTTATGAAAGCCCAGAAGTGTATCTTGTAAAATTCACTTAGTAAACAATGCCTCTGGATTCTGCTTTAGTACATACTTGCCAACTTTTAAGATCTGGTAGAGAAGTCATATGTCAATGTAACAAGGGGAAGGAGTGGGGCGTGGTGACATTATCGTGTCACCATAGCCCCGCCCCTCCATTCAATGCCGTGAATTTCAGCGAATGCGGGAGCTTTGCCTACTCTTCCGGGAGTCCGGGACGACTCCCCGAAATTCGGTAGCCTCCCGGGAATTCCCGGAGAGAAGGCAAGTATGCTTTAGTACACCATATGTGTTAAAACACAATTAATATACATGAGCTGTATTTCTACCATAAGGAACTAAAAGCATTGATAGCAATGAATTGCAAATGATGTAATTGAAAATAGCTGGAAATATTGTAAAAAAACAAAATATATGGGATGCCTTTTTCAAGTCATGTCCATGAATCTTGTATAAACACTAAAAGTTGCCACTAATGGTATTCATTTTTACCCATTTAAAATAGTTGGACTACAACTGTCTATCAAAATGCTCATCCATCGTCGCCTCTATATGGCTTTTGGATGTTCAACAAAAGCTAGTTCCGCAAAGTCAACTGTAATGTATACAGTATGTGAAAGTGACTACATGCAAGTCCTTGACCCAAAACTGAACATTATAGATAACAAATAAATAAAATTTGTAGTTGCTGAAGATTCTTTGTGGAAGCAGATAAATATTAATTTATTTTTATAAGGGTACAAGACTATAAGGCATACTTGCCTACTTTGGGCAAGTTCTTTCCGGGAGGGGGCGTGGCGGGAGGGCGGGAGATGGCGTGGTGCGGCCAAACAATCATTTGGATGCGGGAGATTTGCCAGCTCTCCCGGGAGTCCGTGAGACTGACCCGAGTTTCAGGAGTTTCCCGGACATTCCGGGAGAGTTGGCAGGTATGCTATAAAAGCAGAATATTGTTTAATTGGACTGCTACTTTAAAAGGTTCAGCAACAGCTGAGGTTTTTCAGATCCACCAGCATCGCATCCGCATTTAAAATACCCTCATGTACAGTGAAAAAGAACAAGCAATAAATGACAAATAGAGGTATAATCATAACCTAATATGTGAGTAATTATTGCCCACATGTAGCTCCTGGATCGCGGTGACAATACTCTTACAAAGCCAGGTTAAGGGAGAATAATTGCTTTTTGAAGTATGAATTTTGTGATTCTCAAAGCACCATAACATGCATTGAGATTGTGCTGTTTAAAACAACATAATATTTGGGCTATTTATATACGATATCATAATCACATACAAATGAATAGAATAATAAACTAATATAAAATATAATCAGTTATAAGTAGAGATTAGTGAAATTTTGCAGTGATCAAGTTTCACAGCAGAACTGGCCGTTTCGCAGAGGTGCCAATTTCCAGCAATACAACCTTCAAATTCCACTTTTGCTTTGCAATTATGTGCAATGTCCATTCCACACTGTATATGTAAATTTTTATTTCACAGAATTTAAAGACTTTGTAGTCTCTACAGTCAGTTTATTCTGATTAGTGGTGTGGTTAGGCTAGGATTGAAAACACTTAGGGCTAGATTTATACCCCATTCATACTGCACCAAAATCCCGGGTTTTTCCCGGGGCGAGCTCAAACGACCCGGGTCTTGGTGCAGTATGAATGGTACAAGTCAAAAATCCCGGGTCTAAAAACCCGGGTCTTCAACCCGGGATTTATCGAGGGGTAATTCCCGGGTCGGACCCGGGTTGCCTGCACTATGAATGGTGCAACCCGGGTTTTTCAATAAGCTGATTGGCTGTCTGCCTGTCTCTGGAGGATGATGTCATCGGTGGGAGCCCGTGGAAGAAAAAAAAAACAGTCACCTTTCAATGACATCACCATTTTTCAGCCAATGAAAACTGCTCTGGTGATGACTCCCACAAACTGCCAGGGCACAGACTTGTGCAGTATGAATGGGGTCAACCCGGGAAATTCCCGGGTCCGAGGTGCAGTATGAATGGTGTTTCTGAGCTGGGACGCTCCGAGCCCCGGCAAAAACCCGGCTTGAAAAACCCGGGATATTGCCGGGGCGGCAGTATGAAAGCGGTATTACTAAGCTGCGGGTTTGAAAAAGTGGGGATGTTGCCTATAGCAACCAATCAGATTCTAGCTTTCATTTAGTTAGTACTTTCTACAAAATGACAGCTAGAATCTGATTGGTTGCTATAGGCAACATCCCCACTTTTTCAAACCCGCAGCTTAGTAAATCTAGTCCCTAGGGGGGAATTCAATTCCCCCCAAAGTAGCCCAGCATTAAACCTATTACCGTTGTTGCGGTAAATTTAACCCAGCTTTCTGCTCGCAGACCGTCATGGAATCTACCGTAATAACGGTATTTAAGCGCACTATTACTGCCGCATTACTTTTTATAGTAACGCAGCCAATTGAATTCCCCCCTATAGGTTAAATTCCATTGGTGAAATGTGTGAAATTTTGGCTTATCACAGTGAGAAAAACTAGCACTTTGCTGCAAATTCTCAATTAGATCCTTCCGCAACAGCGCTGACGAAAAGTGATTGTCCTCCAAGTTCTTTCTCCTCCATAGATAACTTCACCAGGCTTTGTCACCAGGGCAAAATGACCTCTTCCTGGCCCATACTCTGTTGAATTAACTGAGCATGCTCTGTGAAAGTCTGTCCATGGGCAGTATCTATCTTTTCTCTGTACTCAGCTCATTATCATTAATGCAAATAGCACACACCATCCAGCAGATCCCATGGGTCACAAATAGTGTGTCAGTCATTGCACAGACATGCGTTGATAGAGGCCCTTATCTGAATTTTTCAACAGTCCCAATCAAAGCCGAGGTTGAGCACATTCGTCTGATTCAAGCTCTGGGCATTTCTGAGGAACGTGTTTTGTAGCCGTTTCATTTGCACCAGCTACAGGGCAGGTGTAAGTGCCGACTGATAGTGATGACACATATACATTCCAGAACATATGTATGCAAGTAAGATAAACTATAAAAATGCTTCTTGTGTACAGTACGCATTAAGAACATCCTGATTTATGTATTTCATGTTAAAAAAAATTAATTAATAAAAATGTGTTCTCATGAGAATTTTTTGCACATATGAATGTGCATATTCTGCAGTCTGTTCTGTCTGCCTGCATAAGGCAAGTACCGTATAGCCAGAGCGTACTTATACCAAACTTGCCAACTCTCCCTGAATGTCAGGGAGACTCCCTGAAATAGGGGTGATCTCCCTCACTCCCTAAAGAGTCTGGCATTCTCCCTGATGCTGAGCCAGTACAAGACATGGTTGGCTTTGCCATCTGTGGCATGATGACACAGTTCAGAAATTGTGTCCCATGTCCATGTATTGATGCCTATGGAGGTGGCCATTTTCATGGAGACCAAGATTTAATCAAAGACTGACAGGTAAGACAACATGACTTCAGTAATGGAGACAGAAATGTAAAAGACACTTCAGTCTCTAGAGATTCATTAGCTGATTTTCTTTAGCACATAGTTGCCTACTCTACCGGAATGTCCGGGAGACTCCTGCATTTCTGGGAGACCTCCCGGGCTCCCGCGAGAGCAGGGCAACCTCCACGATTCTCGCCCCCGCAATAGATGGGGCGGGGCTTAATGATGCAAGTATCACACCATCTTAGCCCTCCCCCCTGCTGTAATTGGCCAAATTGTGATAATCGTTTAGGGGTGGGGCCAAAATGATGCGATTCGTCAAGTCCCGCCCCCGCACACCCACCTCCCACAGGATCTCCCTGAAGCCAAGGAGGAAAAGTTGGCAAGTATGACTTATACCTAGATTCAAATAGAAACATTTGTATTTGAATACGGACAGACGTACGAGCAACATACGTACAATTTTTTTAAACACAAGTTGCATTCACATTGCATTTTTAGATTAATCAGGCCCATTATGTATCACGGATCTGCACTCATTTTATCAGTTTTCATAGTAACTGTTATCTCTCTTATAGGGTTCCATAAAAGTGATTTGGCCTCAGAGTCCAAAATCTGCCACCATAGCTCTGATTTACTGCTCTATTATTTCCTCATAGGCCTTGTTCCAGTTATATCTTGGGTGTATGCTTCCTGTTATCTGTTATATTACCTTGTATATGAAATGTACAAATTTTAAATCCAGCATTGCGTGATTCCTGTTTACATGCATTTGTGTTTGTATGCAGTGGTTTCCATTCTGTTCTGGATATAAAAAAAAATCCTTGTTTCAGCAATGCCTTTTATACTGCATTGCTCAATGTAACCCATACTTGGCAGTTTTGTTGTGTGGGGATGAGCCAACATGACGCGATTCACCGCAAATCACGTCTTGGAGGCTCCCATCCTGTCCACTTCACTAGAAAGTCAACCAATCGGATTCTTACCAATCTGATTGTTACTGTATTTTTTTTTTAGTACAGGTTACAAAATTTTCAACAATAACGTTTTGAACTTTCTTATATACATGCATGCATGTCCCTCTGTGGAGGAGATTCAATTAGAAAAAAACATGTGTCTCCAAAATAGTCATCATCATCATTTATATAGCGCCATCAATTCCGCAGCGCTGTACATAGAACTCATTCACATCAGTCCCTGTCCCATTGGGGCTTACAGTCTAAATCCCCTAACATAGGGTCAATTTGTTAGCAGCCAATTAACCTACCA